>NC_136589.1:10537456-11087456 GCF_910589615.1 Taurulus bubalis | reverse complement strand
AGGACCCTCACATCAGAACAAGAAAAACTCCCCTTTAAAAAGGGGAGAAAAAGGAAGGACCCTGAGGGAGAGTAACAGAGGAGGGATCCTTCCATCAGGACGGACAGAAGAGCAATTCATGAACATCAGAACAGAGTTACAACACATTCGATGCATACGACAGACATCGTCCCTGACTTTTGTGTAAACGACGCGTCTCACCAGCATGTCCAATACAAACTCCAGTAACGCGAAGCAACACTTTAATGGGAGAACGAGATGTGCAGCGCCGATGGTCCGACTGTTCCCATTGAGTGTGTGACACCTTTCATATTGCACACAGGGACCACCATCAAAGAGCACAAAGTGAAATGCAGTGTGTCACTGTCTAAATAAAAAGGCGATGGCCTGTAGAGGAAGCAAACATAGGTGTGTTCCCAACTGGAAATAAACACCTGTCTGGGTTGCATGAAAGCATGAAATAGCCACCCACATCAGCTTAAAAACATTGGTACTTGTGTACCGTGCTACGAACAGTTCGGGTCCAATCTACATCCAGGACATGGTAAAACTGTACACCCCAGCTTGTTCACTTTGCTCGGCTTCTGCCAATCAGCTTGTAGCTCCGTCACTGCGAGCTAAACACTCTTCAAAGTCACGACTGTTTGCTGTCCTGGCTCCTCAATGGTGGAATGAGCCCCCCATCGACATCAGGACAGCAGAAAGTCTCTACATCTTCCGTCGCAAACTAAAAACACGTCTTTTTCGACTACACCTTGAATAGGGAAGGTAGCACCATAGTAGCACTTAAATGGCACTTACTGATAGCACTTTGTAGTTTGACTTTATTGAAGAAATTGTACTTTCTTGATTCTTGTTCTGAGTTTGTACTCATGGTTGAATGCACTTATTGTCAGTCGCTTTGGATAAAAGCGTCAGCTAAATGAAATGTAATGTAAAAATAAAAAAGGGATCATTCAATTAGTCAATTGATGGACATGTTAATCATCATTTAAGTAATTTTGTGTTTGTTTCTTGAATGCCTGATGTGGACTTTCTCTGTTTTATATCTTTTTTTTTACTTCTTTAGGTTTAAAGCTGCTGTAAAGCCATCAGATGACAGATCATCTTGGCCTCTTGGATATTGTACATCCCTGACTTTTGATTCACAAAAAAAAACGTTCAACAAAAAAAAAAAAGTGTATGGATACAGAAGCATCAGCACCTTCACATTTAGTGATGTGATGTGTCCAAAAATGGGTTGATGCCACTTGGTTTGGTGACACTCAGATTAAAGCCACTTATAATAATCACGTGCATCCAAATGACAGTTACACTATTTAGCATGTACAAAATACTAAGTTTGAAGCAGGAGACCTGTGGTATAAGTAGTAGTAGCAGTAGTTGTAGCAGCAGCAGCAGTAGTTGTAGCAGCAGCAGCAGTAGTAGTAGTAGTAGTAGTAGTACCGGGTCTGTGTGCGCCTCAGGTGTGCACTGCTCGATACCTCTTCACTAACGTCCACAAAGCAAAGACGTAGACAACAAACACGCGAGAAAGCGGCTCTTTATTATGTTCACTGTACCTGAATCTCCCTCCGCAGTGCTGGCATTGGTCCCCGACCCAGCCGGGGAAGCACACACAGTTGCCGGTGGCAGCGTTGCACTGCCCGTTCATGCAGGGCTTGTCGCACTCCTTCGCCTCGCTGACGCCGGGCAGCCCGGAGAGCAGCCCGGCGACTGAGAGCAGGAGCGCGGTCGTCAGCATCAGCAGGCTCCGGCCGCGGCCCCCGGAGCCGGAGCAGGCCCGCCGCGTCGCCCCGTACATTTCTCCTCACCGAAAAGATGGCTGCTTTGAGGCAAAAGCGCTCCGCCGCTGCTGCCGCTTCGGGGGCAGACGGCGACTCAACGAGCTGCCGGTTTGGTTTGTGGTTTACGTTTTAACGGGCGTCAGGTGCGGGTTCTTCCCCCCACCCCCGCCCGCCCCGCGGCCGTTACGGTTAAGTGTCTGCGTTGAGGCTCGTCTTTGCTGGTGACTTGGTTAACATCTTTCCTGTGGTTCCGTTTCCCAGCGCCGCACCGAGCCGCATATTGACATCCAGAAGTGACGTTATGGCAGCGGAAATGCGCAACCGGGGGGGGCGGGGTGAGAGGGGCATTTAAACTTTTATTTTGAAAACAGAGCAGAGGCCCCGCCCCTTTACATGTGCGCTCGTTAGCTTCTTTTCAATCATATTTTCTCATAAATAGAAGATTAGAATAAACAGAAAAGTCTTTCATCGGTTATTTTTTAAAACATGAAACGGGGAACTTTGTGTCTCATAGTGAATATTATATAGCTAAGTGAAAAAGCTATAAACTATCTGAAGCCTTTTTTATATTATATTATAATATGTAATTATATTAAACAAATACAAATGTTAATACAATTTTTTAAAGAAAAAAAAAAAAAGTGTTAAGTTGTATTAGCATTTACACTACCATGCTTTGACACCACACATTATTTGTTGTCACATTACATTTGGTAGTTTCACTAAATAGTCAGAACTCAAGTTCCACTTATTAGTTGTTTTTCTTTTATAGCTTTCAACCATACCTTTTCAGGGTATTCATCAGCGAGAAAATGAGAAGTGAGCAACCGTTAACAACTTTATTGATAAGCTGTCAACTTAATGACTGAGCCAACTCAATCCCCTGATGAACACAGAGATGTGGTTGAAAGTGAAAATAGTGTGTTGATATTAAGGTTAAGGAATAACTTAATCACCTGTGCAAGTGTGCAGGGCCTTTAATAAGTGTATTTACAAATATAAAAAAAAGGTATGTTTTTCTCCACTTTATTTACCTTTATGTGCCTCTCTATACTTAATTTCACGAACTTCTACATTATAGGGTCATAAAGTAGGCGACATGCTTCAAAATGTGTGATATTTTTCTAGTTTATGTATATATATATATATATATTTTTTTTTTTGTTGTTTCATAATGTTTTGAAAGAGTCTTTATAGTTATATTATAATCTAATCCCTCCCAGGTTTATTACAGTTATCTGGTTATTAAACAACTGTGTAAAGACACAGCTTAACAAATACATTACACAATTTTCAGTTGCACACAAACAGTGTAAATTATTCACAGGACTGACATGTTTTTTTTATGAAAGCCATAACTCTGGTGATTGTTTAACTAGTGATAAAAAGTCTGAATTATCAAACTGCCCACCATCAACCCACAGACTACACAGCAAGGACACAAAACTGTACAAACTGTATAGAACGGTTTATTAAATTTAGACTTGTAAGAAGTCGTCAGATTCCAACGCGCTCCATCGCAGGAAGCACATTCATAATAACACCAACCCCAAAAGGATTGATCACGGCGTCAGAACATAAATAAAGCAAATAAACATATTTACAATTCACCATGGACAAGAGAATTGGGTTTGTGCACAAAAACAGGGAACTACGTATCCGGACAGAGGCATCAGAGAGTGACGAGGGGTTGAGTCCGATTATTCAATTCAACTGTCCTCAGGAAAAGACACCTGGACGGCAGGCGTGAAGGGAGGATGAACACAATTGAACAAAAGCATGAAAACCGACAGTGTAATCACATTTTCTTGGTTCTGAGTGAAAAGAAGAAAAGCTCTAGATCCTCATATAATAAACTATCGTCAATAATTGTACGTTTTAATGGTAGGAGCTGACAAGCTATTTACTACTGTAGGTGATTTAAGTTGTAAATCCTCCACAAACACATCTTCAGATCACAATTCTCTAAGAAATTGGCCAGTTTTGTGGGAGAGACGGATTTATCCCGGATCCATTATTGAATTCCTTTGAAAAATCAAACATTAATTCTGCAAAAAGGTGGTACATTGCCAGTGCCGTCAGTACCCACATACCATCGTTCACAAAGAAACTTTTGTCCAAATTCGCAGCGCACGTTTTAACATTCCCCCTTCTGACTTGAGGATACACCATTTATGGAACTACTTTCTTATTCGTGGTGGACGTACAGTCTGTTTTAAACTCTGAGGACAGAACGGATCCTTTTACAAGAACGAGGACAGATGAACAAACATTAGTTTGACTTCTTGTATCAAACGCAGTAAAGACTCTACAGTAATAAAAAAAAAACTGCAGAGTAATAATAATAATAAAAAGAAACTGGGCTTATTAAAAAATAAAAAAAGAAGATAAGAAGATCCTTAGAAAAGTACAATCATTGAAAGCACATTACAATTAGCACTGTGTGTGTGAAGTTATAAACAGGTCATGTGACTCAGCACTTCTTATGTACATTAAACAATGCTTTTGTGGATCACATGACCAACATCAGGTCCAGGTCCCCCCAGTAGACGATGCAGAGGGGATAAAACAGTATCGTCTCTCTTGACTAAATGCTATTTCTCTTCGTCGTGGGAGGGATGCACACCTCTAGTGTTTGCCGCGCTTCACTGGGAACACCAGCTGGACGGGGTCGGAGCCCACGGTGGCGCAGTTCCCGGGAAAATTGTGAGGTGAGTTTTTCAGTTACAGAAAAGTACACTTTACTGACTTTCTAATGGCACTCTGGTCCTGCAGGCTTGAAGCAGGGCAAAACCCCCTCGGTGCCCCGCACGTGTGAAGACAAACACTGAGAATAATTTTCCAACAGCGAGAAGAAGAGGTTACCACCATCATCACACTGTAACATTCAGCTATCCGTTAATAGAAGAGATCGTCCGCTCTTTGTCCCCCCCTCCCACCCACCCGCAGTATATCACACTATTTTACAGTTGCCTCATGGAAAAAGCCATTTACAAGCAACGGCGCCTTACAATATGTACAGTATTGATCAACATTTCTTCAGAATTCATTCCCCTTTCATTTATATATACAGAGCAAAGAGGAGGTGTTGGGAAAAAAAATGATTGAGCACCTCAGAGTCATTGTGTAAATTTACAAACTGCGTCCAAGTACTGGCTTTAAGATAAACTCACGCTCACCCCCTTACGTTTCCCTATCAGCGACATGCAAAAAAAAACTACACGGGAGCCAGTGGCTCCGCATTCATTCAGAGGCAGGGGGCCACTTTCTAAAGGCAAATCATATCGGATGATCCGGATCCATAAACTCTTCTCTACGCAATACATCACCTTCTCTCATTAAAAAAAAAAAAATCCCGAATTAACACAGGAAAAAGAAAAAGGTCTTTTTTTTTTGGTCTCCCAAATCAGGCATATTGGGTGTCAGAACACCGGATAGTGCTCGTACCAGTGATCAGTACTGGTCGCCGGTAGATAGGATGATCAAGCATCAAAGGCCCCTTTGGAGTGTCCTCTTGGTTTTTGATACCTGAGGTGTAGCGTGGGTGAGTGAACACTGGCTGAATTTGGGAGCAAGCAGCGTGTTGCGACCGGACCGGCATCAAATCATATGTTAAGCAGTTCTCAGCATGTCTGTCAAGCGTCTCGAGGGTACCAGAGGATCGACTTGGCCATGTCAGGGTGAAGCACGGCAAAATCAGTTAGTTATAATGTCTTGTGGATGATTGCTGAGCACACACTGCCCATCTGGTACTCGGAGGCATTAAAAAACAAACACTAAGAATTAGTTTGCTTGCCTGTGCCGTGAGCTGGTCGTGGACATTGCAGAACAGCTGTTGCTTTTAAAATATTCTTTCACTTGCAAGTGTGATTAAAATTGGGGAATGTGGGCATGATGGAGTGCGAATATGTAACCAAGGAGAGTAACTGTGCAGGACTTTGTCTCGCCGCTCTGAAGTCACGCAGATAAATTCCTGCACCGTTTGTCGCTCTTGAGTGTTTTTTTAAAAGTCTGAGGCAGTGTGTGATGGCACAGGGGGCTGAGGTGTTTCTCTCGGGCTGCAGACCAGCAGGAGGGGGTGGGGGTTACATATTGCGTCACCGGGACTTTCAGTTAGTCGATGTTTGGCGTGAGGGGCGGCCCATGGATGAGGCGCTGTATGTGCGGGAGCGCTGCCTCACGGCCATTCGCCAAGGCAACTCCAGCTCCTGGAAGAGGGGGGTCCCCGTGATCTCGGCCGCCTCGGGACGCTCGCCGGGGCTCCACGACAGCATGCTGCGCACCATGCTCAGCTACACACAGAGGGGAAACAATAGTGTCACGCTACAGGGATGCCAATGCTAATACTGCCAATGAAATCAGACACACACACACACACACACACACACACACACACACACACACACACACACACACACACACACAAATAGAACAGTGCACAGCTAGTAAAGAGGGAAGCTGGGATAACAGGGTAAGGGTATTTCCAGTGTTGGAGAATCACAGATTATGCTTTGGGATTATGTTAATCTCATTACAAAGTAAACAGGTAGACAAGGTAATGTAAACAACCTCACACCAAACCCCTGGTTGTGGTAGTGAAGAACATATATAAGTGATTATTTAAATATATGCTTGGTTTGATTATAAAAATGACTAATTATATTTCTAATTTATGTCGATGCAGCGGTCTCAGATAACAACGCTGCTGTTTACATTTTAATGTGTAATGTGAATGTGCATATCTTCACCTTCCTAAAATAATGGCCCAGGTCATTTTTTGACAAAAAAAATGTTCTTGCCAAAATCCTCTCCTCATGATATTGGCCACCTCTGGTAAAATTGCCTACATCCTCAGTTGAACAGATCATGTGATTCTACCCCTATAGTATAACGGCCTATGTCAAGTGTGACTTAGGCCATTTTTTATTTTGCCTAAATCATTTTTATTTTTACAATTTTACAAGCTTTTCAAGATAGCATTTTGAAGCTAGCATTTAAACTAGCAATTGAGTTAGCATTTTTGCGAGCATTTTTGTCAATAAAAATCTCACTCGAACATAATATTAGTAATCATGACATAATTTGACCGGTATTACAGTATGCCTGTTATTCAGTGTCTGTGCCCCTCTGTTACCTTTGGTCAAGTTTTTTGTGTTATCTAAAAAAATTACTTGGGCCATTATTTTAGGAAGGTAAAAGAATAAGGCAAGAATAATCCAATAATGAGGCAAGAATAATCCAACCACACCTCCTAATTGGATTAGCTCATCAGATTTGACTCACCAAGGTGTTAATGTTGGTGTGGACAGATTCATAAATCTGTGACAGACTACACAATGAGAATGAACCCTCCCAGCTTCTGGATGTGTCCCACTTTATTTATATCAACAAAGTAAATAAACAGAGCAGCTTTTCTTTTTCTTGGTCCACATGCAGTTTACGTTCAGTGCCACTAGGTGGCGGCAGACGGCCACTCACCTCCTGAACGTTGTTTTTGGAGAAAACCTCTGGGAAGCGCAGTGCTCTCACCTCAGTCAGCGTCTGGAAGAAAGGATGTAAACACCTGTGAGCGGAGCTGTGCTAGTGGCTCATCAGGCCCTTTGTTACTGAGACAAAGACGTCCCGGTCCATCGCGCACACAAATGAACACACACACACACACACACACACACACACACACACACACACACACACACACACACACACACACACACACACACACACAAAGAATCTACCGTTTAAACAGACACGAATGATTGTTCAAATGACAATCAGGATTATGTGTTGCAGTTTGCCCAACAGAGTTTTCAGACAAAACTGAATAATTAACTGGAATAAAATAACAGACAAGAAGATAAACAGCCTCATTCTTGCTCTTTTGTTCCAGGTTAAACAAACAGCAGCAGTGGGGTTTTTCGGGGTCATATAATTCAGAATTGTATATTTGGCAAGTAAGTTGAACACACGAAGAATTTGACTCGGTAAAAGGTGCATAATAATAATAAACATAGAATAAATCAATTGTAACTACAGTTACAGTTTTGGAAATTATCTCAACATTTTAATTGTTTCCCAGTAGTTCAGTTTTGGGTAAAAATTGCTGACAACAGGAATTTATTCTACAGACTAATTTTTGTTTGATTTGTATGATCCTTTGTTTTTTTATTCTTTCTTACACAGCCTTTTATCTTTTGTGAGGTTTTCTTTTTTTTTATGCTTCACAAACTAATTCGTAACCCTGTACTATACAAATATTATAGGCAAATCTTAACACAGACTAAAACAGTCTAAATTGACAACAATAATCAGGTGCTTGGCTGCTAAAAAAGCCAAATTAAAGGGTAATTTATTGCCATACTACAACCCCTTTGGGGAACTGATTATGATGACAGTGTATCTTTGCTGACTTACCCTCACTCTCTCCATCTGTGTCCTGAAGGGATAAAGCAGCTCAAACAGGATCAGTCCCAGAGAGTAAATGTCCACTTTGTGAGAGTACGAGTTTCCAGAGAGCTGCCAGGACAAATAAAGGAACAGATGGAGTTTGAGAGTCCATGTTTAAAAAAAAGGTAGCAGACCCCCCTACTCACTTTGCCCAGAGATACATGTAAGTATGATAGCAGATCCTATCATAGTTTCACTTTGTGTTTATTGTTCTGGTGAAAACATTTGTGCGAATTAACTATGTTGAGTTGCACGCGTGCTCACCTGCTCTGGGCTCATGTAGAGCTTGGTGCCGACCTGGCCCGTGTGCCGGGTCAGCAGCGGGGCAGGCGTCAGGGCGCTCGGCTCGTCCTCGTCCTCCTCCTGCTCCATGGCCGTCACCAGGCCGAAGTCGCCCACCTTCACCACGTCATCCATAGTGAAGAAGATGTTGGAGGGCTGGAGAACCGATGGAGACGGTTACTTTTCAGATATCGGCTAATATGCCACTTCATATACACAATGACAGTAAAGCACATCATATACAGTGACGTCATCTTATCGCGTGTGTGTGTTCACCTTGAGGTCCCTGTGCATGAGCCCCTTGCTGTGCAGGAAGTCTACGGCCTCTGCAATCTGGAGGAAGATATCGAGACACTGGTTGTGCTCCCTCTGCTCTGGGAGGCAGCGCTGAGCCATCCAGTCCTTCAGGTTCTCCTTCCGACAGAGCTGCATCTGAATATACATGTACACCTGGAGACGGGAGGGGAAGGTTCAAGTACATTGCGATTTACGTCCAATTTCATTTTAGATAAAAAATAAAAAAAGGGGAACTCCCAAGTGTAACATCTGCAGCTTTCTTTTTTGTTATTTAAGTGCTGTAAATATAGCTTTGTTTCACCAAAATGACAGAGGGTGTCATTGTGAGCCAAAAGTAATTACTACAATTAAAACATGCAACGCAAAACCTTGGTATATTAAGGCATATTCTTATGATTTCAGTGTTGCTAAATGAAAACGAAATGTCCACACCAGCAGGTATCAAAATTAGAAAAATCCTTTTCTTAAGCTAAAGAAGACAACAATTTATATTATTTATAATATTAATAATAAAAGTCATAACCCCTTAATAAGTATGAAACTTCATTTAAGTTAAGTTAACTACAGCTGAGTGAGTGATGCTGATGACTGACCTTGGGAGAAGGCTGGAGTCGCTGGGTTTGAGGAGTTGGGGGGATAGCCAGGGTGAGAGAAGTTGGTCGGGGGGGAGAGGAAGAGAAGGGCGGGACAGATTCCTGTTGTCGGGTGCGCGAGGAAGACGAGCTGTTCTTCTCCGTCGTCGTGCTCAGGCTGGCTGTACCCGAGGCCGAGGCAGAGTCCGAGTTGTCCGTGTCAGCATCGGCGTCCCGATCGCAGCCTGAGTCCTCAAACACGATGTCAAAGGAAGAAGAGGTGCAGTCGCTGGGGCCGCGTGGAGGACAGAGCTCGAAAGAGTTGTGGGTGTCCGAGACGTCGTGGTCCGCCTGGCTGTCCCGCTCAGACGTCAGGCTGTCGTGGCCCAGCAGCGGGTGGAAGGATAGGTCACCATCGTCGACGCCAAAACCCACGCCACCGCCGCCGCTGCTGGAGAGCAGGGCCTGCGTGTCCACAGAGACCTCCAGAACGTCTCCTCCAGGCCCGGAGACCGGTGACACCGTGCTGGACACTGGGACTTTGACTGACAGCACCTCCATGTGGTCAAGGAAGCTCATTGGCCAGTCGGTGGTGCTGAAAGAGAGCAAGGAGGGTTGTTGCTGCCAGGCTCACTACAATCAAATCAACTAATATTACGACAAATCATTCAAGATGAATTATTACGACAAAACATGCCGGCCGCCATCAGATTCATATCCAGTGATCAGTACTGGTCGCCATCTACTGTACACTGACTATAGAGCAGGGGTGTCAAACAGGGGTGTCAAACATACGGCCCGCGGGCCGGATCCGGCCCGCCAGGGGGTCCAGTCTGGCCCGCGGGATAATTGTTAAAATTGCAGCTGGTATACAGTCTCAGTTGTACGTACGGTATGAATTGTTCACATAGCGTCATACCGGTCACCTCTGTTTGGCAGCATCAACATTTAATGTTCACAGCTTGAAGCTGAAGGAGCAGCGGACCGAGCTACTTATGTCTCATGTTAACTCATTTGACTCAGGGTGTGCAAAAAATGACATCGCCAAAAGGCATGCTGGGTAAATGGCACCGCCCACACAGGAAGACTTTTCTTGTGAAGGAAGAAGTCTTTTCCTGTTCAGCACAGTGGGCGGGCTTTACCCATCATGCCTTTTGACATGTCATGTCTTGCACACCCTGAGTCAACTTATATCCGTGAGACGTAAGTAGCTCAGACCGCTGTACACGTATCTGTGACTGTAAACATTAAATGTTGCTGACGGCTGAAGAATGACAATAGTCGTTACGGCTGCGCATGCACCACTAGTATCAAGGTATTCCCCTGGGTCCTGAATCCCATCAGGTTAGAACCCTATTTACCAATCAAAACAGCTGCTGGCCAGTTGCGAGCGAGTGGTGAATAACGATGGCGGTGACGGTCCTTTTCGACGTCAATAAATTAATGTGTTTATTGGAAAAAAAATGCCTTGATATACCGTGAAACCGCCAGAATCTTACAAAATACCGTGATATGAATTTTTGGCCATACCGCCCAGCCCTAGGACACGCTATACATTGACCCAGAGTTAGAATTCATTAGACCACTGACATTACTATAAATATAACCACACTTGAAAACACCCAAACTATTCCTTTAAGTTAACTGCCCCAAACATGCGTGTGTGATTATGCATGAAATTACATTTTTCATGCATATTTTCGTCACCTGGCATTTAAACATCTGTCCTAATCAACCAGTGAAGTGAGGCGAGTGATGCAAAGTCTGTGGAGTAATAAATATCAAAGATGCCATAATTCCTCCTGATGGGAGGACCACGTCTCTTAGCATGGAAGCAGTCCCTGGACCACAGACCCCATGGCAGTGTTCCTGAACATGTTTGACCTGCTGAGCTGTACAGGGTGACTGGTTTAAAAAACGAAAAAAACCTGGCTAACCTGGCGTCTTTCAGCCACCTCTGGTCCATCTCCTCTTGCCAGCCCTCGGGGGGGCTCTCCTGCCAGGCGTTGAAGTAGCGGATAATCCCCGGATGCTCCAGTTTGGCCAGGGCCTTCACCTCTCGCATCACCTTCTCACGGGCCAGCTCTCTGTGTGACGTTAAACTGAGCATTAGAGTGTAATTCACATTCAGGACTACCACATCAGGTACCACATTTTCAGGATCTCAAGACACAAATCCTTTTTTTTTTTTTAAACAGACTTATAACAAAAAATGTGAACTTCATATGAACCCAGTCTCGACACACAAAGGGCTCAATACGCGCTTCAGCACAAACACTGATCCCTAAAATATAATTTAGTTTGATATGCGTGGTGTGATGTACCAGTCAACAACAGGGTCTGAAATGAAAATACATGCAAAGCTGCTGTCAGCTGAACACTAAATTTCTATGCTTGACAGTATGAATATACACGTGGCTATTATTTGTACCACACTGTCAATTTTGCCTCTGTGTCTTTAGACAAGTAGGTTGCACCTTACATAATTCAGCCGGGGGGAAAAACGAGACAAAGAAAGCGCAAGGAAGTCTGTGGTGTGGCCGGCGAGAGGCGCTACCTGTTGGGCAGACGGATCCGTTTGATGGCGTAGTTGCAGTCGTCCACTTTGTTGCGGGCTTCAAACACAACACCGAAGCCCCCACGGCCGAGGCACTGCACCGGCTCAAAGTCCGTCAGGTACCTGGGGAGAAGACACTTTGCTTGTCATTTTTTTTGCAGAAGGGGAATCACGTTCAACAGTAGAAAGGCGCCGCGTGTGTATCGCCAACTCTGACAAATTTCAAAGACCTGGGATCAGTGAATGCACTGTGGCCAAGTAGGCTTATTAAGTGATAAAAGACCAGGGAAGGAATTAACACCAGCCAAATCCCTGGCCAGGCTGGTTGTGGCTGCTGAGCTGGCAGGTAACCAACTCAGTTAAACAGTTTTATGAATATAAACTAATGTTGAGCTGACAGACAAACACGGCTGTCACTCGGCTACATCAGACTCTAGAGGCTAAAAAATTGAAACTAAAAACCTTTTCATTTACAAAGTTTTCAAAACAGTACCAACAGTAAGTGCCAAGATGATTTTAGGATTAAACTGACCCTTTTATAAGTAAATAGAACTGTATTAATTTCTTACAATTGTGTGTATTTCAGATTTCAGAAGTGATCATTGTCTGTCTTATCTACAATTTCAATAAAATGTTGACTGTAATTATAATTCTTTCTTTTTTTTTTTAGAGAAACATAAGCATCTGTGCGCAAAAATGCATTTATATTGGGAGTTGTTTGGCTCGGTTTGGGACAACTGGTCTACACCCTGGTGAAGCATCCCTTCTCAGGCTCCTCTGGGGATTGACGGCTGTCTTATTAGGAAATGTTTGGACACACGTGCTTCGGGCCTTGATTCCTGATCTCTATCTGCCTCCCAATGATCCTGACTCATGTCCGCCCCAGCTGCTGCAGCAGCCACCAGATTTATTTAGGGAAGCTTCTTCTTGGCAAAAGCAATTTGCATGGTTTGCAGCAGCAGCTTTAATGGATAAGGGAAGGGGTGGCTGTCATTTTGGGATGGATCAAAACAGGAGAATGTGCCAGTGATGAGCAGAAAAAGCACTTTAATCAGATACATGTTTGCGTTAAAGGGGAGAAAAGCTGCATTATTCAGCTAAAGAATGTAAACATGTAAACTCCATCAATCAGAAGACATTAGTTCAGTGAAAGCCCATACAGTATGGCTACTGATCATATTTGGGATGTCCAAAATAACATCTGGCAATGTGCTGACAGGGGTGTAAAGTGACACTGCGACCCTGTGGCAGATGCTGCTGGGTAGGGTGGGGTCTGCGGGGGCCAAGGTCATTTTCATTTGATGGCAAACAGCTGAGTTATCCAATCATGCACTACTACGACTCGCATCTCCCATCTCTGCCTTGCCCTATCGAGGCAGGCTGGAAGACCAGTGGTCACCATGGTAACAGTGCGAATCTCTAGCTACACCTTGAAAGAGTGAGACTCGCGTTTGCAACTTTCAAGGCATGTGGGTAACGATTCCCAGCGGAGCAGCAGTGTTTTGTCAAGCTCTCCCGAGTCATGATAAAAAAAAAAAAAAAGTAAAAACATTTACAAGCCGTCACTGTGTTTTAATGATGACGTACCTGGACACATATTCGCTGGAACGGGTTTCCATAGCAACCGCCTCTTTGGATTCCACAACCTCAAGGTCAAATTTGCAGTCTGTCTGGCACTGTGTCTCCGACTCTTTCCGTTGCTTTGAGGGACAGAAGGAGGACAGCAAAGACATATACATGTTTAAAAAAAAAAAAACATACGACACACAGGGCAGGAAATGTATTGAACCTCTGCTATGACATTATATGAAATATATATATATGAATAACAATGCACTTATGTTAAGTTTTTGACCTCTTTACATTTTGCTTCAGAAATACAGAATTGAGTAATCACTACTAGAGACAGTAGAGAGGCTAATATTCACAGAATTCACAATCTCAATTTCCAAGATTAGAGTCTTGGACATTGGACATTCTCTGAGATAATAAAGTCGTAAATTTACAAGAAAAAATATAATTTTTTGGGGGTCAGGGAACCACATCGCAAGGTTGGATCAACTTCATCTCTCCACAGATGCCACCAGTGAACAGGAAATTAAACACACGGACAAGGTTAGTGAGGAGGTGCAACAGTATGGAGCGCGGCTCGCTCTTTCAATTCATTATGTTGTTTTCTTCTGAATCGGCCCAATTCACACCGATGTCTCCTCAAATGCCGATGACAAATGGTGATTCTGAGCTAGAATTTCCTCACTGCTGAATTTGATGAGGTCATCCACTGCAGACATAATACACAAGCAGCGGCAGCTGTTGTATGAAAAGGTTGAGCCAACCTTGCAATGTGAAGCAATGTTGTTCCTTGGCAAAGAGTGTTTTTTCCTTTACAAATGCACAACTTTAATCTCAAAGAGTATAGAATTTGTTTTATACTTTAATTTTGACAGTTATTTTTCCTCTGAATATTACCTCTCACCTCCATCATATTTTTTTTTAACCTACAACGGACCTAATATGCCATAGTACATTAGAGTGTGAATCTCAATTTTAACCTGTTTTATCATCCAAATTAAAACCTAGACATGGATGTGACAATACATTTTCTTCAGAGACATTTTGAGGAAACATTTCCTCGTGGACAATTTAGACAAAATCAAATTTCATGCTATTTCTCCGTACAGAACCTTAATCACAACAATGAAGATGATTCACTTGTGGGAGCTGTTGTCTGTGTGTGCACTGGTTTCAGTAGCTGCACACAGTGTCTCACATTAACACTGTATGACAAGAATAGCCACCAGCAGTCACTGTCAGTATGGCTTTTCTTGGCCCAGGCTGCGTCTGTGGTCTTACCCGCACATAGGCCACCGGGGCGGGAGGGTGGAAGAACTTGCGGACGATGTAAGTGGTGGCGGCGATACAAAAGACGATGGTGCCGAGGATCTCCTTCCACCAGGGCAGCAACAGCACGGGATCCTTTCTCCTGCGAATCTCAGCCCCCGCCCCGTTTCCCTTTATCAGGCTGACGGCACTGTCACGTTTCTCCCGGTAACGCTTGCTGTAGGGAGAGAAGTAGCCGTTGTCTGCGGAGAAGAAAAAGCAGATAATGCTCAGTGGGGCTTATGTTTTGTTTTCGTCTGTCTCAGCCAATTCACATTTCTTTGTAGACAAGACTTGACTGATCTTTTACAGCCCCCGTGTTCAGTGTCAGGGCCTCACCATATGGATACTGAAGGATGGACAGGGCTCCGTTACTGTATTCTTCATGGGAAAACTTGTCATTATTCAGACACTTGTCAAATTCATCGGAGCCGACCAGGGCTGGTGTCCGAGATGGGGAATCTGTGTCAAGGACAAGATGAATATGTTCTTTGATCTCAGTAGAAGGAGGAGGGATCAAACAAGTCGAATAACAAACGCAAGATACATCACACATGAATGGGAATAAAAACAAAGCTCTGAGCAACAGGGAACAGGCCCAAAAGGCTGCTAATTAATTCTAATATTTCTTAAAAACAAGACACAGAATCACTTTGTGTTTAAAGCAATGCTAATGAAGCCATGGTTTGGTGATTAGACAAAGGAGGTGTGGACTTACGGACGAGAGGCTTCCACTTGACTGTGGGTAGTCGAATTATGTCCTTGACCGATCCAATAGCTTTGGAAGGGAACTTTTCGCTGATCCTCACTGAGGACTGGAGGTAGAGCTGTCCCTGGTACATCCCTGATGGAACCAAGTGTAAAAACATGTACTCGATTTAACTGAGAGCTCATATGAAACACTAGATAATTTCTGCCAAGAACAATAACCGCAACTTCACATTATGAATGAGCACAAGCAAGCAGCATGAGCGTCTGTGTTTATTTACCAAGGTAAACACTGGACTCTTCTGCTCCTGTGGCCTTCTGGGAATCATTGTCGTCGTCCTCCTCATCGGTTTCCGACTGGTTGCTGTAGGCGTTGTCGTCGAACAGGGCGATGGGTGTGACTTTGCCGCCGCACACCAGCCAAGCTGAAGCGATGGGTGTGCAGAACTACACAACAGAGGCGATGCAGAATGAGCAGGCACACTTCACTGAACAAACTCAACTTAATTCAAGTAAATAAACCGCTGCAGACACGCTCAGTTTAAATGCCACTAAATTGCAGTTTGTAAAATATCTACCTGACGTTCCCAGACCAGTTGTCCGCCCGGCGCCGTACTGAAGGCCATGACCTTCCAATCGGGAACAGACACTTTGATGACTAAGTCCAGGTTCTGCTTTTGCCGGTTCTCCGTCTGACCGCCCTCTTTTGGTTCGTCCACGATGACCCGCTGGCTCTCTCTCCAGGCGTCGCCGGTCACCACGTCTCCCTCCAGAAAGTTCATGCCGGACTGCGTCTCGGGAAGGAGCTTCAGCTCAAAGTTCCCAACACTGAAGTTCCACCTGGAATCAAGAGCGACACAGAGTTGAAAAACGTTGCGACCGATCATCACAATCAGGTGTCAAACGAAAAAGAATTATGAATGATAATTATTGATTATCATTATGTTTAATAAATAAATCATTCATGAATTTAAACAATTTGTATATATGTATTTAACATGGGCCTGCTGAGAGGCAGATGGTAGAATATTAAGAAGAAAAAAAGAATAGATAAGATTATGATACTAATTGTTCAAAGAGCAAATTATTATTGATGTGAAAGTAGATCAAATCGAATAAAGCCAACAGGCGAAACAGAAGACATGCTAATGTTAACTCCTCGTGGCTAAAAGGTTAACCAACTTTATTTAAAAGCGCTGACGGAAAGTAAATCGAGTGTCTCTCATCCTGAAACGCCACACAAGCTACAGTGGCTGTCATATGACAAAGTGTCTGACAACGACAAGGCTGATTGACTTGATTGAATAAAACTCACTTCTCCATCCCCGACCGCGGCCTGATGGCTCGCACAGTCTTCTGAGTCCTCTGCAGCAGGAGCACGTCTTCGGCCTCCAGCTCCTCCTCCCCCCAGCGGCTGCAGCCCACCGCGGAGCAGATGTACCGAAGCTGAGCCAAACAAAAAAGGGGCGGTTATTATACTGTTTTAATATGCCGAGAACAAGCTGGTGTCATGCTGGACAAATTACAACGGTTTCTTTAACTCACTCTCTCGCTAAAACAGAGGGGGAAAACCCCATCTAATTAAAAATGTATCAACACACTACAAGCTTTCCCTCAACTGATTTCACTGACCTTGCCGCTGTAAGCCCCCAGGCCATAGGTCGTAAGAGATTTGCCTCCAACGAGGACAGTGTCCTCCCCGATCCGGTAAGACGAATCCAGCAGGGACTCCACACTGAAAGGCACTGCATCCATACTCTCCCTGTCCCGGTTCCACTGGAACAAGGCACCGTCCAGTGAAGGGATGACCATCTTATTGCCAAACACCTGCAGGAACAGACCGGTTGGTTTAAAAGGCGTCAGGGTCGAGCGACAAAGTGTCAAAAACAAATTGATGCTAATGATTGGAAAAGCACATATCCCAACAGAAAAAAAGGGATTTGGTATTTTCTTGTTTAACACAAAAAAACATTGAGTTTTTTCATCTTGTTTGTTCCAAAAAATAAAAAAGGTATGCGCAGGAAGAAGCCGAACCCGTGGACCCTTCATGGATTGGCCCCAACTAAATCCGACATTTTGGTGGATTAGTTACAGAAATATAAAATATCTTCATCTTTACTCATTTAAAGAGGCAAAGATTCTGCTTAAAAAGTGTATAACCTACTGTTATGAAATCCTCTGTTCCATAAACAGCGATATCAAATTGTGTCTTCTGATACCTAATTTTTCAAGATCAATTGCCACACAAACTCCTTTTCTGTAAATTGATATCGGATTGCGAGGAGCTTATTCCTTACTAATGTTATTTTAACCTCACGTCTTGTGAGATGATGTTTGGCCCCATAATGTTACGTAACCTTGTGCTCTGCTGGTTTGTACTGTGGGGTCTATTAACGTTAGCCGATGCATGCTAACTACCAGATGCTAGCTAGCGGGCCAGCTAGCGGGCCAACTTTTATTGTTGCCATTGCTGCTACAATATTTCATTAGGATATTTCATTAGGATGCTCTGCTCCAGTGTCACCAAGTCTACCTTCACACGGCAATTTGGATTTATTGCTCAGATCAGGTGTTTTTGTTAGGCTGTTCACATTATTTACTTGCCGCTTGAATGTAGTCTAAGAAATCTGCTGAAGGACACTGTCATTGGCAGAGGAATTGTCTGACGCAATGGCCCATCACACACACCAGAACTCCTGGAATATCTTCTACAGTTTTGAATGTTGTTTTTCAAGAAGGCTAGTTTAGACCCCGAAATATTGAAAAACTATAGACCAATATCAAACCTCCCATTCTTAAGTAAAATAATGGAAAAAGCGGTTTTTCAACAGCTGAACAACTTCTTGGCGAAAATAACTGTTTCGATGTCTTCCAGTCCGGCTTTCGTCAGCACCACAGTACTGAAACTGCTCTTGTTAAGGTTTTCAACAACATCCACTTAAACACAGACTGTGGCAGAACCTCAGTCTTAGTATTACTGGATCTCAGTGCTGCATTCGACACGGTTGATCATGACATACTACTAGACAGACTGAAAGTCTGGGTAGGACTCTCTGGCGCAGCACTTAACTGGTTTGAATCCTACTTGAAGGACCGACAATACTTTGTGTCGGTAGCTAATTACACATCAGAGCTGACTAGGATGTGGTGTTCCCCAAGGTTCAATACTGGGGCCTCTTCTGTTCAACATCTACATGCTTCCACTGGCTCAGATTATGAAAAACAACAAAGTGTGTTATCATAATTATGCAGATGGCACACAACTCTACATAACTATATCACCAGGGGACTATAGTCCCATACAAGGGCTGGCTAAATGCATTGAAGAAATCAATAACTGATGTGCCAGAATTTTCTTCAATTAAATCAAGATAAAACAGAAGTAATTGTTTTTGGTCCCAAAATCGAACGATTGAAAGTCAGCGCTCAGCTTCAATCACTAATATTAAAAACCTCAAATCAAGCTAGAAATCTAGGTGTAGTTATGGATTCAGACCTCAACCTGAACAGCCATATCAAGACAATTACAAAATCAGCCTACTATCACCTGAAGAATATATCAAGGGTTAGAGGACTTATGTCTCAACAGGATTTGGAGAAACTTGTCCATGCATTTATCTTCAGTAGACTTGACTACTGTAACGGTGTGTTCACAGGCCTCTGTAAAAAGTCAATCAGAAAGTTGCAACTGATTCAGAATGCTGCCGCTCGAGTCCTCACTAAGACCAGGAAAGTGGATCACATCACTCCAGTTCTGAGGTCTTTGCACTGGCTCCCTGTCAAACAAAGAATTGACTTTAAAATCCTGCTGCTGGTTTATAAAGCACTGAATGGTTTAGGGCCTAAGTATGTTTGCGATCTACTGCTACCTTATGAACCATCCCGGCCACTCTGGTCGTCTGGGACGGGATTCAGTCTACTTTCTGTTCCAAGAGTCAGAACTAAACATGGAGAATCCACATTGAAGACTTTTCTGTTTGCTGCTGCCTTTAATTGAACCAGATTCAATTACTGCATCTCACTACTGCATTTTATTTCTTAAACTGCACTGCAACTTTTATTCAACTTTTATTTTTTATGTTGCTTTTTCTACTTTTATTTTGCTTTTTGACTGTTTTAATGTTTTCTTAACTCTTTTTAAATCTGCATTATGTTTTGATGCTTTTAATGGTTTTGTGTGAAGCACTTTGAATCGCCTTGTTGTTGAAATGTGCTATACAAATAAACTTGCCTTGCCTTTCTTTTTTTCAGCTCAGACAGACAATCGTTCAAAAACTCTTTGCCGACACAGACAACACTGGCTGACACACATCCGCCCACATGGCGGCAGCTTTGGCCCCCGGACTCGATCCACCGGCTTTGTGGGACCATTAAACAATTAAAAGCCTAAGTAATTAACCTGGATCTTTCTAAAAGCGTACAACCGTGGAGAACGTGCGCGTGTGTTCCTGTGTGTGAATCATTAGGTGCTCACTGTAGGGGGGCCAGCGAGGATGACATCATTGCAAAAACCTGAGCTCTAATCCTGATTTAACCTCCACAGCTTTAGCTCGTCAGAGGGACAATTGTTTTTCTTCACTTCAGTCATTATTATACAAAGACGGTCATCAAGAATCTGGACATGCGAGTTGTGACTCACGCTTTTCAGTGACATAACGGCAGTTTTTAGACCAATTAGTGATTCCTTGTCTTGTTAATGGTCACTTCTAAGAGGGATGGACACGTCAGGTGCTGCTGGTGTCAAACCGTTATTTTACAAGTCATATTAGTCTCTTTAAAAATAAGTCTGTGTCGTGGCTTTATGGTGGATAAAAAATATGCAAGGTAGGAGAAATGTGTGGCAGAATGATTTACTCGATAGTGGAGGTGACGTCACCTTTTCGGGGGAGGAGTGGAGGTGGTTTGGAGACACTGTGAGGATAAATGTAGCAAGTGAAAAGAAGGAGGGGTTATCAATCTGACCATCACATCACACCATGTTGGTATGGCTGAGGGGGATGAGTCACCCCGCTCCTGATGCCTTAATCCATGTAATGGTCCATGTGATCCAGCAAAGTGTCCCAGCACCCAGGATCGCGTCTCCCTGCTGCTTGTCTACCGATCTCCTGCAAGACCACAGACCGGCCGATCTATCACGTGGCCTGCCAAACTCTCAGATCAGCAAATTGTGAAATCAAGGAAAACCAAACAGAAGTTGTCAAAAGTGTCATAGATAAAAGAGATGTCAGGAAATCCGAGTGGCGGCCAGCAGGTCAAAGTATTAAAACCCCCTCTCCCAGCTTTGTTCAGTGGATTAACTCAAAGTTCAACGTTAATTCTTCATAAGCAAGTGGGCCATAAATCTACTTGCCCAAAGTAAAGTTGTACTGTAGTTAATTGGTCATATGTAAACTTTTGCTACATTTACTAGCCCAACGTAACAGTTACTTGCCCTGAGCAAGCTGAGAATCCTTATTATCTTCATCGTTATCAGTCATGATTATCAACACTGCCTTGAAAGCAATATATATTTAAAAAAATATATTATTCTCTGTAATATTATATGCTACTTCTACACCAGACTCCAGATTTACGTTAATCCAATTATGACAACGATATGTTCATCATGAGGAAATTCCTGAAATCCAGCTCAGTGTCACAAATGCTATGAATTGAGGCATCAGACCTGAAGAATATCATCTGAGATGTTATTATTATTTCCCACTGGTGGGTAAATTTACTCATTAACCATGCCATTAAGTTTATAGAAATCCCGCAAGAAATTGAGAACAAAATGTATTTCATTAAAATGGAAATTTGTAATTATTCAAAATTTGTAGCTGTGAGGTTTTACAAAAAGAAACAAGGTTTGAGGAAAATATTAAGTTCTTGATTAAATTAAAAACAAAAACAAACATCAAAGCAAATTAAAGGTATTCTTTGATGAGCCGTGTATAAATTAAGATCAATGGCCCACCCCTGCTCTGTTTGTATAAAATGGTTTGGTTTACATATGTCTTTGTTATGTTTTTAAACAGTCTTGTTGTATATATTATATTTTTGCTACATCTTGAAAAGGGCTTGGATTTTTCCACTTATGGAGAACAGCAAAACTAAGGATTTAAGAGAGCCACCTAAAGAAAACATTCTCAGTGATTAAAAAAAAATACTGGCTGCTCAGCACAAATGCTTTCTTTCTCCTCGTGTCTTTTACTATGAATTTGCAATGCCTATTAATGTTTTATGAGCTATAACTCAGACCCATTCAAGTCTACAACCCTCTTCTCGTTTTTGAATGTGTGGACGCTATTCATACAAATAGATCGGCCACCACTCATTCAGTTATTTTGAGGGCACCCATCTGTTGGCAGCAGTGAGCATAGGTTACATCTTCACTGTTTTTTGGGGCTACTATACTGTATGTGCACTGCACTACGACGATTAATAGCACATCTGTATAAGTAAATCGTTATTAGTGGGGCTTTAAAAGCCATTAATTATATTCACTTTCATTTTTTTAATGGGGGCATTCATCCAAAGACGTGCTAATGAGCTGGAACACTTGATGATTGTCTGATACGACTGCAATCATGTCATTGCATCCCCCATGGGCCACATGGGGGTGTAGGTTCAGAGGGCGGGGTCAGGGGTGGGGGAGTCAGATGGTGGTGTGTGCGTTTGTGTGTGTTGCTGCTGACGCCCCAGCGATCCTGTCAAACAATGTCAGCTCTCACTGTTGGTCCACAAAGCCAGTGCTCAACTTAAAGACAGCATACAGAGGGCGGGAGGGATGGAGGGAATAAACATTTATATAGATGCCTGTATGTATGCCTGCTTATATTTTGAGCGTCTTTCTTTTAAAAGCATATTAATTTTTTCAAACTCAGCGTAAATGAACGTCATGAATATATGAATATAACACATTTCCATGACTTTTCCAAAACTTTGGGGATTTTATTTTTTCTAAGCCTGGAAATAACCATTTTAAAATTCCATGACTTTTCCAGATATTCCATGACCGTATGAACCCTGTGAAGTAATGCACCCCCGACCCCAAAAAATATATAAAACCTGAGTGGCCGGAACAAAGATCGACTTTCTGCCAAAAATATTGCCCGTCTCGTCTTTTTTTAATTTCCTTCGCCACGCTGGAAGAATTATTGCTCGTCACAGCGCCGCTATCAATCGTTTTAGTCTTTGTAGCGGCAATCAATGAAATTCTCCCATCGTTCATTCATCTACATCGCATACCGGCAGAGGAATGCGTGTGGTGTGTGTGAGCATGGCTGTATTGTCTGTTAGGTGGTGACATCATCTCTGGTCTGAGGCATTACCTCACCTCCCCTAATCACCCCCCCTCCCTTCTCTGTTCTTCATCCTTTAATGCCCACCCAGCATGACTCACTCCAAGTTGGCACAGACTCCCTCCATGTAACCCCCACCCCAACACCCCGGAGCGACTCCTGGCTTTATGAAGTGATGACTTCTTTTTCTGCAGACAATGCTGTTTGTGTCTCTGCTGTCCCTCATTTCACACAAAAAATAAAAATAAAAAGACGACACAAATACACACTACAGCAGGTAACTGGCTGTTTCCTCCCCGGCGCGTAGAAGCCAGCCAATGGCATGCCGGCAGACACCCCCTAGCCTCTAATCACTGAGCAGACTGGTGTCTCCAGGACCCAGCATGCACCAATGAAACTACTGCTGAGTGCTGAGGAGGCGTGGGGGTGGGAGCTTGTGGCAACTCCCCCTCCTCCTCCACCAACACACACACACACACACAGAGCAGACAGGCATCCCAGGTTACGGAGGGCAGACAGGGCAAAGCTAGATTTGAACTTATATAAACACACACAAAAGACACACACACACACACACACACACACACACACACACACACACACTCTGGGAATCATAACAAATGACGTCACAGCGAGTCATCGGGTTCAGAGCTGACAGGCATCTCTCCGCTCCGTCAGCCAAATGAAAGCCAACAGGTGAAAACGCACTGATAGAGGAAGTCCAACACACACACACACACACACACACACACACACACACACACACACACACACACACACACACACACGCACGCACACGGATGTTACACGTGTGTCTGTCTATGAATTCATTGACACTTCCTGTGAAGTCTCACACACTGAACACAGATGGAAAGGCGAGTAAACAATGCAATGTCCTCAGAGAGACTGAAGCAGCTGTGACAGAAATACGTTGTTACTGTGCTCTACTATTTTTTTCTAGTTGTGTGGTTACAATTTATTTATGTTTTATTTCATTGAGAATATTTTAATGTTTCACCATATAATGTCTGAATATTCTAATATAATTAAAACGCCACTGCTCTTTGGAAAGGGTACTCACATTATTATACTATTTTGTTATATCATTGGCATAACATGGTCTTATTTTAGAGATTGTTAAGATCTGGGGGACTCAAATTAACTGAATAGGAAAACAAACTGACATTTGGGGGGAAAAAAAACACGAACTAAGAAAAAACGCAGAGCTTTCGGCTCAACAAAATGTTTTTTGAGCTTTTAATGTGATTTATAAGCAAGTTGAAGACCTTCATCAGATCATAGAGAATTTTCCTTTCACTGACAGTAAAATCAGCAGTTCACATATAACGAGTGTGATCTCTTGTAATTCAGTGGAGCGGGGTGTAACTTTGTTATTCAAGGTCAAACTTACATTCTGATGCTTTACTGCGCTCACTCAGTATGTGTAAACTTTCAGTGCTTCGAGGAACCTTTAGGGGTTCTCCAAAGTATAACCCCAGAGGGCCCCAGAAAAAAAGGTTAATGGTTCTTATAGTCTCTTATCTCAAACCCAGCATTTCTGAAGTTTGAAGTTTTTTTTTAAATTTATTTCGACCCGGACTACAGCAGCAGCTGATTTCAGAGATTAGTTCCCTCCTTCTAATTGTAGGTTTGCTAATCAGTGAACGTAGCTGCTGTAGCATTTAGCTGGGATGAAAACATGCAGGCTGAATGGCTTGAGAATACTTGAGAATCAATTCACCCACTTGTATGGGAGGTTCTTCAACACTCAAATGAGATTCTTCTAGGGCTGTACGGAATAATTCAAAGCTCGTTCATAAAGTTGACATTCACATTTTATTTTTTTTATGTCTATTTATTCCGTTTAAACCTAGTAGTTTGTCGTCATAGGCTACACTAATAGTAAGTAATCCATTTCCAAAATGTACAACATGTTTTGCCTAACGGGATATTCTGCTTCAATCTGTGTTTGCTCTCCCACTTGCTCACACCTGTATTAACGAGGCAGCAATCCAGCAGCACCATAAATTACATTTATAGTTTATTATAGAGTCCCCCCTAAAGCACAACCAGTCATCCGGGGATCTATTTATATATCCACAATTTGTTTTTCAAGGGGATGACATCGTAAAATATTACAACAGGGATTCAAAGCTTCAGTCAGAAACCGTCAAAAGAAGCTTTGCATGTAAAAATTGACATACTATATTATTCTATAGGGAGTAAACCCTGAAGTTGCTATATTTGGATTGTTGTAGATTAGCTGAAACAGAATATTTTGTTCTTTCATTTTATACACATTGTTAATGCTCTTTTTTTTTATCATTTATCTTTACTTTCATTTGTAAAATCCAAAGGTGACCTGGGAATCAAACCGTCTGGGTTGGATATTCTGCGTTAAAAACCACGGATTGATTCCAAACAATCAAAAAATAACTCATGTCAAAGGTGTTAATCAGGAATTGGTTCTAGATCGCTTTGTTATTGTTATGCCAGACAAATGAAGCAGAAACGTATTTATATGACAGAGCCACAGAGTTCATTACACACTAACACGCCTTACAAGCACCAGCGGACCAACATTAAACTGATCTCAGCCACCACCCAGACCCTTGTTAGCATCTGAGGCTTTTTCCCCGAGGCGAAACTCTCACACAGAGCGAGTCCACATCAAAGTGAACCACGAGCACGTCTCTAGTATGCATCTCGGAGAGCAGCGCTCTGGGCTACACTTCACTTTCAGCATGTTGGTGTGGGCGGTTTAAGCTTCTGTACATGTGCAGACGAGGGTCTTGCTGTGCTTGTATGTGTAAACCACCACAGTCAACAAAGAGGCTAATCCTC
This sequence comes from Taurulus bubalis, assembly GCF_910589615.1. Classification (NCBI taxonomy): domain Eukaryota; kingdom Metazoa; phylum Chordata; class Actinopteri; order Perciformes; family Cottidae; genus Taurulus; species Taurulus bubalis. The sequence continues at coordinate 11,061,802 of NC_136589.1, read as the reverse complement.
CAGGCAAACCACTTCTCAGATGTATGTGGGCGTGTACAGTGTGTATTGTGTGTGTGTGCGCGCGTGTGTACATGAGATAAATGTAAGCAACAGCAAACCTTGGTTGACTGTTCAAAGTACACCGAGTTCAATTGTTGGTCTTATTGTCTACAGAAAGACAGCCAGGAGGGACAGTGTTTGTTTTGAGGCAAAGACTGCATCCATAACCTCACACTGACATGTCAAGACTGTGTAAATTGTCTTTTTCATCTTCCGGTATGTCTTAATCAAGTGGACGGTGTCTGTTTAACCCATCTGTGGGGTTGTATGAGGTATTTATCCATAATCAGTATGTAGAAACAGACAGGAGTTAGTGCACAGGAGCAAAGCAATATGATGATCTACCATTGCCGTGATCGGGTAGTTTGTTTGTGTTCTACTTACTGCTCGAGACAGTAGTAGCACGAGCAATCCCTGTGTTCTGCCTAGTAAAATTTGAGTATGGTGGCTTTGGCGAGAGCATAGATAACAGCTTCAGTTCCCCATCGTAAACACAGACTGAAAAGCTGTCTCAAAGCGAGGTTAAATTCTAAAATATAAATACAGCGTGCACCAAAACATAACGCAAAAGGTTGGTCTACCTCAGGTTTGCTGAGGCTGGACGACACCAGGCACCCTGATGCGACATCTAGGTCCCACTGCTTCCTGCCCTGGTTGTGAGGGTCCAGAGCAGAGATCCGCCCGTCCAGGGTACTGATGATCACAAGAGACCTGGGGACAGAACGCAGAGACTTCAGCACACTGACCACATAAGTATCGGTGGACACATTTTTCTGGCCTGTTGTCCCACTGTGGGTGTACGTTTTACTGCAATCAAAGACAAGACACTAAAGGGTGAAGAATTGTGAAGTGGTGGTGCAGATGTTGTCTTTCCCTCTCTCGTCCTCAACCTTATTTAGCAAGCAGGGTGACCTTCAACTGCAGCCAACAGCACACCTGTGCCATGACAACCTCCATCCTGTCAGCCAGTCTTGGGTGGCATGTTGATTAAAAATGAGACTTGAGAATTATCAAACCTGACCAGCCGCCCCCACACACACGACAACTTATTTCCATAAATACAGTACGAACGTGTGAGAAACGACGAAACAATGCTGGCTCAATTATTTTCTTTTTCTTAATTTCTGATTAGTCTTGGCTCTCTTCTGGGATCTCCAAGCATTGGCAGAAAATTAGTGTTAGCAAATATTGACTTGGCGACCCCATGATGACATGCTTAGAGAAAAACCACATCAGTGCTGTGAAAGAAAAACAACCAAACCTTTTATTTAAAATCACTTTCACAGGTCTTTGCTGTGAGTACGCACAACGTGGATGACACCCCGTTGGATATGACAAAAATTAATTTTCACCGGCAAAAATGACATTGAATCCTCAAAAGATATTTTCATACTGAATTATGTTACCGGTATTTCAAAATAAAGCGGAAGTGTCCTCCACATATTTAATTTAGAGGTATTGTTGGCAGAGACACAGCGAGAAGCTAAAAAGAAGAGAGAGAATAAGACGCAGTGGGTAAAAAAGCCTTTCCCCTTAGATGATTTATGGGTTACGCATTTCTCACCACACCAGTGCGCTTTACCCCCGAGAGACGATTGCTTAAGTTACTGTTACTTGAAGAGTATGGTTTTCTCCATCAGTAGTAAACTATGAATGCTTCAAGTTGTGTTCCTCTTCATGTGCCTACACAGCAAGATTTGTTAAAGGTTCTCCAGGCTGAAAAAAACAAACGTCTAAGTGAGTTGAATGATTTGAGACCAGCCCCACCCTTCCCAACTCTTAAGGGTTCTGCTGCATTGCTTGTCAATCATGTCCTGGGCTCTGGTGGGGGCCACTTCCTGACTATTGATTTGTATCTGTCTTGAGGAGATGCTGTCAACGGTGCTTTTAGCTTTATCACTCACTCACTCACACACACACACACACACACACACACACACACACACACACACACACACACACACACACACACACACACACACACACACACACACACACACACACACACACACACACACACACACACACACACACACACACACACAAACAAACAAACAAGCTGGGACCCAACCAGCTTCCCTCTGTTAGCCACTGGGGCATATGTTTTTTTTGTTTTTTTTAACTGCTTCCCTTGAGGGCACCTAAACCGCAGTTGCTGAGGGAAGACACACTGTTACACTTGTTCCCGTTCACATCTCAGACTGGAAAAAAAACACAAAAAGAAAAACATGGCCATCATCCATCATCTTTGTTTATGTGCACTGTGAGAGTTGTTAAGTAAACTGAGCGTTTTCACACCAGCTGTGCGATCCATCATTTAGGCTGAGCAGGTGAATTGATACAGACTAGCTATAATCCCTTATTGATCCGACCTATCGAACACTTTTCCGTCTTGAAGGGGAAAGATCGTGTTCAAGAATGTTTCAGCCCGAGGACAACTAAGAAATGGATTGTTTCAGAGCGTGCAAATCAATTTCAGGAAGCTTTCTCTTGTTTTGCTGCAGAGACTGACACATTCACAGGGAGTTACACTTCACTGCTCTGGACCGGCTACTTGTTTCGGATCTAGAAGTTTACATAAAAATGCAAATAGGATCACTTAACAATAATGAGCCATGTGTCTTTCAGCCTCATCAAAGCCAAGATTATCTCCCCAAATCTGCTCGAAGCATTATCAGCTTCGCCACTTGCACTGGAGTGTAGAGTGCTGAGAAAAACATTGTTTTTCCTCTCAGCCACCAATGAGAACAGAGCGCTAAAGCCCGCTCTCACCCTCTCGATTGGCTGCGAGACCCTGCCAAAAATATTAGGCTGATTGGTTGTTGCTAAGCAGTCGGCTCTCTGAGAGGGTGGAAGCTTTTGGCGGCCTTCGCTCGGCTGGCTCCGCCCCCTCCGAGTGATGCTATGAATGTGAAAGTGAGGGAGAAAAAGTCACCGAGAGCATCGGGTTCAACATTACAGATGGGAAGAGAACGAGGAGGAGATAGAAGAATCTCATTGTGAGAGGGAGATCAAAGGCTTTTGAGGACTCTTTGTACTCCAGATAAAGGATAAGAAGGAGAAGAGAAGGGGGTCGGGATGGGGAGGGGGGCGGGCACTTAACTCTACAACTTAAGGTATCATGATGGTAATGATGAAAACGAGCAGTGGAGGGGGAAGGGGGCGGAGGGGGGGAGTATCTATAAAAATAGTACTAAGCTGAACAATAAAAGCAACTCAAACAAAACAAACAGCCCAACTGTATCACTTAGAACTTGGGGCAATTTATTTTCCACGCCTGGGCCCCGAGACACCGCCACTCTGCTCGCCACCAAAAAGGCATAACACGTAGCCTGTGGGGTTCCTGCCGACTGCAACCGATGCGGGTTTACGAGGATGCTGAAGATGACGTTGGAATGGAGAAAGAAGAGCGAGAAAGGGAGGAGAGTGGCGAGGCTGCCAACAGACTGAGGGTTGTTAGCGTCATTGCCTGTAATACTGTCAAAGTGTCATAATAGTACAGACTGCTTCTTCAATCACAAAGTGTATGGCAGAGCAGGGAGCCAATTAGCCTCGCTCTCACCAGACTCTCTGCTCCTCAGAGACACTCAGTCTGCACACACACACACACACACACACACACACACACACACACACACACACACACACACACACACACACACACAAAACGGGCTGCTGGTAAACACACTCCATTGAAAGAAGCAACCAGGATGTTTACACAGGCCAAGTCTCCAAGGAGCAGGAGCCGACGAGCCGAACCAATCGCAACAGCCCCTCAGCTGCCCCGGCAGCCAATGGCTGCATTGTTTTTTTTCTCCGCAACGAGCCAATGGGTGGGCAGCTCTGCAGACTTTGAACCAATAGCGGGCCAGACGTGTCTGTAACCATGCAACAGCGAGCAGCCTGGATGCACGCTGGAGTATGGAGCTCGGCTGCCGCGCAGCCACCGAGAGGCAGAACAAAAATACGAGAGCATGGGGAGCACGTGGGGAGAAAAGTTATGGATGCAGGTCTGAGCCGGCCGCACCCAGCACCAACAGCTGCACCAGCAGAAGTGTGCACATTCCTTTAAGATGTGCACAGTCTAACAGAAGTTTCCTTCAGAATCAGAATAACTCAAGTTTCATCACAAATATGTAAAAAGAAAAACAACACGCGTGGCCTGGTTACAGAGAGAACCTCTGAAGCCAAATATGAAATATGTTTTCAAATCTTTCAGATCAGTGTTTCAATGGTGGTAATCCCATAATGGAATTCAGGATATAAAAAAAAAAAAAGGCCTGCAGGCAGTTTGCACAACACAGCATGAAACCCGAACCTGGTCTTTTTCTTTGACAAACATGAATATGCTCCCATGTTCCTAACAATACCTTGTATAAGTTAACACCAGACTAAATGTCTGAGATTTAAATAAAGTGCACCTAATAATGTAACACCTGCCCTAACACACAAACACAGGATCAGATAACGGTCCTCCAAAGCCGTCAAATAAAAAAAGTGATCTTTTTTTTTTGTCACAGCAGCTGAAGCCATACTAATGAGGAATGAGGATGTGCAGTGTGCTTTAAAAAAAAAAAAAATCAACCTCACGTCCATCAGGGTCACTGCAGCAGATCACCGCAGCAGAGAGCAAAGGGTGTGGTTTTTAAAAAAAAGTACTAGTCGCATAAAAACACACACACCATTAAAAAGCGTTGCCATCACCCTCTCTCTCTCGCTCTGTCTCTCTCCTCCTGCATAAGTGTGCTACCCTCTCCAACCCGAATCACCTCACACGTGGTAAAATCCAAACTCTATGGCGCCACACTCCTGCCGGCTGATTGGCTGAGCTTCAGGTCTGATCCGAGGATCTGATTCGTTGTTGCTAAGCAGTGAGGAGCCACCGAGAGTGAAAACAAGGCAGCATGGCCCTGCTAACCAGCAGCTAACTCCATGTTTTTATCCCTCCCTCCCTCTCCGAGTATCCCACCTTTTTGCCTCTGCCCCACCCATACTGCAGTGCTGCAGGATGGGTCCTGCCGACTTACCAAAATAGCCACTGACCTAATAAACTCATTCCTCTTGACAACGTATCCAGTTTTGTTATTTATAAAGAACAGGTTACTACTTATATCACTACACATGATTATGAAACAACCTGCAAAAAACCCAGACAGTGTTCATCAAGTGCAGAGGTAGTCAGAAAGTCGGTGACAGAGACACTAAAGATGATTACATCCCAACATTAGTGACCGCTGGTGACATTTTGGGAAACCTCTGCACATAAACAATAACTTAATTATTACAGAGAGTAATAAAATGAGAAGACAAAGAAATAGCACTAGAGCTGGATGGTGAGACAATGAGGATGAAATAGGTTAAAAGAGAGTTAAAAGAGACTATATAAGCTTTGTTTAAAGTGACAGTGAGTTTATCAGCTGCAGTTAAACATTCAGACCTCTCCGATGTAAAACAGCTATGCTGTGCTCACACAGAGTTCCAAGAACTGGGCTCAAAGTGCTCAATTAAAACTCCCTAGAGGGAGTTCCATCATTTTCATCTTGACCTGTTATTTTGGGGACAGTTTCTATTTATAAAACCCACAACATCTCCCTGGTTACATAAAGTGGACTACTGAAACAAAGTTAGAAAAAAACTAAACAAGGAAATTAACTCTCCCCTCCAAAAGAAAAAAATATATATATTTTCCTCCACCCCTTTTACCTAACTATAGACAGACCCATGTGGCCAACTCAAATTCAGAGCACTAGCCCGTCTCTCCGACGCAATTGGCCGACAAGTCGCCCGGCTCGGTGGATTGGCTGTTGCTAAGCAGTAGGCTGGTGGGAGCCAGCCGGCATGCACGGCGGCGGCCCAGAAGAGCTGTTGCCGCTACAGGGCCCTGAGGGGGGTGTGGGGTGCGGGTGGAGGGGGAGGACAAATGTGGGGGGGGCTGGTTGGCAGTGGGGGAAGCAGGTTCAAACAAAGCTGCTGTCCTCTCTCCTCTCACCTCGGAGTGCTCCCTAAGGTGCTGGAGGCCCCTCGATAGAGTGCGGAGGCATCAAACCTGGCAGCGCCATCACATGTATGATTCACATCCACTCACACAAAAGCCTTCAAACATGTATGCGCGCGCGCACACACACACACACACACACACACACACACACACACACACACACACACACACATACACACACACGCATACATGTATACATGCACTGAGACAGATGTAAACACCAAGTCTCCAGAGCAGAGGTTGTAACGTATCGATGGCGGCGTTAGAAAGTGAGATGACAGCCGTCAGCCGACACAGCTTTTTGTCACAAACTGAAGGCCGGATCAAAGGGAACATCTAGAATATTTATAGATTACAGGATACAGGAGCAGAGCAGGTAACAAGGATGAAAAAAAAACTAAAACAAACAAATGCAACCGACAGAAACGTAAAAAAAATGTTTAATCTAAAAAAGGTAGACTGGTTTGCAGGCCATCCGCACAAAATGTTTAAGAGTCTGTGTTTAAAGTGCTCCACTCCAAAATCTTATTTGGAAGAAATTAAAAAAGGAAGTTTTACTGGAGGTTCATTCTCTTAAAAACAAAAAAAGATCCAGGCTGAGAGAGTTCTTATCAACAACGTGATCCTTCCGGGGTGGAATAGGTTCATATGTTGGGCTTTTGTGTCATGGACATGGTCTTTTCGTTTGAAATAGTGAGTCTGTACAGTTGATCAAGGGTGTGTTAGCGTTCTTATCATCACCACAGGACCTCTCCTGTTTGACTTGGAAAACAGCAGCAGAGGCAGGTAAAAAGCTTTGAAAGGTCAGAGAAACAAATGGCGATACCTTTTTAAAAAGGCTGACCTAATTAATGCTGGACATTAAAAAAAACGATTACCTCCGAAAAAGTGTTGAATTTTAGTGTTTCACACTTATGTCATAGCTGGGTTTCTTCTCTCTATTCTAAAGTCAAAATTCAGTCATCACTGCGTTTGTTAAACCACGTTTATGCATTTTTGTTTCCTTGGGTTTTAAATGTGTTTTCTGACAATTTGGAAGTCTTTTTTGTATTTATAAATGAACCCCTTTGAAGTGAAACAAATCTAAATCATGTTTTATTTCTTGTGGTATTTTTAAAGTTCAACGGCAATTCTCCTGACAGATGGATGGAAACCGAGCATGGAGTATAGAGTATATACTCAAGGGGTGACATTAAAAAGGCAACGTGTATGTGTGAAGGTAAGGGAGAGCATTGGGGAAGTAGCAAGTGTGAGATGAGAGAGAGAGAGAGGGAGAAAGAGAGAGGGTAAATATGAGAGCAAGAGACAAAGAATAAACGCAAGGGAGAGACAGACTTCAACAAAGACATCCAGACGGAGAGACAGACAGGATGTGATCGGAGTTCTCACTGTGTTTTGACACGGGTTAAAAAGACAAACCTTCATTATTATGAGCATTATTTTATTATGAGGTAATTATTATCATCTCAGCTAAATCTGTCATCTTTAACATATGTTGTTGTTTTACAGACAGGCTGTTGAATGAATAATTCACCTGTTCGGTCTTCCTGTATCTGCCTCCCGAGCTACTTTGTAAATTGTTTATCTTGTTGACTTCTACGTATATCAGTGTGTACTGTTTGTTACTGTTATGATGTGTAAATTCCCAGCCTCCCACTCACAGAAATAAAATAAAACTTAGTTCAATGTACTTTTAGACAAGTACTAAAATAAAAATGACCTTTTGTGCAAATGTTTCTAGAATATTTTAATTATAAAAAAACCAACACAAAAAAAGAGGGAAAGGAACACTTTAAACTGTTAACGTTACGGACAGTAAATTCCAAACATATTACCCAAAAAGTGATCGATATAAGATGACGCAAAGTCAATACGTGGTGACAAACAAACTGTAAGTGTATGTAGGGGGAAAGATCGCGAGAGAAGGAAAAGAGAAAGCGGTTGATGTAGCCTGTGACAAAACAAAAAAATGCAGCACAAACCAATAGAAAGAGACGGACTCAGGTGGGTTAGCTGTTTGGGGATCGACGTATAGGCACAGAGAGCGAGCAGTGGCAGGGTGTGACCAGCAGCAGCAGCAGGAGGAGGAGGAACGCCCAGGAGTTTTCTTGCGGAGCCAGAGCAAACTGCTCTGTCAACTACCTTTCCGTTTCATCTTGATACTGGACTAGAGGGCAGGAGCCTTATCCTCCACCAAGTTGCCCTATCACAAAGACGTTTCGCTATCACTTGTATCCTGATAAGTTTGTGAGGTGGTGCACTGGGCGTGAATGCGGTGGCGTACACAAAGACTGTATTCTTGTAAACATCATGTTTTTTTCCCTCTGTCTTACATAGTTTTTTTTCTCCAAGATAATACACATGACAACTAATTACACTTATTCGTCTCGACTTGAGCTCCGTGGGGCCGGCTGCTCGGTGTGCTCAGTAGCTCCCTGTTGTGACAATGCTGGGTTTGTGCGGCATCCCAAATAACAAGAACTAATATGCAAGGCTTTGGGGGTTGTCAAGAAGCTTTTCCGTGAGGTGCAAGATTAAACGAAGTGACTGCAAATGGGGGAAATCATGCTGGATTTTTTATTTTTGTTGAACCAAGTAGATACAGCAGCCAGTTTTAGTATTAACAAGGTAAGAATCCGCAAGGAAAAACTTCACCAAAAAAAGCTTGGGCTTTAACAATGTTTTCAGTCTCCTGACCGACTGAGCAGGCAGCACATGTATAAAACTACACAGAGAATAATTTAGTGAATGACCTGATGTGCTTTGAGGAAGAACATGCAATGGACTAAGAAAGAAGAAGCTGGATCACAGTCAAAAGTGTCTGTAATGGTCCTGGTAAAAAAAAAGAAGAAAAAAACATGGCAGAGAAGGAACATCATGAAGAACACACTGCGCCAAACATCTAAGGTGGGCGTCAAAACCTGTTTACCAGGGAAGACTAAATCAATTGCCCTACCCACTGCGCCAAGAACCGCATCTCACTTTGGGCAGCAGCAGAAGGTCTGACAGGGGTTCGGTAAACCTGTAATCTGTGTGAAGCCGTAAACTTTTGACTGACAGGATCCTGGGGATTTCTTTTCTCTCCCCCTCAGCTGAGCGGCATCATGCCTTTGCATAACAGTCATAAAATATGAACACGCGGCTTGTCATGTTGGATGTTTTTGGCCCCTGAGAGGTGGAGCACCCATCCCATGCGTTTTCATTCATAACAACTGATTTAAGTCTGAGTCCAAGACACATTCCCCAAGTAGGACGATGATATCTATATAAAGCTATTACTCTTGGCAATTTCAACTTTGTTAAAAAAACAAAAGACAGAATCTCACCATGTGAAAGTCAAAACCCTTTAGATATATTTATCCTTTATCCTGCAGAACCACTTTGTCACCAGCTTTGAAATGCCACACATACAGTATTTTAATTCCCCTTATTCTGTTTAAGTAAAATAAACTACTACTTTCTTACTTTATTTTTTCTCAGCTAAGACGCAGCATATCTGCTGACAGCAGGAGATAAGCGGTGGATCCTGAGTGGACGCAGTCTCTGTTGTCAAGTGATTGGGGACGTGAAGGGATTTATGATAACATGATAACACACGGAAAAAGCCAAATAACCTCAACGGGGCAAACTGACACGTAAACGTCAGGAGAGAGATACAAATCCGATTTGAACTTCTCAAAACGTATGTTGGACTCAACCGGCCGCAGAGCGCAGAGGCTTTGAGTGACAGTAACATGACAGCGTGGCTTGTATTTCCGGTTTAACGTGCACGCAACGGTATCGATACGAGTTCCAGCGAGAGCCGAATCACAACCGAGACGTGTCGGTTCATTACATCTCCTTTACGTTAAACTTTGGTGGCTACCGTTACAGGCTGCCGTCAGCAGCACATACAGTAGCTATATATAGTGTACTTCCTAAAAACTTTTCACTTAACAACACACTGTGACGTGTACACATAACAACCACGTTTCATTTCTCGGAATTAGCTAGTTCCAGTGGACCGACTATCGCCTTTTCACGCGATTTCCTTCCGAACTTTACTTGAATCATCAGCCGACACGAAGTCGCAATCCCTCGTGAACAGTGTTTTTTTAAGTTTTGTTCGATGGCACTCTTTAATTTAATTCATGAGAATGTATCCCAAAATATGGAGGGAGGGAGCTTGGATAACACACGTTAAAACGTATGACCGGGGAGGAGGGGGAGACACAAACGCAACCACAACAAGTTTTGAGTGCAGCGCCGAGGCGGAGGAATACTTAACATGTGTCAACGAAAGCGCGAGACTGACTGCCAGTTAGCTTGCTCAACAGCTCAAATTCGATTGTTTTAGCTGGTTAACATTTTTTTGTGAGTTTTCATATTTTCCATTTTGTTTGTCATGTTGGGATTCGTCATTTCGTTCGTTAAACCTTTCTACTTAACAGTTAACGTTACACTTACTAATACAAAAATATAAATAAATGTTACCTTGTCTGTTGGACATGTCCGTTACTTTCCCCGAATGATTCGTCGGCCTCCCCCGCCGACCCGTTGTCGTCATCCTCCACGGTAACGTCCGCTACAATGACCGGGGAGCCGACGTTCTCCAAGCCCCGCTCCATGACTCTTGTACCATCTTCCTCCGAGGTCGAACCTGAACCCCGGGCGACGGACTGCGGCTCCCTCCCGATGGCTGAGCCCTGAGCCTGCGTGGTCCCGAATCCAGTGAGCGCTTTCAGCAACAGCAGGAGCACCAGGGAAATGCTCACGTTTCCAAAGTGAAGCCCCCTTTCCATTTGTAAGACTGGCACATTAGTGAAGTATGAGATTTACATGCCACTGGTCTTGTAAATCTTAACATAAAAAAGTTAAAGTGCAAAAAAAACAGTTGAACTACAAAAGAAAATTCCGTTGTGTCTTGCAAAAACGCCCTTTCAAATCTGTTCTTTAAGTAAACATAAACAGCCACTGGGACACCATGTTATTCCCTTTATACTTGACTCAAGACATGCCTTGGTAACGCTAAGTCCCGCCTGGTTTCTACACTAGGATTGGACAGTCACATCCCCACGTTCGTTAAAGTTTCATCCAGCCGCTTCTCATTGCGCCGTTTGCTGTCAATCACGCATACTCGCATACTAAGCAGAATACGATTGCAACAGAGAGCTGTCAATCAAGAAGGCGGGCTCAGAATGTTCCAGCCTCCCAAACAGTGCGCCTTATTGGCTAAGGGCTTGTTTGTCAAAACGGCGCAAGCGCACTTGGCGGCTGGCTGACAACAGGAGCAAAAGGTGACGCAAAAAAATCCCCGATGGCGAATCCTGTGGCAGGACTATGATTGGTGGGATGTGTCGTCCTTCCGTCCAATGAAAGAGAAGACGCCGTTAAGCAACAACGTCATTGGTCGATTTTTGCCCTCGCTGGCTAGACGTAAGCACAACATTCGATCTTTCAGCTGTCATTCAAGAGTAGTTGTCAGGACAGCCGACATGGAAGTATCAACGTGGCTTCACTGTAGAGGTACATTTCCTGTTCCTGATCACGAGTTTTGTTCTCACTTTCCTGGTAAACAAAGAGAGGGCTATGACATAACGCGCGTGAAAAGACTTTGAAAACGGCATGGAATTTAGTTTCCATAATGTTAACTTAAATACAACTGCATGCCGGCCAATAAACTTTTACGTTTCAGAGTTAATCATTCATAAATATACATGACAGCTACTTTAAAACATCAGCATTTGTATTTGCACAGTTAGTTGCTCAGTGTATACAATACATCTATGAATAATGAGTTCAAGTGGTACAGAAGGTCATTGTGAACCCAGTTTGCTTGTCGCAGAATCAAAGTCCCTGCGTTTCTAGCGCCCCCCGGTGGCCATGAGGGAGAATTACACCATTAATGTTTTTTGTCAACTGACATCTTTGGTTGCAAAGTTTTCCATCGTCCTTTGCCATGTAAAAAAAACTTGTACTTAAGCAATAGTCTGTTTCATAAAATTTGCAAACAAAAAAAAAATCACTTATATTTATCGTAACTAACTATTTACCTTGTCAATTACTTTGGCGATTACTGTATTGATAAATGGATAAGTCTACGGATGAAGAAACTAGGCCAGATTGGAATATATCATTGCTTTTGTCTAAGTACTCAATATTTAGTTTACTATTACACAAGACAAAGCAATTATTCACACCAGCAAAGCTAAAACCAGTGAATATTTGGCATTTTTGCCTTAAAGGTGGTTTATCAAAATTGGTCGCAAATTATTTTCTGACCATCGAACTAATTGAATTGTTAAGTTATAGTTTCCACAGAATAACGACATACCGAATTCTGAACGAAAAAAAAAAAGAGGCATACTGTTGGTTATCATGGTTCTGTATTGGTTGACAAAGAAAATAGTACCGTCACAGCAAAAATTATAATCACAGTCAATTGGTAAAGAAAGTCATAATAGAAATGCTGGTGCAAAAATATATGCAACATGGTGTACAACTTGTAATGGACACGTCTCAGTTCAACTGAGCGGTGTGTAGACAGAGGCTCTCCCGAGTCTCTCAGCGCTGTACATAGGAAATCATAAAAAGAATAGCGCAAGGCATCGTGATCCAAAAGCAGAGTGAATAGCTGCATTCCAAAATGAACATTATGAATCATGTTTACAATAATAGTCACAATTTTCAAACAAATGAATCAAAATAAAAAAAATGAAGTAAAGTATTTTTAGATGATTCAACACCAGTACCACACTATAGACTTGAGACGCATCTCACTGACTTCAAAATCTTGAAATGATTCAAAAGAAGATTCAATTATGATAGGAACTCTTTACAGCTATATCTAAAATTGAGTTGATGGCACAATACATTTGTAATGCAAAGTAACCCACAGGCACAAAAGTAGAGAGAGGTCCATGCATGAAGAAACAGTCAGTGGTTGGTTCTTCCAGTGAAACAGTGAGGCTGTGGACCTTTAACTATGTCCACCGACTATTTTAACGCAACAGAAAGATCTGTTGAAATTTGAGACGAAACGTTCAATCACTCAGGAAATCTAATTCAACAGCTCCTGTATCCTGACTGGACGAACACATTTAAACGTATATCCAATAAATTCAAGCCAGATTTGTGAACCGTGCCTTTAAGAAATCTCTCATGACACAACGCGCACGTTATATTAAACCTGTCGAACCGGCACAGTCTTGTCCAGGTCTTCAACAAGTGCAATTCCTAGTAAAAGAGGATGCATTTGTGTCAGCACGTGCGGCTGAACCATTAAAGTGATGTAAAACAAACCAGTAGGTCACAAAATTGAACAGAATAATCCAAGAGCTGCTGAAAAAACAACAACTCGGGAGTAAGGAACTGTGCTGCTACATTTCAGAGATAAAACAGGAAGTGCACGCTCTTACAAAGAGAACAATTCCACCGTGTCCTTTTGTTTGGTGGTTCCAAACTCTTTTCTGGTGCAGAGGCCGATCGGTAACTTACAACTTTTTTTTTGTTTCTCTGCTGTATTGTTCAAACCACGCGTTAAACGTCTACGTTTAAAAGCCGATAGATCATATTCATTACAGCCCACCTGTGCTGTACGGTGTGGGCAACTCTGGATTATTGTCCCCCGATAACCAAATAATGGAAGTTTCATACATGCACCACAGGGTTTCCCTTAATTGTCAAAAATCTCATTAATATTTTGGCCTTTTCCCCCCCAGTTTAAATTAGCATATTAATTCAAGAAATTAATTTCTTGAAAAGCACAATTTCCCGATGGCGTAGCAGACTTCAGATTCTTTCTGCGATCTAATGGCCTTGACGAGTGGACCCAGCAGAGGACAACAGCTTGACGTATGATCGTTTAAATGTAACTTTAATTGCATCATTTCTCTTAATAGGATTTCAAATATAATCTCAAGGCACACTTTAGTTTCATTCTGCAGTGATTCACCACACTGGTTGAGAACCACAGCTATGCAGAAAGTCAACCCCGCTAATTACAGGAAGAGACAACATTCCCAGTGAGAACAACTGAGCACCAATACAGACTGAAAGAAAAAAATATATATAGACATCAGATGCACTTGACTTCACTCATCAGGCACTTTAAAACTCACAGTGGCAGAAGCACCACTTTCAGGATGAGACAGACCAAGTGATCCTCAGCAGTGACTTGTTTTGAGGTGTGAAAACTTCCCCGCGACAGGTTTTTGTCCAGTTGTGCAGCTCTGGCCAAACGCAGACGGGTGGAAATCGAGAACACGGCACTTGTGGGGTAAAGTGAGGCCATTGGTAGAGGAAGTGTAGACAGTGAATGTGACAGACTCCTCAGTTGACTGGAGGATCTCGAACCTGCACGGTCCCATCCTCCATCCCGAAGTAGGCCCGTTCGGCCATGCCGACGAAAAGCCCCGTCTCCACCACACCTGAAGAGGACAACACACACACACACACACACACACACACACACACACAATGATTACCAGAGTTTTAAATTAGAAGCACATTATAAACACAAGCAACATTTTCTTCCCGCGGCTGGCTGGCTTTGTCTCATTTAAGTTTCACACTACTGCTTCCTATTTCTCGGAGGTTGTATGCAGGCAGCAACCTCCGGTTCTGAAGAATGAAGCCGATGCGGAAGGGTCTTAACACCTGCAATCTCTCTACTGACCACCAGGGGGCGATGACTCTTGTTGTATAGAAGTCTATGAGAAAATGACACTACTTCTATTCTCATTGTAAACACGAGTGTATGGTCTTAATCTCTAGTTATAAGTCTTCTTCAATGCACCATGATGTTAATTTTGTAAATTATGTTCAAATAGACCATAAAGAGGATTATGCTTTAGGGTGGGGCTTACTGTAATTGACAGCACGTCACTCCTCCAAATATGCTAACTTCTGTTCATCAGTTGCGCAACAAAACAATATGGAGGCGGGCACTCGAGGCGTCACAACGACTATGTCCACTTCTTACATACAGTCTGTGGTCGCGTGTTATGACGACGCGTCGGCAGCCGCTTCAGTCTTAATAAACCGAGAGCCAGCTCCTCACCTGGAATCATCTTGATCGCAGTGTTGACTTCCTTCCAGTTCTCGGCGCGCTCAAACTTCCAGTCCAGGATGAAGTTGCTGTTGTCGGTGACCACAGGACCCTGAGAGCCAGAACGACACAAACTCAGTAACAAGCTTTATTTTTTTTTATTCTAACACCCAGAGGGCTGCAAGTCTGTTCATAAAACACAGAAGTGTGTTCATAACACAGAGTATTAAACAAACCAAACAACTAAAATCTTGTGACAAATAATCGATTGCAGCTTTTCCAAAGTAACAGCAGTGGGACCACGACCGCGTTGAACACAAGTGTGTGACATGGCAGTGTTTGTTTTCTAGTGCACTCTGACAACAGAGAGGTCACATTAAAACCTAGAAACGCCCATTTTATTTCAAACTGAGGCGAGTCTTGATAACTGTGAAGCCTTGAGAAGCAGAACAGACGCATTCCTTTATCTTGACCAGTTGAAAAATAAACTTCTACAGTATGTGGCCTTTTGCAGTAATTTAGTGACCAAGTGCAACCATGAGGCCAATGTTGGTGAAATAACACGCCTGTGATCATCATGGCTTCACAAACTGCTTCCCAACCGTCAGTCCAAAGAAAAAAAAAAAAAAAAAAAAAAAGAAGGGGAAAGAAACACGAGGAGCCGGCGTAAGAAACGGACTCTCCTGTCTCTTGTTGGGTTCATTTGAAAAGAACTTAAGTTAACCATTAAACGGTCGCTCTACTCTACCGACTGGTAGGGAGGCAGATACAGTGCAAGGGCCTTCTGTTTTCAGCCATTTGGAGTCTTCTTGTAAAGAAACAAAAGTGCTCTTCTAAATGTGTTGAACGCATTAACTTCCACATTAAACGTTAGCAAAGTCTTCTTCACGACCGTCGCCTGCACATTGCGGCACCAGTTCTCACCAGTCGAATGAACCTCATTGGTGGAAATTCGAGTTGCGTCACCAGCGTGCTCGTGTGCGTACGTGTGTGCTCGCACAAGACAAACAAAGCGGCGACCCACTTAGCGCTACTGGAGGTCGTCACATGGACCACTGGACTCCAACAAGACCCGGGAACAAGAGCCAGAGGGATCCAACAGTATGTTTGAAAACAAACATTCTGAAATACACCCAGGAGCAACAATAAATCAAAGCTGAAGGTAAAACGAAGAACACCTACTGCTTTACTGACAGCCATCCGCAGGTTGGCCTCCCCTCCGAAGCGTTTGGCTATCGTCCTGGAGACGGGGACGTACGCCATGGGGATCACCTCAATAGGAACTCCCTTCTTCCACTGCTGTCCCAGAGCCTTGGAGTCCTTCCTGAGAGAGGAAGACAATAATCAAATCTGGGCTGTTTTTCAAAACCCCTCGTACAGATACAGATTAAACTAAACTACAGCGCTTCCTGTATTTTATAAGAGCGCAAACAAGTTAACTTGTTCACACAATAGCTCATGTGAGGAAAAATATGAGAAGTAAGAGAGACATGTCGAGTAGTTGACGCTTCTCAGAGTGACTCCAAAACCCGGAGGCACACTGTATAGAGCAATGGTTTTCAACCAGGGCTAGGGACCCCCAGGGGGCCCTTGAGACAGCTTCAGGGGTCCCTAGGTCCCTAGATTTTCACTATTTAATTCACTAACGCAGGGAACCCATTGTGGGTAAGAGTCATAAGAATGACTGTTCTGATCGTAAGGTTCAACTCCTCCACGGCCGTCTCCTCAGTTGGAGGTGACAGTGGGGACCAGATGTCCTCCACTAAATAAATTCTTAGTCGACTATGACGACCGATCGGTTGGTTGGTTTGATTGACAGATCTTTAAAAATGAGATTCTCTATTAAGAATCTACAAAAGGCAACATTTTAATTCTGAGATGCATTTAGAAGTTTCTTGTGAAAAAGTAATTCAGCATGGAAAAAGTATTTATGATAATAAAAATTGACTAAATAAGTATTTAGTTAATTGTATAATCGACACTTTGTATAGCAATTAAACTTCTCCCCTCGAGTTAAATCAGCAAACACAAACCTGAAGTCGGCGATGACAACGAAGTGTTTCGCGCAGCCGGCGACAATCTTCTCCTGCGTCAGGCAGCCGCTGTGAGACAAAGGGAGGACGAGCGTGAGACAGAAACCTGGGGAGGCGCTGGCCGGGCTCTGCCGTCGGTATCCAACAGTACTCACCCTCCACCTTTTATCAGCGTCAGGTCTGCGTCCACTTCGTCTGCGCCGTCAATCGCCACGTCCAGCTGCGTGGGAGTGGCGTAAACTTATTACAGCAGACAACAAAGCAAAGGAATAATTTCTCTACAGCTCCACCATTCATGCATTGTTGTTGTTGTTGTTGTTGTTGTTGTTGGTGTGCAGTCGCTCAGCCATAATTTTCCACAACGCTCCAATTGAAGCTGACAGCGTTGGAGAGCTAACATATTGTGGCCCTTCCGAGGCTTTCAGACGCATTTGTGCCAAACTCGTCATACCTCTGGGTGCCTGTCCAGATCAGACAGCGCGAGGCCGTGCTGCAGAATCAGCTGACGAGCCTGTGGGAGGAAGAACAGGGAGATGGGACGAAATGTGACGACCAGAAGCAGCTTCACCGTTTGAAATTTGTGCATTTTTATATTTTAGAAAAAGGCCCGTTTGTGAAATACATGAACATAGTTATAAATTAATGCATCTTCTCTTACAAGTCACTCTGAATAAAGGTTTCATTTACATGCAAAAAAAAGAAAGAAGAAGAAGAAGAAGAAGAAGAAGAAGAAGAAGACGACTCGAAGACTGTGTGTGGTAATGAAGCCACAACGTTACAGCGCAGGCTGTTGCCAAATGCTGCGTATACAACATTAAGACATAAGGAAGACAATAATGCAAAGCCCGCTGGTCTACAAGTAAGGTGAATTCTCTCAAACCAACCTGGAAGGAGGTGGGCACACACACAATGTTGAGTTTCTCCTGACGCACCCTCTCAGCTGGAAGACACAACATGTACACAATGTTAAAAATAAAAAGGGATCATGAATGTTTTTAACCTTAAAAAAGGGACAGGTTGGAGATTTTAAAGTGGGGTTACATGAGGTACTTATCCACAGTCAGTGTATTACTGACTGTAGGTTAACACTCCAAACTAGCCTTTAAGCCCTGGTATTAACAATCTAAATATTGCTATATTTAATATGATTTTCAGTTGTGTAATATAGAGCCGAAAAATAACATTTTACAACGCATTAACATCCTAATGCTGCGTTCACACCAAACGCGGCGCGAATTTGACGCGCAAGTAGATTGCATGCAAAGTCATTGCACAGATAGGTTGCGGGAAAGCGTTTTTTTCCGGCGGGCGGCGCGAATAGCGCGTTTGACATTGATTGGTTGACGCAAAGTTGCGTCAGCCAATCAGCGTTGAGAAGCTCCACCTGTCATCACCGCCATCTTGCTGTTGCTGAATCAAACTGCTGCTGGTCCGCCTGAAGTAGCGCTGGTAGCGGCCGTCATTCAGACGCTGTTGTGGGACTACGGATAATATTATGAACCCAGACACCATGGAGTTTGATGTTCCGACGTCTGTGGAATTTACACAAGTTTAAAGCAGAACTAGTGGTTATTTCCATGGTGGATGGCGGAAACGGGAACTGTTTTCACGGAGATAAGCCAGACGCAGTTCCTGGAGGAGTCGGTGAAATTCGCCGAGCTGTGTGCGGCTACGGATGATGTTATGAACCCAAACACAAGGGCGTTTCATGTTCCGACGTTTTTGGGACTTCCACAACCAGTATGAAGCAGAACTAGTGGTTATTTATTTCATGGTCGATAGCGGAAATGATAGCTCTTTTCACAGAGATAAGCCACACCCCTTTGACGCAGCGGAATATTCGCACGGCGTTTGGTGTGAACACACTTTAATTGTCGAGCGAGTAAACTGGCGCCGTGAACGCGGCGCGATGGTGTTAGCAGACTCAACTTTAATATGAAAAAAAGAAGCAGTGGGCTTTAACCTTCCTCGGGTCAAGTCACTGTCTGAAAGACACAATGGTGAGGAGTTATATCTGAGACATCAGATGCCTCGTAGACTACATCTAAAAACAGAATAATAATGGTTTTACTCACCTAATCTGTCCACAGCGTAGACGATGGTTGATCCGCTGCCAACTCCAACCACCTGGTTGTTCTGTGAGAGACAGGAAATAACTCAAACTGATACAACATTTCACACCAGGCCCTGAAAAAATGTTCAGGAACCTAAAAAAAAAAAAAATCAGTTTGACTGGAGGTGTTTTGAAATGAAGCAGCAGCAATGGACACAATAAGAGGAACAGTGGAGGTGTTATATTAAAGTGTGTGTATTTGTTGTTATAGCTTGAACACACACATATACAAAACAGCCTAAAAAAAATACAGTGGATATAAAAGCAAAATACTTTTCTTTGCAGGTCAACAAAACAAATATGCTTCACAAGATAAGGATTTATTTTAGGACCGTTGTTTTTCTTGCATTTCATTTTATAGTTATTATTCTGGCCACTTCCTGGAGCTGACATTTCCTGATCCAAACTGTCCTTGTGTTGAAATCTATCAGTTGTAAACTGAGATTTCATATTGATTACGTGCATGCATAACACACAATGCAGCAACATGCATGTGCAGGCTGCACGTGTACATCCTGCACAACACGTTAGCTCATCTGTTTGCACTTGACCATCCCTTAAAACCACACTGGACGTGTTCCTGGCAAACACATATGATGTAACATACGGCTGGTATATTTAGTCCCTAATGCCGGACAAAGTTAGCCCACTATCCCAGGACAAAGCACGCAGAACACCGAGCTAAATCCCTCCAAAACCGTGCTAGTTAGGTAACCAATGCAATACGTTAGCAAGCTAGCTTCTGGGTCTCGAGGCTACAAACCGAGCTGGTGCACACTTCTAGCTGAACACGTGTGCACATGTTGACTAACTGGGACGCGGTCACGGTCCACTGTACCTGGACGTGGTTGTCTACGGCGGCGTAAGCGGCCAGTTTCTTCGCCTCCTCTGCCATGCTAGCGGCGGACTGACGGGGCGGACACGCGTGCTTCTGGCTGCGGGATGCTGGGGAGGCGAATCCAGCTGCGAGCTTCCTGAAGGAGACCCACCCCTGGAGCCTCATGACCCGGCCCACAGAGAGAGAGAGAGAGACAGACAGGCAGACAGACAGGTTTCCCCTCTGCACCAGGAAGTTGAGTAAGGCGCTTTAAAAGCAGACACGCATTAATCCTGCCTGTATGGAAGCCAATTTTTTTTTATAAATAAGGTGAACATGTTAACTCATAATTATCAGATAATAAGTCAAATTTATGATGTGAAAAGTTTTGAGATTTAAAAAAAGACGACATTATTACCTGAAATGTAATAATTATGAATACATACATTAAAATTGAGAGATAAAAAGTAATAATTATGAGATTAAACTAAGAATTATGCGAATAAACTCATAGTTGTGAGATAAAAAGTCAAAATTACAATACAAAAAGATTATGGGATAGTTAAAATGATCAATTAAAAAGTTGAAATGATGACAAAGAAAGGCATAATGTTGAGATGAAATTCATGATTATGAGATGAAAAGTAAAAACTGCAGTATAAAAAGTAAAAAATTATGAGATAAAGAGTCAAAAATACACTGGACAGCACTCTGAGAGGATCCCCCGTCTGCTCCATGGCCAAAATAGTAAAAATGATCAGATACAAAATGTATAATTATGATGTGAAAAATCCGAATTATGAGTTAATAATTATGACATTGTTTATCTCATATTTACGACTTACCATTTGTATTATCACGGTTAAGTGTTCATCTTGTAATTTTTTGTCTTTAGCTGACATTAATTGGCTTCCATATATTTGACAACTAATCATCTGTCCAGTCTCTAATCAACGCCACAGAGACACTGGACAGCACTCTGAGAGGCTCCCCTGTGTGCTGCATGGTCTTTGGAGGATTGTTTCTGTGTGATATATCTAATGATGTAAATCTAAAAACCCACAATGCACCTTCACACTGATGATTTTCAGAGTGAGAGAACATCTATAGTTTGTCCTGAGGGTGGCGCCAGAGGAAAAGCCATGGGGTCAGTACACTTTAAAAGGTTCATCCCTTTGGGAGCATGACTGAGCTCAGCAATTTTCACAACATTCAGATTAGGTTATGAGATTTCTTCTGTGTAAAATTTTGATAGTTTTCACCCATGAGAGTCATGTGTTTTTAATGTGTTTTTAATGTGTTATGCAGAAAGAAATTGATTTAAACCTCTCTTCCTGTATACTGTTCATCCTGTGTTCTCAATTGTGTCCTTCCTTTGGGGAATAAAAATACACTTTTTCATTAAAGGAAAAGGCAAAATATAAAATTCTGTTAAAACAGAAAAAATTTAAAAAACTTTTTCCTGAATAAAATACAGTTAAAATATGCAAAATATTTACTGAAATCAGGAACAATGTGATCAAAGTCTGACCAGATATAAATGCCTTAAATATGTGACTATATAATAACATTTTGGTTGACAAAAGGTTTCGAGGTTTGAGACTTTTTGGAGTTCAACTTACATGGAATACAACTTATTTCTGCACAAAGAGAGTATCCTGTTGAGTGTAAATTCATTAATTTGATGTATTTATTTAGACCTATGGACATTTTGTGGTACCTTTAATGGAAAAAACGTATAAATGTTGTCCTGGCGATAGCGCAAGGCGATCAACAACATCAATTTGTAATTAGGTAAGTAATAAACTCATGGATGGATTTCTGAACGGGAACAGGCCCAGGGGCCCAAAGTGAAATACTAAATGACCACAAAGAGACACAAAACTATTACAAAAAGACAAAAAAATACAACAAAAAGAGGCTAAACAACTATGAGTATTTCCCATATGTTGGAGGTGGAGCTCAGTGCACCCAGAAGCAGTGTATCACGGACAAACGCCTCAATGAACACAAGCACACAAATATTTACGTCACTACTACTTTTTATTTGGCAAACAGCTTGAGATAGTCTCTCTTTTTCAGTGTACAGTATATATACTATAGTAAACCAACACATTCTGTTTTATAACCATTTTTTTCTTCATTTTTACATATTACAGCTTACAAATATAGCTGATCTTTTTGACAAAATTACAGATTCTGTTTGACACCTAAATTATTATGCTATATAAAAATCCACACCTTACATTCATGATTAGAAAAAGTAGGCTATATGAAATCAGGAAAAGGGAAAGAAAAAAAGAAACACCACAGTACGCAATTTTCAAACAAATCCAATTTACGAGAGGGGGAGTCAAGGTTTCACAAAATGAGTCGTATGTCTATCGCTCTGAATTCAATGTTAAGTCCTCTGAGAGAAGTTTGCTGCTATTCCAAAGATCATCAGTACAGAGAAGATATCGAGGAACAACAACAATACTGTCACATAAGAAGAAGAATGGTTAAATCTCTGTACTCGGTCCAAAGTTTGAAACTAATACCTTGCCATGGATTATAATGGATACTTGATACAAACTAAACTCTGCATTGCAAACTGTACATATTACTTCATACCTCACAATCTCCCTCCTCTCTCAACCAGTAAGCCTTAATCCAACGATTATGCAAATGCCGCCAAGCTTTCCTTTCAAGTCTTGCTATCTCGTCGTGAGACATCTGCTCAAATTGGACATCTTTCTCACATCTGTAAGACAAAGTTGAACAGAACTGCATGAGGGAGCTGCCATTTGGATATTGGGAAAGCAAGTAATACAATCCAGCACTGTGGATGCTTTAATGACAGGCAAACTTTATTTTTTGTGTGCAATAGTTGAATCAGCACAGAGCAGTTTTAGTTTTTTTTTGTACCATGAGGACGGACCGACAAGTTTGTGTCTTAAAAATACGGCTGGCCTGTCTTTTGCCTTCACTGGGAAACCCGGATCTCACCCGTGAAGTTCTATTTTTATACACAGTATTGCTGAATATTGAGCATTGCATTCAGTTTATTGAGAAGTTACTTTTTGACTTGCTACTTTTTTTTTTTCGCGTTGTGTAGGATACATGTCTATCGGCATAACATCATATCAAAAATCCAGATGAGTCATGCTTTAAGCAAAACCAGCGCTTGCTTAGAAATTTCCTTTTTTTTTGTGTTTTTGTATTATAAACAAGATAATCTTTCCAGACGTCTGGATTATTACATGACAACGTTTGCAAGCATCGATCTAATCATAACATCTAAATAGAAAACAAGACCAGATTATTCTAAAACTCATCTTTGAACACGTGTTCACGAAAATGAAAAAGAAATGCTTTTTGTTGAATCCAAAGCTCACAAATATTTTTTTTGTTCTTGTTTTTTGTTGTTTTTATTTTACGTTTACCTGACTTTCGTCTTTACTAGCAATGCATCAGAACTGTGTTGGACTTTGACATGAAGTTGGAAGGGACTTTGATATGTAAACACCGGATGTGAGACAAGACACTCAAAATACAAGAATCAGTAACCGTGGAATGTAAAGGAGCAAACAGAGAATTACACTTTACTTTAAAGTTCGGGTTCAACACACAAAATTCTCATATAGTAATTAAAAGATAAAACTGTCATCATGATAAATACATATTCTATTTGAATTCAACCTAAAATACTTTTTTTTTATAATTCCATAACATATTCTAATATATTCATAATTTGATAAAGATTTCACTATATGTTTTGGTTTGTGCTGTCGTTCTAAGTAATTACATATACACCTGTGGAATGTGTTTTATTTTATTCGGCTGAGTACTTAAATTCCACCTTAAAAATGAGGTTTTTGAAAGAGCTGGCAGGAAGCTAGTGAAGGACAGATTAGTGATGTGCAGATGACAGACACACACACACACATATGCACGCACACACACATACACACACGCACACACACACACGCACACACACACACTTTTCTTGTTCCGCCTTCATGAACGCTGATAGTTGTTGGAATGACTTAGAAACTAAATATGCACGTGCCCTTCATAGAAAAGGGTGGATCACAGCTAAAAGGTGTAGGAATGTAAAGGTTTTAACACCGCACAATGACAGAATTACAAAAAGGTACAGATTTACTTTGCAGTTGCCTAAATGCAGCGTTCTTACCAGTACTTAAGTACTTATCAACACAGCGTAAGTATGTAGAATTTACCTGAATGACAGTGTAAAAACACAATGTGAGTGCAAAGTGTCAAAAAAAAGATATTGTTCAAACTGACATTGTGCCATTACACCTTTCTACGTGCTCTACAATTCACATCGGCAGCATTTGTATTACTTACACAGTATTAGTGAGTACTTTAAGCACTTACCCATAGCTTAACACACAGCTGAATACACTCCAGTAAGGATATTGTAAAATGTTACCATAAAATGTAAAGGTGTGAGAGGAGACCATGGAGGTATATATGGCACTGAACTAGCTGACGGGGTCAAGCGGAGGGGAAACGGGGAGTTCTGGATGCTCCTGTATTTTTTTTTTTCGGTAGAACTTTCCCCCAGAGAGATGCAGTCTGTCCACAGTTGGAATATATTTCCCACACAGCTCTCATCTCTCTGTCTCACGCGAATTCCCACAATTTCCAGTGCTTCACCTGTAAGAATGTTCTTATCAGATACAAAAATCAAAACAGTCGGTATATCTCCTTTTTGCGTTCGTACAGTTTTGCATTGAAAAATATGTTGTGTTTTTTTTTTTTAAATCCTCATTTCTTTTTTCCCTTTTTTAATTTGTTTAATTCCAGACGTCTATGTGTAGATCCAGGACTCGTCTCCATCTGTAGCTACATGTGTTGGGCATCCATGATGTCCAAGTATTTGGCCTCAATGACATGAGGAAGCACGTTGTTCCTAAACACAGAGCAGACAGTTGTTAGACCGGCACTGAGAAAGAAAACAGGCAAAACAAAACACCACAGCATCCGAATGACAGATCTTCTCAGATTAGATTCATCACTTCCTCCTCACTAGTACAAGAGATCAAATCCAGGTGAGTGTGCACAGTGGCAGCGGAGATCTGCGTGAGGAATTGCAGTATAGTACATCAACTGAAAAATTATACTTTGCACTCAAAAACATTAATCTTTTTGATGCAGTAGAACAACTGCAGCACAAAATGCACTGATCCAAACTGGACACGATGTCGGCATTAAAGCGGCTCCAATCATTTAATATATATGGATGAAATGAAAAAGTTTAAACATTGCCGGGGAATATTGCAATTTTAGAATGAAAATTAGTTTCAATCAGTGTTGTGTATATTGCTTGTTGCACTGTCCCCAAGTTCCCACAGAAATAAATAAATTAAGGAAGGTTTAAATGACATAGTTGGCTTTAATAATGGTTTCAGAGGGGTTGTGTAGTTTCAGGGGGGATTTTGCATGATGAAACGAGCCATTCTGAACCGCCAATCGGTGTCATGTCACCACTGGAAGAGCTAATGATCCTCTGAGGGGCGGATTCATGCCCTGCAACCGCTCTCTGCCCCGCCTGAAAGTCACGTTCACAAAAGATGTCGAGATAAAAGATTACAGCGTGTACGCGCCCATAACATTTTTCAGCTGAGTGCAATTTACAGAGGGAAGAAACAATTTATTTATCCTTTTGGATTGAGTAATAAACTTATTATTTGTATTCTATTTTTCTCGTTGGTTTTTCTCATGTATTTTCAAAAATTACATGTAGTTCATATTTTTCCATGACACAACTTCCATTACATCGTGCCACTGCATCCCAACACAAATGAGTGTGTTAGTGTCAAGCAGGCATGGGCGATAGCGTCGCCTGGCTACAATCACTGCTGCCGTGATGATCACTGGAAGCCCGGGCATCCGGGCTTCGGCTTATGAATACACTTCAGTTCCCACCAAGTCTCTGAGGACGCTAATAACATCCCTGTAACTGCGTGCGGCTATGAGCGCCGATCTTTGTGAATTAGATTATTCTTTTGCAATGAGGCTCATTTGCATATAAAAGGGACAATTTTGCACTGGATGTCTGCATATTACCTAATTTAAATAGGTGCAAAATAGCACAGGAGGACTGAGAGCTATTTAATTGGCTGAGCATCTACGGGTGCATTTCATCCTTTGCGGGTGCCTTGGAGAGCTACGGTTTCTTTTTCGGCTCATTTGTGCAAGTTTGGCGGCTGAAAAAGCCACGTAATTGTTTTGTGAGCTTGAATGCTGCTGTGTAATAGGTGTGGTAGTTTCAGTAAACTTGGGTATGGAAAAAACAATCTTAAATCAAATAAAATTAGATAAAACGGATCAACGTTTATTTTATTTTTTTTGACATTATGTAATCAAACCAAATTGTTACAAACTAATGCTTACACTTTGAAAAGTAGATGAATGAAGATGGTTTACTTTCTTTAAAGGTTTAACAGTTTTTCAGGTGCAAACCATCAGTTTGTATTGCAGATATTCCACTGGTTTCATGCGCCAAACAGAGACGAGGAAAGTGTTGTAAATTATTCTGTGAATTCCCAAATATCATATATAATGCAGTGCACTACACCCACTGTTTTCACACATTTTGTTTAGTGAGACTGAGCAGATGACCTGCAGCACAAACACATTTGTATCTCGACTGAACTGCCAGATGTTTCCAGCTGAAACACATTAAACCTTGTTATAGACTAAAAACATTCAATTGGATGAAATTAAAATTATTAGGAATTTAAAAAAACTACAGTTGTCAACTTTATTTGGACAAAACGTGTTGTTTTGAGAGATAAGGGGTGTTGACAACAACAGAAAAATACAGTGTCCACAAAATGTTGCCGGGGTCGTACCTGATTGGAATTAGCATGATCATGAGCAGAGGGAAAATCATCTTCATGTACGGTATCGGGTACATGCCGAACGTGCACAGCACCAGCAGCTGCATCATCTGCAGGAAGGTGAAGTAGTGGATCTTCCTCTGGGGCACTTTGCGGATGTAGTGGGTGGGCGGGTAAGAAGTCTACAGGAGGCGAGAGAATCAGGACAGATTTAAAAACACAATCTACCCCGAGGTTCTTTTCCCTCACTGTCCTCAGGTCTCCTGCTGTCTCACAGAAATGACGAAGGGAAGAGGACGGCCCACACACCTCTGAGAAGTGCACAGCGGCTTTTAGATCATAAATAACACTTAGCCTTCTGTGGATGTTGTCTTAGAGAGTCTATTCATAGCACGAGGGGTCTCCAGTGTGAATGTGCGAGGTGGGGGACAGGAGAGAAGCGGCTGATATTATTTTTAAAACCGGCACTCGATAAGGCTTTTATGTAAAAATACACCTGTCTCTCCAGTCTGAGTGGAGCAGCAAGAAAAACATACTCATCTCCCACGACTGATCTGGTGTCAGGTATGAATCTTTGCAACAACAGGAGTTGATGAATCCAAAAACTACCACATGCCGATTAAACTGTTTCCCGGCGTTAGTTACAACCTGCGCGCATTTTTGGAAACACGACTCATGACACATGGGGTTTATTTTGTTTTCCGAGGCAGATTCACAGGCCTCATGTCTCCCGTCCTGTTTCTGTTTGTCCAGATCAGGCTGAGGCTTCCTGTTAAAGCAGAGAATGGGATCTTGTCATTTGGACTTTGTATGAAGAATCTCTCCGTCTTGTTCCTGTCATGTTGGATATTGTGATTGCATATGAGGATGCAGCGCAAACATCCAGGGAAAGTATAAGCAAAATGCTTTTTTTCAGTGATTTATTCATAATTTTTTTAACAGATACCCCTCACTGCCATTTAAAGGCGTCAGTGTGTGAAGTGTGGAGTTAAGGGGAGACTACCTCCAGTAGGAAGGTTAAATTGGACACACAGGAGAAGAGACACAAGAAAAGAGATTTCCTCTTCGGGAAAAGTATTGTCCAAAATGTTGGTTTCATATATGAATCTGACCATTTTAAGAGCAGTAGTAGAAGAAGCTGAGTGTTTAGAAAACACTTTTATGCTGCTGATACCCAGCACTAGAATAAAAAGGAAAAAGGATAATTTACAAGCTGATCCGTCTTAATTCACTTAAACCCAACCCACCTGGTATTCTGAGTAGATTAAAACAAAATATATATATTTGCAAATATTATTTGACTCGGGTCTGCTCCTCCAGCGGCGGGCAGCGAGTCAACCGTTTGATCTGCAGAGCCCTGCAATCGACATATGGTCTCACACACACACATTTATTCACTCACCCTCGTACACCTCTCACACACACTTTCTCACCTGCTCCTTGAGGAGGAGAGCCATGCGGTCGCACATCTGGTTTCCGTCGATGGAGGTGAGGGCGATGTAGAGGAAGAGGCCGTACAGGACGGGTTTGGGGATCCACTGCAGCGGGAGAGGCAGCAGCAGCACCGACACGCCGATGAAGATGTTGGCAGTCAGAGACGTCAGCCGGGTCTCCTTCACCTGGACGATACTGAGGGGACGCACACGAGCGCGCGCACAATAACACACACAAGTGAAGGGTTTACTGGAGAGCGCACAATCCTTCCGTACAATGCAACAGACAACATTTCTATTCCAGGGTTTTCTTATCAGTGTTCTCGCACATTTTCCTTTTGAGAAATTCTCAATTTTGCAAATTTCTTTGAGTGTGGGAAATATTTTTCTCATACATCTGGACTATGATGAACAAAATGCAGATTTTTGTAAAAAAAACAACAACAAAAAAACTGTATTTAGGACACCTCATTAAATAAACAGGCATTGGAACTGACTTTGAGCCAACACGATGGAGAAACTTCCTTCACTCAGAAAAGTTAGGGCAGAGTGAGCTAAGCGGACCAATCAGTAGTTTTTGATGACAACATGGAGAATTAGGTTTGAATACTTGATGTATTACATAAAGTGTAATTGAAACATCCATCCGTCCACTTATCCTGTCCAGAGAAGTGTGAAGCTGCAAAAGCCAAACACTTCATTGAATAAGTGGCTCCCAACCTGAGGGTTGAGGCCAACATTGGGTCAGGAGATAAATCGGTGAGGTTGAAGGATAATTAGAGGGATAGAAAAATCGAGTTGAGACAATTCTTCCTCTAGCCCACCTTTTTTTCTTTTTCTTGACCTTTCTATATCTCTTCAGGCCTCTGGAAATTATTCTAATTAAACAATCTTAGAAAGGCAAATGTGTCTCCATGTGAACAACTCATGGGCAAAACGTGGAGATAACTTAACCTTTGTGTAATTTTCATTTAGTGCTATTTCTGTTGTGTTTTCTCTTCTTAAAGCTAGGGTTGGTGAAATTCTTCAAAAACATGTTTTGCTATATTTATTGAAATAGTTGAATACAGCAATTAATGAATCAAACGCTCTGACTAAAGAACAAAACAAATTCCAGTATCTGTGGCTGTCATCGTAATATCGTAATAAAACCGGCTTTGGAGGCAGGCCTGAAGGGACCGGCTTGTTTTGCCAACTTGGCAACTTTCTCGCAAGGTTAAGCAACTTTTGGAGCGAGTGCTGCAAGCTACTTTCATTTTGGGATCATTTTAAAAATCTAGCGTACTCTCACAAGTTTCTCAACATAACCAACCTTTGCTTTAAGAGGGTATTCTATGTCTCCTGCTTTATCTTTATTTTGGAGCACTTTGCTCTTGAAACGTGCTCTAAAAGTATATTACTTACTTTTGAAATCTTACCACATTAGAAAGGTTGGCCACTTTGGCAAATGTTCTTGTACAATCAGGAAATTTCGAATATAAATTCCCAGGCATACTCCCAAGAACCCTAAATTGCAAATTTTGCGACAATCAATATCTCTAATTAGATCTCCTGCTCTTACAGACGATTGCTGGCCCCTCCACCCCCCCGCGCCTTCTTACCACACTTGACTACTTCCGAGATCCTGAATATATGCGCTAACTATAACTTTGCACATATCTGCGTGGCCGTAGTGATGAACCTAATCCTCTCATCTCTTAAAAGCTCCTTCACCTCTTCCACCCGGAGAGAAGATGGTTAGTCACATAGCAATCATGCAATCACGGGGAGAGCAGGATACTGTAGCCTGCAACACAAAATTACCAGTCTCCACATGCTCGGAAGACAAGCTTTAATTGAGCGTCTGATTAGCGGCGGCGGCGAGCGGGCGGGGAACTCACGTCTCATAGAGGTGCCCCCCCTCCACGCGCTGCTCCACGAAAGCCAGCTGGCGCACATGGAGGGTGGAGTGCGGGAAGGCGGCGTGCATCCAGGGCAACCCCAGCACCGACATCAGTATGTTGATGAGCCCAGAGAGCATGAGGTCCCAGTGATACGCCGTGCCCTTCAGCAACCTGAGGAGCAACACAACCGTTACACTCGACAGCAACGCGCTGCAGCGAACCACTCAGAGGAAAACTGGTGACAAAACACACACAAGTTCACACACACACACACACACACACACACACACACACACACACAGATAGAGATGTGAAAGGAAAATTAGCACAAAAAGGGCATCACTCTCCTGAGGTCAGCGGCGCCCTTCAACACAACCTGATTAAACTCACTCATATGTTTCACTAATTCTTCTCGTTCATCGTTGCATTAATGGACCATAAACATGCCATGCAAACGTGTTTGCCATGTTTTCACACACGCATCGCATAAATCGATATGATTTGAGCCGAGTGTGACATTAGAGTAACTTGCACATAAAAGGACGGTCGCGAGCTTTATGATGCCACGGAACATTTTAGATCAC
The DNA here is from genome assembly GCF_910589615.1 of Taurulus bubalis. Lineage (NCBI taxonomy): Eukaryota > Metazoa > Chordata > Actinopteri > Perciformes > Cottidae > Taurulus > Taurulus bubalis. Next base: position 11,031,020 of record NC_136589.1, on the reverse strand, counting down.
TGCTGTGCATCTTCCCCGTCTCTCCAGTTTTGACAGCAATACTACTAATAATAAAAAAGAAATATCAATACACACAATGATCATCGGCTATGTGTACTGCTGATGCGCCCTTGAACATGACATTGAAACCTAAACACTGTAAATCACTCAGGGTAAGTAATTAAGCGATCATTAAGCAAAATACTGACAGATATATTAAATAAATAAATAATGACAGAAAACATAGAAGCGATGCAAAAACAAAAAAGTCAAAATGGTTCGATCTTATTTCCAGACAAAAGGATGCTGAAGATGAGGGAATCAAAGGAGAAACGCAGGAACAAAAATAGACAACTTTGTTCTACTTATGTTCTGTTGTTAGTGACATGTGGGAGATGTAGTGCAGTTTAGTTATTTATAGTTATATATATTTAAAACAATGTTGAAGAGGTTGACATTCTTGGAAATAATATTTTTTGTTTGTTTTGCCTTCAAGTCCTCGTCTGGAACAGACATTGAGAGCCAATGAATTTCTACCCAACAAATGTAGATGATAAGGGCTAAAACCCCATCATTATAGATTTCCCTTGTAGGGCTGGTGGAAGCTGTCGGCTCTATAAGTGGTCTCTCCGATGCAAATTTAGAAGAACAGGGTGAACAGCTCAACATGGTGTTTTGGCTCCAAGGCTTCTTCAGAGCCCCCTGACTGTGACAATTTGACTCAGATGTCAAGTTTCTGGCTCAGTTAATCTTCCCTCCCTAACAGACGGGTAAAGATCCGGTTTCAGCAGATCCCAAAGGTCCTTGGTGGGTGTTTTAGGGGTCACGGAAAGAGTTTAAGCCAGTTAATGTGCAACAAATTTGTAACCATAATAAGTGTCACTAATATTATCCCTTTGGACAGTTTTCTAAATGTATCAAGTCATGCTTTCCTTGTGAAGCTCCTTCTGTGCCCAAAGGCATCTTTGCCTCTACACTACAGTACCTGTTCTCCGGCGCATTGGTCAGCGAGACGACGATGTTCTGGTCGATGAAGATGAGGACGGCCAGGAGGAAGCCGAGACCCATGGCGCTGACGACGTTCATGGCCGACAGCCGCTCAAACGGAGCCACTTTGAAGACGGGCCGGTTGTGAACTTTGAAGACTGGTACTGTTCCCAGAAGAAGAGAAAAAATGAGAACCAGAGCTGAAATAGTCGGTCAATATATCAATCAATCGAGAGATACGAAACATTTTTGATAGTCTATTCATTATTTTTAATTAATTCAAAATTGGCTGATTTCAGCTTCTGAAAAATTAGGACTTGCTGTTTTTTCATCGTCTTAATGGAAAGTAAATTTAAACATATTTCGGTTTAGGAGTGTTGGATTGCCGGTATTAAAGCGAGAGTGAAGATAATGATTAATCTGAAACGAGATGACCTACAGCATCTATTGGTACCAACCAGGTCACTAATGGGGCTCAATGATGCTCCACAGTTGGGCTGAAGTTTGGTGATATGGCTATTTTTAAAGGGGTCCCTTGACCTCTCTCCTTAAGATATGTGAATATAAATAAGTGGTATGGCACCCATGGGTCTCCTCTTAACAAACATGCCCACTTTATGCTAATCCAAAACAGAATGAATGAATGTGTTATTTTCACCTTTTCTAAAACGTTGTATTTGAATATTTCCGCACACTTGAGTCCCTAAACAGTCTTTGAAATGCATAAATTGGGTATGACTGGAAAGCTGAGACTCCCTCGGATCCAATGAGCCCAATTCTATTCACATGATAAAAATAATTTACGTCACTGTCACAATGACCTTTTGAATAATCACATCCTGAAGAAACATTACACCCACAAACTACAGACTTTTCTAGCTACATTGTCAAGAAAGGGGTTTATGAGCAGTTTCCAGTGCCAAAGTACTCGCCATCCAATCACCAAAATATAACATTTTTAAAGAAATCTCCAAGTTTAAAAAGGTTTTTTAGATACTAAATCCCAGCATGGATTTTTCTCTAGTGTTTCCTCAAAGTCTTGTTGTCTTTGTGGTATTTCAGAGGGATTTTTTAAATCGTTATAATAGAATTAGCATAAAACGATTAAATGGTTGCACCAAATCTGTAACAAATGGCATCAACCTATAAAAAGCAGCAACAACATCATCATAATGTTCGAATTTGTATAGCCGCCTGACCAAAACACAATGTGTATTATGGATTTATAACTCTAAAAACCTGACGCACACTGATGAGCTTCACCTCAAATTAAATATTATGTTCCCAGCTTTCAGATTATGTATTTTCTTCTATGTGGCGTCTACTGCTGACAAAAAATGGGTCTAAATGGGTCTCTAAGGGTTAATTGATAATACAGATAATCCATAGCTGCAGTCATAATTACAACATGAGCTTAATTCAACAATGAGACTTTACTCTAATGAAAGTGTTCTTACTTTGTTGGATAACTGTAGTTCTGGACTTGCTTGATTGCATCTCTATTAGAGCTAAATTATAAACATACATCTCTTTAGTGGACTTTAAAAGGTGACAGGAATGTCGTTCTTGCTTGAAATCTGCTATCAGTACTTCCCAAACCCATCAGATTTCATCTTCACAAACATAACTGTCTCTCAAACTGTTGTGATGACTCACGTTTTCACACCAAAAATCGTTTGCTCGGAGGAGCTGGATTTTTTTCAAATACTGGATATCTCATTTGGCTCCTCAAATGCGGCTGAATTAAGTGCAGTTGGTTAAATTTAGGAAGTAATGACAATACAATAATGGGCCTATTATCTTATGACTTATTGTCTCCGGAGGTAAAGGAACAGAAAATTGGCCAGGCACTTAAATTTGAATTCACTTGAGGGTTTGGCGCTCGTGTCTGTTTCTGAGTCGACCCCTGGAGAACAGCTGCTGCCTTGGCAACAATGAATGGGGACTCGAAATGATGCGAAACAATGGAGGATAAAAATGATGAAAATATCCAATGTGTTCTGGCCTGTGCCTTGATTAAGGAACATAAAAAAAAGACAATAAAGGCACCAAATAGTGGAAGCCCCGCAGTTACAGTCAGTCTGGAAAGTAAACAAGCTATGAGTTTGAGCCGGTTTGGACCAGAGTCAAAATCCCTGAAGTGTAAATACACCCCAAACAGCAATACACTGTGACTATGACAGCTGACGAGCAACCATAAGCAGCTTTCTTACAATTATTTCCCCTCATTTTTCATATTTAATGAAATGTTCTGTGCTTTTTCCTTCTTTCCTTTCCTTTTTATTTTTTTTACAGCAAAGAGCCAAAGTAGGTTGCAATAATACCTAAAGACACAAAACCACAGGCTTATGTCTTGTGATAACCCACTTTATGTAAGTTCAAATAAATGCTAATACACATGCTGATGTGAGAAATCAACTATGCTTTTCTTCAGTCCTGTTTGTCCTAGTTAACAGCAAAGAAACACGACCGTTAATCACTTCATGATTCATTAAAAAGTTGCGAGAAAACATAAAAGCCTGTGCATGTGGCGGGGGAGGAGGTATTTTATATAATAAAGTTCTGTGTATTTCTTTTATACAAGTTGGCTGCGACAGACAATTGTAGCATTACCAATTTTTTAAGAGGACGGTAAATCTTCCATACGAGATGAGCGGCTGTTTTGGAAAATATATTGTTTGTGATTAAAAAAAAATCAAAGATACAAGCCTTTTTGATCAGAAACGACATTATGTTGTGTGAACCAATGAGCAGAAGCTAAAGAGGCAGCTCAAATTAATGCAGTTCTGGTGCTGAGTCACTTTTGGAAGAATTTGGAGTTTTTTTAGACAAAAACTTTGAATTTCTTGCAGCTCCAACTGGCTGCTTCGCCAACAACAGCAACTGAGCCTCATGGGTATTGTAGTGTTTAGAAGGATCTACTACACCAAAGAAGAGTTGACATAATTAAAGAGACAGTGTGTCGGATTTTGTAGCATCTAGCGATGAGATTTGCAGATTTAAACCAACTGCAAACCCCTCCGCTCCCCCCTCCCTTTCTAAGACGAGAAAAGCCATCATCTCTGTAGTAACACAACTTTAGGAGCAACGGGAGTCAGACAGCAGCTGGCGGTACCAATTTCGCAAGTGTGTTGAAGGAACTGCGGCGGCCTTCAGGTAACGCAAACATGTGAAAGGCTCCGTTCTGGGCTACTGTACAAACATGGCGGACTGATAAGATGGCTGACGTAAGCCAACAAAAATACATGATTCTTAGTTTCAGGTGAATATTCTGAAATAAACAAATTGTTATAAATATTATTTCAACAACATAAATCTATTGTACACCCCCCCACCCCCCCGCAACTCTTTTGAATTCAAGGTCAAGGAAAGGATCATGACAAAGCTCGTCACCAGTTATTCTTTATGACAGAGGGTTTTAGACGACTCAAGCTAAATATCTATGATGCTCACATTTTCATAACGCATTAAATCTAAAACATCTAAATCACAGAAATCTTGTCATCGTTTGAAATGATGATGATTTGATCCTCACAATGAGATGTTTTACACGAAGAGTAAATCATTTTGAACCTCTCAATCTAAAAGTGTAGGATGACATTGTAAAGTTTCATTTAGCATGAAAAACTCATATGCACTGTCTATTCTATTTGGAGAAGCAACAAATGATACTAACGCTCAATGTCACTGAAGATGTAGGAGCCGATGAAGGAGAACAAGAGCACCGAGATCGGCAGGGCGCAGTCCGACAGCACCTCCCTCACTTTGGCATGCAGGAACGGACTGAAAGAGGGAGAGAGAGAGAGAGAGAGAGAGAAAAAGAGGGAGGAAGAGAGGGGAGAGAGACAAATAATAGAGGAATACAATTACTGTGGACAAGACAAAGACAATGGCTGCAATCCTGACACTGCCTAAGTACCTCGTCCGCCTTTTGCTTACACAATTGAATCCAGCTTTGAAGTTGATTTGATTACTGGGGGCAATCAGAAGTAGAATATTAATGCTTATTAAATCACAGGCTGGGACAGAATCTTCGACAGAAACGGGAGCTTTGTAAGAACCCGTCTGGAAAAGTTCCTGCGAGCGTCGTCACGCCAGATAATCTTTAAGAGTCGAGGCCCCAACTCGGCGGTCTTCGTCCTCGCCGGGCGGAGCGCCCATCCAAACAAGATTTAAAACTCCCCCCAGGGATTTATCTCGAGAGTGCCGCAGCGCTGCACGTACCTCCTTTTGAACTGGTAGAGGGTGTAGCCCATCCATAACGTCCCGAGCATCAGTAGCAAGCAGAGGACGGGCCTCTCTCGGGAGCACTGGATGACCGATTCGGGGAGGGCGTTGAGGTCGAACCCGGCCGCCACCTCACTCCTGTTCCTCCCGAGCAGGTCGCCGCCCTGAGGGAAGGCGTCTATGCTGCTGTTGACCAGCGTCGGGGCGTGGTAGTACCTCTGAAAGACTGAAGCCACATCCATAGTGTTGAGTTCAGCTGAGAACAGATCAGAAGATTAATAAAAACAGCAAAGACTCGAAACCCTGCAACATAACAACATACGCAGAATTTGTTATCCATGCTAGCGGGTTGGCTGGTCCCCCAATTTGATCCAAACTGCTTATACATATTAGAATGATTGTCATGAAGTGGTGTACATACATTCATGGTGCCCACAGGATGGATCCTAAAGAGTTTGGCGATGCACTGACTTCTCCTGCAGTGCCATCAGACGGTTGACATTGTTGATATAGTTTTATGTGAAATGTCTGAACTCCTCAAACACTCACTACTAATACTACGAAATCTTCTATGTGACTGGACAACAAACACGGCCAAACAGAGCATTAGCTCCAAACATCACTGGTGGATGTGCCAATAAATTGCACTTTATTGGCACAAAGGTAATTACTAAGGGCAGACCTTTGTTTATGTTTTCATTGCCATCTTCTATTGGCACTTTGGCGGTATTTGGAAGTGTGCGACCACAATGCATTGCCATGGAAAAACTGTAAATTTCAGAAAAATGTTGGATGGAGGGAAACGGAGGACAGGGACTGTAAACTCTGCCGGGTGAGAGAGACCCTCATAAAAGTGAGATGAACCTCAGCGGAGCTGTAGCTCTGCACTGAAAACTTAAAAACAAACCTACAAATTAAATGAACCAAACATTTTTTATTCTGTGTCAGGACAACGACAACAGTCCGTGTTCAGATAGTCCTTAATCCTGTTTCTGACATGTTTGAACGCTTATAAATAATATAGATTAAAATGACTGTAGTTCACACTTATGAAAAAAAGCTATGAAACCCAGCAATTTCCCAAAAAACTGTGCGGGTTGTATGGATGACAGACATGATTTATTGTAAATGTATTATGATTATTATAAAGAAATATGTAGCAATGCTCCAGAAAAAAACAAACCTGCTCATACAAACTGCAATAATGTGTTTAGAAACCCGACTCAGAAGCATAATATAGTAACATATATACATTTTCAAAGCAGATGAACTTGCATATATATATATATATATATATATATATATATATATATATATATATATATATATATATATATATATATATATATATATATATATATATATACACATATATATAATAATTAGAGTTGTTTGTAAGACACTTGATTTGATGCTTCAAAAGACTGATTGTCTTCTAGGAGTTGAGACTTTCACCAGTTGACTTTTTTACAGTAACAATGTGACAGATCATCAGATCTGCAGTACAAACAAGCCAGCAGTCATAATGTGAGTCTGCTCCTTTAGCGAGCTTAATGTTGAAGGTTGACACATTAAACCCTGTAGAGCTTTGCTTGAACAACTATTTAAATAAGAATAAGCTTGTCTATAAGAGTGCCAAACAAGCAGAAATAGTTTCCCATCATCCCTTTCACAGGAAAGCACGCCGCTCCCTCCGCAGGCCTTTTCATCAAACCGGGAGAAAGTTATGTGCAAGCAGAATTGTAGAGGAAACTGGATACACTCACGGGGTGTATTCATTCATGCTGCCGCAAAAATATTTTGGATGAAAAGTGTCAACAAAATGGCATAGGTTAATGTTATGGTAATGGGATATGAGCTCGGAGCGTATTTTACAAATGGTTTGTGAAAATTGAACTACTGCACCGGCAATCTGCGGAAACAGGACGACATCGCATTCAAAATAAATTACATTCTGCCGTCGTCATCTCTTTTTTTTTTTTTTGGAAATTAAATTGCGTAAAATATTTATGATATACTAAGATGAGGTTCGGTAAAGGGAGGGGGTGTAAAATGGCTGCAGGCTGGGATCGAAATGTGGATTGATTCATTTCGTACATTGTATCTCTTTCAACCGCTCAGTGACCCACTGGAGTAACAGAGGGATTGATGATGTCTGAATAAGTAGCACTGCTCATATGAGATTAGTTAATTCATCAAATATTTGGGCCTTTGCTGTCTGAGAATTTCTTTGTTGTCTTTTATGGTCGTTTTTCAGGAAAACTATCTGGCAATATAATAATATTCAAGAATATGGCTTGTTCTTCAATAAGAACAGATTGTTAAAAGATTCCTCTGAATGGCAGTATTTTTCTGCAGAATAGTGGTAAAAGTGTTTAATTAAATAGACTGAAGACAGCTGAAAGATCTTATGACCACCAGTCAACAAAGGATTCTTCAGTGGGGGTCAGCCATGCTAATTAGTGAGCTGGACCTTTAAATCACAATGTGTGTGTGTGTGTGTGTGTGTGTGTGTGTATGTGTGTGTGTGTGTGTGTGTGTGTGTGTGTGTGTGTGTGTGTGTGTGTGTGTGTGTGTGTGCGTGTGTGCGTGTGTTGATTATTTTGATTATTTTAAGTTTTCCTGTCTCAGTGTAATCGGCTGTTTAAAATATGAGGCTGACACACTGCTAGGAGATCTGACAGCAGGTATGATGTTAGTGTTTCAAATTGGTTCTGATGAGTCAAAGCAAAGTTATTGATTCAATAGATTTTATGCCAGTCAACGTGGCAGAAGAAAAACAAAGTGAGACTGTGAAAACAGCGACTTACTTTTGACCGTTCCTTTCACTGCGTCCACCACAAACGCGATGGAAATGAACAGCGCGATGACCTCCTCCGTCGACCTGGAAGAACACAGGAATAAAAAATAAAAGATAAAGTGTTACAAAAATGTTGATATGAACTGAAGTAAAAATAAAAAATAGTCCTCATGGAAAAAAATACAGACAAGAAGTAGACATGTAGGCAGATGTACTCGAGTTGAAACCCGGTACTGGAACTAAATACAAAACAGAAGTGAATATTATTAAACTACAACTTAAATCTAAAAAGCAATGTGTCAAATTATAGTTTGCATGTGTGTGTGTTTTCATGAAATGTTTTTAAATCGACAGCAATACTCAACATTAATAGAACGGAATTAAACCAAATGCACTCAATCACTTTCTTAGTTCCCAAAAGTGATTGTGAAAAAAATGTCAATTTAAAACATTGGTTGAATGCCTTCATCAAACAGTCAAGTTGCAATTTATATATATATAAAATGTCATCACTTCATTATTTTTGTCCTATTGGACGTTTGTGTGAAATTGTAATAAATAGCATATGAATTATTGAGCTCTTGAGAGGTCACAGTGATTTTGACCTTGGACTTGGACAAATTTGAAGAAAGTCCAGGCGTTCCTGAGATCTCGCGTTCATGAGAATGGGACGGACGGACAACCCCAAAACAAAGGCCTCTGGCCACAGCTGTCATTGAAGTGAATAAAAAAAGCAATATGTTCAGATATTTGCTCTGTTTCCTCACAGAGTTCAATTCAGGGCTACAGAGTGTAAAAGAGAACTTAATATCTGTTGGTTTTGGCTGAAACAACTCTGAAAAGGGAAGCGGAAGGAAAGATCTGCAGCCCTTGATGTTTCCGTTGAGCGCCAGTGACTGTCGTCACCGTAATCGTAAAAAGAAAAGGTAGAAGTGTAGGAGAAATACCTTTTGAAGAGTTTCATGAGCAGGCTGACGTTGAAGACCCCCCCCAGGATGAGGAAGAGGCAGTTCCACAGGCCGATGCAGGCGTAGAAGGCCGGGAAGTCCAGGTTGTAGTCGTCGCAGATTCCTCGTATCACTGCACACAGACACAGATCATAACCCGCGTCAGACATGACCGGAGCTCCAAAGGCCTCCGTTTGTTGATTCACAGATTCGTTGCTTCTTTTGCTAAAACAGATGAGCCAACAACAGTCAACACGTCGTCGCTTCACATCGACACCTACTCGTATAATCTGTGGAAAATAAGCATAAAGAATTTTTTTTTTCAAGTAACATCAAAATTCAATCAGTGCCTGAGAAATTGTGTGTGACGAACAAACAAACAATGAGCAACAGACTGATCGATACAGCTTTGATCAATAATATAAAAAACAAACTAGGTTAATAAGAAACAGCATTGATCACCTTTATTCTGTAAATAAAGATGCTTAAAAAAAACGTTAAAAAATGTAAGGTATATTTTTGATGCTGTTATTACTGAAAAGCGGAGGAAAAGATCGACTTTACTCACGCTCAAAGAAAAAGGAGAATTTCATTCAGACATGAAAAGGACAAAAGGAATTGCAATGGATTTGTTAAAACCATAACAATTTAGTTGTAATCTCGAGCAGATTTGTGCGCAGATGAGTTACAACTTTACAAACAAGCCATTGTTCTGCTCAGACAGGCTGCTGGAAATGTACTATAATTATCCCCGTGAGAATGTGCTTAGCACAATTCTAACCCATTCACTTCAAAGAGCATCACACCACAAAACCCAGCAAACCGCTTTGGTTTTTAAACTACATCTTGGCATCGGGGTCGCTGCTTCTCCTCCTCACCACTGCCCGATTCCGCAGCTTTCAGCCGCCAAGAACGTTTAAAATCCAAGCAACAAAACAGTGCTGTTGGGGCAAAAAACAGTTTATGCGCCGTAGACTCTCACAACGAAATACAAAGTTTGCGTGGTTGTGTGGGCGAAGAGCCAGTTTTCCAAACCTATAGGCCTTTGAAAGCAACCATTATGTAAAATCAATGAGGAGGAAAAAAAAGTGTTTTCTTCATCCCTGAAAAAACACAAGGTTTGTGGAGACATGTGCTTTTTGCTTGACTGCACTGGGAACAGTCATTAGGGGCATACTGTTTGTGCGAGAAAACTTAAACTACATTACTCCAACGGGGCTGTTTTCTGGTAAAAGATTGAGCAGAAGCGGACGTAAGGGTTTCTAGCTGCTGCTCTGCACGGTTGGGTGCCTCCTCCTCTTGATTTTTTGATGTAATCTGCTTAGTTCTCCACCCACCCTCCAGCCTCCTTTTCAAACCGGCCGTCGGCATAAACGACGAAAACATAAGTGTGTTTCGGCTGAGATGAGCGGAGGCCTACCGCTGATGAAGATGGCGAGGGGAGCTGTGGTCAGAGGGATGACGAGAGGAGAGCCGGCGAACAACGAGTAGATGACTCCGCCGATGCTTTGGCCGATGATGGTCTTCCGAACATCTGGACAGAGAGGACACACACGGAGGAAACTCAGGAGGAAGTACAGATGTGGACTAATTAATGTGCTTGAAGGATTTTCAGCGAAGTTCAAAGAAGCTGAAGTAAATTTTTCTCACATTGAATGTTGCGGAAGCCCTGAGAGGAAAGTGAGGGAAAAAGTCCCTGTGATTCATTTTATAAGGCTGATCTTAATTGTTTTACATTTTTTTCCAAAATAGAAAAAAAGTTACTAGTTTGTATGTGTAAAAACAGGTGAAAAAAAACAGTATTGGCAGGTGAATCTTTCTGTTGTTGACAGGATAACTTTTTCAGGTGTTTGTTCATGTAATACTCATTTAGGCCACAAGAGGCTCAAGGACACACATTTTCTAAATAGGACTAAAAGCGTTTATGTTTTTTCTCCAGATGAGTTTCCATTTATACAACTTTCTAACACACAATATACATACTTTGTGTTTAGAGTGAATGGAGAAATTCAAACTTAACAGCAATGCTTTTAGTCATACTTAGAACACGGGATCGGGATGTACTTAAGCCTCATGTGGCCGGAATAAGTATTAACGTTATCTGTTTGTCTGAGCACTTTATCTTATACTTAATTGAATACCCATTGCATTCTGATTCTGATTCTGACAACAGCAAACACTAAGAAAAAGGATACTGACAAAAAATACATGGTTCACCTTGAAAATAATTTTTTTTTCATCTGTTCTCAAGTCAGAGAGAAACGATTTAGATCAGACTTGAACAGAAAATGTAACACTTGATTTTTATTCCCACTTGCCTCTCCGAGCTTCTGTGGAATGTTAATATAACACTAGTTTTAAACCCGTTTTAAAGCTCCACTTATCTAAACACCCAAATCTGAACCTCTATGGAGCTTTTGATTTGATGACACACTGTATAATGTATAATACTGTATAATACAGTTAAAACTCTTAATGTGACGATGTGTTTGTGGAGAAAATTAACAGGAACGTCTCCTTCTAGAATAGGGCCCATGTGTCTGCATCCATATGTGCTCATACCTATCTCGCCACGTGTGCTCTCGTCATTGAGGGAGCCGAAAGCGATGGCAGGGAGGAGGATGGCGATGTAGAGGAATATGGCCGTGGTCATGTACTTCAGCAGGGTTTTATTACTGCCAACGATCCCTGAGGGGAGACAAGCACAAACACATGAGTCATACTCACCTCATAATGGAGCGGAGGAGGCTCAACACTTTAATTTTCAAAATGACAAAAAACATTAACAGAGTTCTTCATTCAGTGCCTCCACAATACGGAACAGAAACTATTCAACAAAGGCTGACGCTACATACTGCCCTTTTATTAAAAAAAGGAAATACGGGTCACTTGTTTCGGTTTCGTGCCAACCATCATTTTGTAAGAGCAGTTAACGCTTTTATCCAAATGAAGAACAACTCATTTGGGGAATAAAACACTTTAATTGGGCTCTAATTGGATCACAATGATTTTGGTCCTGTGACCTTCATCAGATGATTATTATCCGATGACACTCACAAGACAGAAGTATCTTGATTTTGTTACAGCCCGATGACTGCGGTTGGATATTATGAAATGAGAAAGGGCTGAAAGAGAGCAGCCGAGCAAGAAAACTCTGCTCTCCCTTTTTTTTTTAATAAACAATCAAGGTCAACTGAGTAAATTGATGTGGTTTAATTAACCAGATCCAATCACTTTAAAACCCCCGAAAAACAAGCATCTCTGGCAGTGCTAAAAAAACAACAGCATTCATACTTATTTATTTATCTCTTTTGATAAATATCAAATTCTAAAGGTCAAGCAGCATGTGAGCATCTGTCTGACTGATGGCAGAAAAATGTTCACACGTTCGCTGATCAAGAGAACGATTTGACGAGTCAATAAAACCAGCGGCCTGCCGAGATGGCGGTGGGGAATGTACGGGGCAATGTCCTCGTCTGATGACTTGGGAAGCAACAATAACGTTTGGACGTGCGGGAGCAGTAAGATGTTTGAGGCAGTCGTCGTCGCGGGAGAGAAACCCCTTCGACGCGATACAGATGGAGCGCAGATGTGTCCGAGGCAAAAGGTGACAGACAAACGAGGAGCCGCCAGAGGCCCCACGCTGTTGCGCAATAAGGGAGATGATTCACTTTCACTACTTGTCCGGTGGGTTCAGCCTACCATCTGTGAAGTCAGAGGGGTAGAACGGCAGTCGACGGCAGAAGTCCTCGTAAATCCCTCGGCCGGGCCTGAGGAAGTCTTTACACTGTGGACCCAAAGGGAGAAGGTTAGACTGAGGTTTTGCCAACATGCCAGTGACAGCGCCATCTACAGGCAAGGGCAGTTACAGCTGCTGCAAATTGACACAAACACCACCTGCAGCCCTTGGGTGCCACAACAAGTAGTTTTCTTTCTTTTCTTTTTATAGATGCTGGCTGTATGTGTGTTTGACACTTCGGATTTCATTTTTTTGCTTGATAGAAAAAGGGATGCAGAGGTCAAAAGGAAAATATGAAGTAAAATCAGCAAATCCTGTTTAACGTTAAACTTGAACTTTATTGAAATCTTTTAGGCATTTGTATAGAAAGAGAAATAAATTATACATTCATTTACAAAATCTTAAAAATCTGTGTGTTACAGGTACAAGCTGAATTATACTGTTCACACTATATCTATAGTCATAGTATAATAGTAATAATAATAATATAACCATTATAACGACCAATGGCGTAAGTTTGGTTTCAGAAATAAAAGATACAAAAATAATCTTATTTCTCGACTGATGTGTACTTCTAGCATATTTGTAACCCAATAACTGTGAATGAAAGTATAGATAATATAATTGTTTTAACCTGAAAATAATTTGAGAACAAGTGAGAAACAAACACACGCAGTAAGAGAGAAAAAACAAACTGCAGTTGTATCACGCGTTGACTGCTGGTGAGGCAAGTATTACAATTGTGGAAGCTTTACTTTCTTCTCCTGTAGGTGGCAACATGGACACATCTACATGTTCAGATCAAAGCGGCTGCTGCTGGTGTTTTCCATGCATATCTGCGCAGCCGGGTCTTTCCCCCTTTGTGGAGGAGCTGCAACCGGTTTGTGAGTGATTTGGAAGCCAGCCTCATTTTGCTTGTTGAAGCATCCTGTTTGTTGTTGTTGTTGTTGTTGAGTTTAAATTTTTTGCTCTGAGGCATTTCGCTTATTTATTATGGTGACCTCTAAAACCTGCAACAGCCCAGAAAGCCGGAGGCTGCGTCAAACTCATAAGCCCTGTTGTGGACAATGACACAGTTGGATTAGAAATGACCCATTTGATGATTCAGCTAAAACACTGGTGAATTCACAGGGGGGCTTTCTGAAAGCTGATTTGAATCAAATTTAACGAGATAGTCCTGGAAAAGCTTCAATCCTGGGAATACATTTTCATGTACATTTAATAAAGATCCCCGTGTCCCCAGAACGATCACGTAATGACAACAGAGAGAGAGAGATGACGGCAACTGCGAGGGAGAGAAGCTTTAGCGCATTTTTAGAGATGTCAAGAGGAGGACAGCCGGGGAAAGAGACACGTGATTCACAAAGTGCGTCTTAAAAAAGATGAGCTTTCAGGTTACAGATGTTAGGGCGTAAATGTGCAGTCCTGCCTGAGCTTATTAAGCAAATTATCTAATTACTCAATGTTTCCTTTTCTTGTAGAACATAGCATTACGCAAGTAAATGGAACGGGTGAGGAGGGTTTGTGTGTGCGTGTGTGTCGGGAAAGCTCCTGGGAAAATCAGTCCTGTCTCATTTGTCATTAAAAAAAAAGTTTTACCCTTTATTAACAAAACAAATTACCTCAACGCAAACAACCTGAACAAACAACAGCATTGACAACTCTTCTTCTCTTCCTGAGCAGTCTGGCTGGTCTGGCCAGACACGCTTGTTCAACAAGGACTGTTCATCCATTAAATCCCTATACATCCTGGAATGATTTACCATTACAAGGGTGTGTGTGCGTGTGTGCCTCTGTGTGTGTGTGGGGCCTGATCACAAGCTTTTGGCTCAGGTTCGATAAACAAAAGTCTTGGAGAGGAATTACTGTCAACCTGTTTGCCATTCGTTTTGAAAGGTCGATGGAGAGAGGCGACGGGAGGGAGGAACATAAAACATAAAAAACGGCATGGCCTCGTTTTTTTTAAAGTAGAGGAAAGTGGTGCGTTCTTGCGGGTGGTCTGGATTTGTAGAAGCTGGTCTCTCTTTTTCATTCCTTTTTCTGTTTCCTCTTGATTTCACTTGCTCCCTCTCCACATCCACCATCCCGTATCCCCCACACCCCCTCTCCATCCATCTGTCTCCCTCCATATATCCCTCTTTCACTGAGTGGCACTGAGCCTTTCAAGCCCTGGGATGAACACCTCACAAAATCCTCCACTATAAAGAAAAAAAAATACAAGGGGGGAGATGTCTAGGAGCCCTGGCCTGTCAACGGCAACATTAGGAGGAGATGTTGGTCTGTGGCATTGAGCATAGCCCCTTTGGAGGTGTGTGTGTGTTTGTGTACGTGTGTGTGTCTGTGTGTGTGTGTGTGTTAATGTGTGTGTTTGTGTGTGTGTTAATGTGTGTGTGCGTGTACACGTGTAGCTAAGGGGTGGGGGAGCTCTGACAGGACTGTGAGAGATGTAAGGTCATTTGCCCACTGAGGAGGCCTGGCAGGAGTTGATGCTGATTGATTGGAGGGGCAGAAAAGATGGAGGAGTTGAGGCAGCCGGGCGAGGAGGAGAAGAGGTGGAGGGGGGGGAGAGATCCGTAGCACTAAAGCACAGTCTGTCGGTCCACGACAATGTCCTCACCCCTTTGGCGACCACAGTTTTCGCCTTAGGAGGCTGACATTTGGCATGGTCGCAACTTTAAGACACTTCAGCATAGGCTTCACTCTTCAGAACCGGAGGTTGTCGCCTGGTGTGAAGGTGTGTGTTTGCGTTCATGACAGATGGCAAAACGGGCGCGTGGCAGTGAGAGTGGTTTATAGAATCATACTCTATAAGTCACTTTTCTTTTCTCTTTTTTTGTTGTTGTTTGCTAGCAGATGGAACTGACAAGGAGGCCCCGTCACTTAATACAAAGTCAATGGAGAACTATTAGTTTTCCCTTCCTGTGTGGGTGGGACTTAATTGCGCTCTGTCCCTATAACAAAAAAGAACTTCTAAACTAATTCACAAACTATGGCCAAACTCATGAAGCGTTTCCCCTAGACTCCCGTAGGAGGCATCATTGGTCTCAGCTGAGAGCTCCTTTTTAATTTTGCCATGGAGGTTAAGTGTTTTTGTGTGTGTGTGTGTGTGTGTGTGTGTGTGTGTGTGTGTGTGTGTGTGTGTGTGTGTGTGTGAATGCACGTGTTAAGAGGAACAGTGTAAATAAATGAAGATGACAAAAACAAGTGAAAGGTATGGGAGGAAGAAGTCTTTCTAAAATAAACTCTGACATGTAGAGGAGCATTAGTGAGTTCTAACCAATCACAGGCCTCATCTCAGGGCAATGAGAAAGACTCATAATGCCATCATATGAATACATGCTGCTTCAGAATGGGTGGAAATGTGCCTAATCGCCTAACACTGAAAGGTTGTACACACTGGATATGCTGCTCACACACACATAAACGCTGCTGCCCACCTTGAGGGGCTTGTGACTGCGGGGGTCGGTCTCCTCCTTCCCCAGAGCGATGGGCGGCTGGTTGGTTGCCGTCAGCTGGTGCCTCTGGAACACCAGCGCCTCCTTAAACTCCTCCTGCGTCTTCGTCTCCAGCAGCGTCTGCCTGAAGGAGATGTCAGAGAAGAGGGTGGCGAACGTCCTGCCCAGCTCCATCGCTGTCTTGGTGCTTTTCTGTGGGAGAGCATGTGGAAAGGGTGGTGCATTAAAAGAATGGAGGATCCAGAGGGTCGTTTTAAAGAACCTGTGGTAAACCAGTTGGGAAAAAAGCTATCATAACAACACTGACATGTTTTCACCTCATAGCAAACTTTAGCAAAGGGTTCCTTTTTAAGGACACAGTCGCAATCATTTGGAGTTGGGTTTGTGTCGAGCTGATGAATGCGAGTCATATTTTCTAATTGCTTTTAGCTCTGTTTTTGGTCTCCACCAACTCCTACCCATTCCTCCACCAAAGGAAAATATCTTGCAGTTTAGCTGCTAAAGGGAAAAATAATTGTCACAAGCTATTTATCTGTGTTTGATAGAGGGCAAGTGTGTTTTTAGAGCCTTTCAGAGAAAATAGCTGACTACTGTGGTGTGAAATGGCACTAATGAGAGCGGTGAGAGTGAATCAAACCAGTAAAACCAGAACAAGATGCTAAAAGATGCTGCAATGCTCTGTCAAGTCAAAAAATAATTATCTGTGGGTTTAATAATTATTTCACATTACACAATCATTTCATCAATTGTTAATATACAAACACTGGATGCTGCAGCTTTCATTTTTACGTCTTTAATTATTAAGTAACGCTTTAAATTTTAGTAGAAGAATCCTCCTCAAATGTTTTCAGATTCATGTTGTTTTATGATTTGATGATATCACAATATAATGTACACCATGAATAAATAGCCTCTTAATTCAATGCCCAGAAAATGTATTACATCACAACTTTGCGATACAAAAGCAACTAAGGACATCATCATATAAATCGGGAGGACAGCAGTAAAAACATACCTCTCAAATGCAGTACTGAAGATATAGATCTAGTCTGGATAGTAAGGAGCATGTAAACATTATTACTTTAAAGGTGGCAGGTTTCGAGCTGGGTGTTTTGGGGGCTTTTGTCCATTATCCCACATCTGTCACAAGTCAGAGAGCGAGGGTAATAATGTCCTGGGAGACTCAAAGACAGTGTGCCAGGGAAGCCGTGTAAGCCAGGTGGTGTTGATACCAACATAGCCAGGCTCATTGCGTACAGCAGCAGCTGCAGCAAACAGAACAATTTAAGCCTTTAAGCTTTTTCACAGTGGTAACTGAATTTCAACCAGCGCTGAGAGAATGGATCTTGAATAATCTGAAGGCTCTCTTTCTGCGTGATGGTCCTTTAGTCAGACAATCGGTTTATGAGGCAGCCTTGAAGGCAGCTCTGTAAGACTGTGTGCTTTGAGATTAGCGCTAACTTCAGCATGCTAACATGCTAGTCAGCGACGCATCAGAGTGATATAAAATATCAGGGGAAATCATTGGACATAGCCAGGATGTTTTCTCTCCCAGTGCCAGGGGTAGCTTGGCCAATATGTGGAGGTGCTAAGAATATAGTCCATTTATTATGACTTTACTTGAGAAGGAAGTTCTCGTTTTTTCTACGAAAGCAGATTTGGCACATAGCACATTAGATGTAATGGGTGTTTTAAATTAAATTTGGCCAAAGAATATTCAACAAAAAGAAGCTACACACTTGTTACGCTGACCACAAGGCAATGCCAGAAAAAACGATGTTCATGTGCAAAGGTGAAAGATTTCAGCACCCATGCATTGGTAATAATGTTTTGAGTGAAATGGCAATTCCAAAGCCCTTAACCTACACTGGACATTAATATTTTACATATTTCTTTATTGAAAAAAAGAAATTCAATCAATTGAGGCTTAAGTGGGTTTTAGCAGATTTGTGATGTAGCTATAGCACCCCATACCTCCGGTGTAGCGCCATGCACGAGGAAAAATATATGTCTGAACAAAATGTCATGACAATCCATCAAATAGTTGTCATTTTACTCTAAACAAAACATGTCCATCACAAAGGGGCTTTAGAGGAATAGTCCGGAGATCACCAAAGTTATTGGTATACATCTCATGGGAACCATGAATGCGTGTACAAAATCAATTTTTATGATCATCCATTATCTTTTTCTGCTTATCCGGGGCCGGGTCGTGGGGGTAAACGGCTTAGCAGCATATTCCAGAAGTCCCTTTTCCCAGCAACGTTTTCCAGCTCTGCCCGGGGGGTCTCCGATGTGTTGAGATATATAATCCCTCCAGCGTGTTCTGGGTCTACCCCAGGGCCTCTTACAAATTGAATGTACCAGGAGGCGTCAATGAGGCTTCCTGATCAGATGCAACAGAATCACATCATCTGCAAAGAGAAGAGGCGCAATTCTGAGATCCCCAAATCTCCTTCCCCCGGCTGTGCAAGAATCTGTGCGAGGGACAACCCTGGCGGAGGCAAACACCCACTGGAAATGAGGTTGTGTAAAATGTAATTGTCGATTTTTAGATGTGAGAAATTTGACCTGCTTTTGGCCCTAAAGAAAAGGTCAGGGGAATAACAAATTCAGTAGGATTCATCTTATTGGCTTCAAGGTCACCAGTTTGGTTTAGCCAGCCCGGGGACATGTGGATGTAGAAAGTGAATGCTCTTGAGTACACAGTGAGTAACGCTGTGCCATCAACATCAAAGACTGGGGGCAGCTGCTCCAACTAGCAGAAGTGCTTTAGAAGTTTATTTCAGGGCAACAGTACAGGAGCGTGTAGATGGCCGCTTTCAGGTATGTGTTTAACCGAGTAAATGAGAAACAGAGCATTTCTGAAGAAAGGTCAGCACATTCATGCTGGGTAAAGAAAAGGAGGAGAAAAAAAAGCCACAAATGCTGCGACGCTCTTTAATGGGGGCCGATGGAAATGGTCCGCCCGTACGCACGAGAAACCAACCAAACAAACACGATGCAGTGAGCTGAGGCATCACTCATTGCCAGTGTCACCCCCCCCCCCCCCCCCCCCGCTGGTTCCACAGTGTGATGGTGGGTTGGTGAAAATGGTGTGCTTTGGGGGGGGGGGGGATAATCCCACGCTAAGAGTAGACCCAGCATGAAGAAATTCCCTTTTTTTCCATCAGGAGTCTAACAATCAGTGCCATCTGAAGACAGGTGAGTGAAGTGTGTGTGTGTGTGTGTGTGTGTGTGTGTGTGTGTGTGTGTGTGTGTGTGTGTGTGTGTGTGTGTGTATTGAAAGCTAAAGCTAAGGATGAAGCAGTGGAGGACAGGAGGGTTGAGTGGTTTGATGGGAAGTAGAAAGAGTCCATGTTTTGATGGGAGAGAAGGGTACGAAACTGGTTTGGTTTTAAGTTCAAAGAGTGATTTCATTTAATTGTTAAATAGATAATTTAACTTCTTAGTTAAATTATCGCCGCACATAATCAGAAGCTAGTTTGGGTTTTCTTCCCAGGTGCCCCCAAATTTTAGAAAACATTGCGTTGATTAGTGTCCTCTTGCAGCAAGAGATACATCAGGTCTTTGGAAGTATGGAGACATAAAATCTGTTTAAACCAAACCGGGCATTTTGGGATAAAATTATGCAAAAGAAGAAAATGATGATCCTTGGTTGCATCCAGAATTAAGCTTGTGTAAGAAAACTAAACTTAATTGGAGTCATGATAGGTGGCTGACTGCACCTGAATTTGCAAGAGCACACGTTTTTTTCTAAAATTAAAAACTAAAGATTCATTTCCTTTTAAATTCAGTAGCTGAAAGCAGAGCAGGAGGGTATGCAAATGATCAATTAGTTGTGAGACGGCAGCAGGATGCTTACATTGTTCATATGGGGAGTTGGACTTTACAGCTAACAGATTTAGGCAAAGATGAATGAAAAAAAAATCTCTTAAAAGCACGATATAAGCGATTAACTGATGGAATTAATTAAACAAATGCAGAATAAAACATAAATTCATGCATGAAACATGAACACATAGTGGGTCTACAAATGCTTCATTAATTGGCCATAGTCCAATAAATATACACACAGACATATCATTTCCTTCCTCTGGGGGTGGCAGTTACCATTTTGAGTGGGGCCAGGATCAGGATGACGTAGCGGACCTCGCAGCAGTTCTCCCCCCAGTTCTGTGGCCTATCCAGGCGGGAGATGCACACGTGACGCCTCTGGAGATGCTTCACGTTGCAGCTGGAGCGGAGAGGGAGAATGAGGAGGTTTTATAAATGTCAACGCCTCACCTCACCAGCAGCGCCCTTCATTTCCATATATTAACCTCTGTCTCTCGCTCTCTCTCTCTCTGCAGCAACAGGTAGACAGTATTCAAATGTGCTGCGTAAAAACATTCATACACACTCCCACACACATGTGTGAATGCATTGAGCACATAGACAGATATACTGCAGAGACACACATAAATTCATGTAGTTCTGCCAGTTAAAGTGTATTTTATACAAATATTATAATTTTTAAAACATGACAGTTACACCACATCCACATTTTGGAGCTGTCAAATTGAACCCATCTATCTCCAAATTCGCAGATTTTAAAAATGTCCAGGTAAACTGAGGGATTCGTTTCTGGGTCTACTTCTAAACATCAACAGGTACTTTAAATAATATATATATATATATATATATATATATATATATATATATATATATATATATATATATATATATATATATATATATATATATATATATATATATGTTGACTGTTTCTTTATTTATGTTATGCCTTCTATATTTTATTTCATATGATTGTATAGTGCTTATGCCTTGTGGCTGAAATGTGATATATAAATAAATCTTAAACTCCAAAATATTAAATTTAATATAATTGGATATCAAAAAGAGACAAGCAGATACTCCTTACATTTCAGAAGATACTGCAAGGGTATTTTTGGTAATTAAATAAATAAAAACAACCACTTGAATTATTCTGACAAACCCGTCATGACTTACAGGATGCAGAGCCAGGACTGCTGGTACTGGATCCCGGTGGCGGTGGCCGTCACCCCCTGGATCGTCTCTGACAGCAGGTGAACTGTAGAATCAAAGGTCAGAGGTCAAACACAAGTAAGCTGAGATCGACCTCAGCTACAGTTTGTTCCTCACAAGCTCTTATTTTCTGCTACATGGTGTTGAACTCTGTCTATCGCACCAGAAAATGTATCTCAGCTAGCCTTGGATGTATAGGTACATTACAATATCTCTGTAAAATATTGATGTATTTAAAAATAAAATCTGGCTCTGGTTCCTCTGTATTTTCTAATGGCGTCTGCCAGACGGCTAAAATGTTCGATGGAAGTCTAGAGCCTTATCTGCGGCGCCAAGCCTCTCGATATGATGTCTACATCAGAAGTGTCTAACAAGCTCGCTTTCTGCTTTGGAAAACAACGGCAGTCTGCACCGTGTGCAAAAGCCACGCCACGACCTAATGATGATGTCCATCCAACCCCAGGAAACACCAACGCTCATGTTCATGGATCAAAACAAAACACATTTCATTATGCTGCCTTGTTTACGCAGTGAAACTCATTAAACATGGGCATCTAGGGACATGGCCGAGAGCAGCTCGCTGCTTCCTAATAAGAGGAATCTCCCTTCCGACTTCGCCTCGTGAGAGTGATGAATAATAGTGTTTTGAGGGATATTCTACAGCAGCGCCGAGAATCCCAAAACCCCTCGCCAGGATTCGCCGTGCATCAGCGTGCAACGTTCTCATCTACTCATCGGTGCTGAGAAAATTACAGGGTGGAAATGTTTAGTATCATAAGCAGCAGGGACGATCATTTCCATATCATTGTGATTTACCCTGTCAGTGGCTTCTCCCTTTTCTTTCATGCCTGTCTTTCTCTCCATCACTCTCCCTTTCTAGCTCTGCCAATGCCGTCTCATCAATAAAGTATCCTCCATTCAAGCCAGAAAATGATGGGCGTCTCCATGACAACAGTATCACAGTGTTCAAGGAGTGAGGAAGAAAAGGGAGAATCAGAGAGAGAGAGAGAGAGGGGCAGACAAGAGGGAAGGCAAAGCACAAGAGTGAGACAGGCGGGAGGAAAGGAAGGAACAAGAGAGAAAAAAATAAAAGGAAGGGGAGAGACGGGAAGAGAGAACAAGGGGAGGAGAAATGCAGAGAGGGATATACTGAGAGAGAGGAAAGAAATGCAAGCAGAAACGGGAGCACAGAAGGACCAAGGGAATGGAAGAAGAAGAAAAAAAATCATAAAAAATAAAAAACGTGACAAACAAGGAGGAAAATGAGAGTGAGACTCGATGAAAAGCAGCGGGAGGGGGACACGAGCGAGGAAAGGGCGAGAGAAGTAAAGGAGATGGACTGGGATTCAATTCAATTAATCGCAGTAAGCCTGACAGCCATGTAATAATCAAAAACCATCCAATTTCTCATTGACGTCAGGAAAGAGAGGAGGGGAGAGACAGACAGAGAGAGAGAGAGAGATGCAATCGGAAACAAAAGAAAGATTCAAAGATAAAAAGAGGGAAAGAGGACGAAAAAGAAGGAGACAGACGTTGGAGCCCAGGGAAGACATGAAAGACAGACGGAGAGACGGAGACGATCTTCCAGACCAACAGGCTGGATGGACAAACCATCCGAGACGAGCTAACGCTGCAAGCCGTCAGATTACAAATACTTCAATTATTTTTATTTTTTTGTGCCAACTGTCTTTTAAAGTGCGAGCAATCGCTTCGACAGCATGAAAACTGTTGGTGTTCAGGGTTGATTATTGCTAGAAATAAACGTGGGAAGCTCATAAAAACGACATAAGAGTTGTAAGATCTAGAATTGTGATTCACGCCAGCAGCACTTCCTGATTTTAAAGCCTTCACTTTTCATGCATGTGTCGGTTCCACAGGGGGTTTTCTTCTCTATCTATTTTCTGAGTATGTGAAAAACTAAATTCAAATAGCTGGTCGGTATTAGAAGACTATCTGACACTTCTCACTACATAGGAGGGGTCAGATGTCTCTTCTTCTCTGCTACTATTCTTTTGTGTTGTACACTATCTTAAAATATCTTTTTGCATCTACTCCTTCTCCCCCATTGGAAAATACACAATCTATGAATATGCAGTTGCATCCTGGACCACGATCGGCGATGTCACAAAATCCTGCATCCGGTATCCGTACACAAGCTTTTAACTGAGATTTAAGGGGAGCGCAGCAGAACAGACGAGTGTGAAAAAACCTCGTTATCGTATCAAACTCAGCTTGAACGTCATTCTGCACTGAGAAGCTCACACATCCAAGGGAGGAAGCGATGAGCAAAACACGTATCTGAGTGGAAGGGGGGTGACTTCAAACGCAAATACAAACAATCAATATCTCCCGAATGAGAGGTCACTCCCACCTCCCGTCTCACACCGGCTGCTGAACAGAACTGATTGTGTCTTCACTTCACCCTCCACCACCGCAATCTCCTTTGTAAATCACATGTGGGACATTGTGAATGCACTATCTTACATCACCAGCGGAGGTGAACCAACCTGACTTGGATGTTAAGAGGAGAGGAAGCGTGTGTTGCTGATGTGATCAAGTGGGAGACTAATTAAGACATGCACATTTGATACTTGTCAGTTATGTGGAGATTTCTGCACTGTTTCGTCAGCTTTTCGTATGCAAACACTGCTGTTCCCATGCACAGAAAGGGGGGAAATTACAGATGCTCACACCCAGCATATCAAATGTGACAAACTTCAATGGAAAGTGATGAAAACATATGAGGAAGGCAAGACTGGATGGCTGGATTGGCCCCTTTGATCTCTCCTGAATTCTTGGCGAATTCTGTTAGCTGCATTATTCACACGGTTCGGTTGAAATGGGGGAAAAAAACCTGATTTTGCAATTTCTGCAAATCATGCGAGGATAATCCCATCTGTCACAAACAAGAGAGAGAGACGAATCAATCGATGCGCTTTAAACCACTCATAAAAAAACATCAATGTTAATGTTCCTTTTGGCCGACGTGCCAGTGGAACATCAGCGGCGGAAAAATCCACAGAGACGTGTGGACTAAAAAACACAGAGATTCATGGTTTCTTTGTCAGCGTGTGAAAGGAGACGTCTTACATTATGCTCAGAGGTGACCTAAATAAAGCCTGCTGATCTAATGCTGCCTTAAAGATTAACCATGATCTCAACCATTGGTAGACCTGCCAGCCACACACACACACTCACAGACACACAAAGGGGAATGATTGGTTTCCTTCAAAGCGTGGATTGTGAAGGGCCCTTTGAAGGAGGTGATTAAAATACAGGAGGGATCCATACAGCAGATGAAACACTTACTGTATATTAGGAACCCATGCAGCACACGTATGTATGATGTCACACGGCGATGAGAGGGCCACTAGGACTGGGTCAATGGTGAAAACCTTGTTATCTAGAGAGCTTGTCCATTCTAATCCTCTACTCGCTTGCATAAAAAACAAATTTCATTAAAGGGAAATAAACCAACGCCCTACATGGAAATAATATTAAAGTCAAGTGCTGCATGTACGACAAGCTATATTCGAATTATATAAATCTCCAGATTAGAGAAGGACATACTGTATATCTTTTGCCCGGCCAAAAAAACGGTGACCTCATAGAATTCATACAGAGCCAGCATTTCTTTGTTCTTTTTTTTCACAGGATCTTTCCAAAAAAAAGAACTGATAACATTATTGGACAATGAGTCCACTGGACGCAGGGCGTTGATTTGAGGGGCAGCTGAAGAGGCATCGATATCTGTGACACAGGAGGGATTGCTGGCGTCTGTAATCATTTGATGACTCAATGGATCGACCCAGTCCCGAGTGTGGAGAGGGAACACAAGCGGCACACTGATGGTGATGATTGGTACAGAAGCACGCCACTGATTGCGGCCTCGTGGCGGCCAATGCTGACATTTTCATCCAATTAGCACAGCTTACCATCGTCAAAGAAAACGAAACTTTGAGACTTGTCTGCATGGGGAGAAGGAGGGAGAAAAAACCAAGAGGAGAAGTCCAGTTCAGTTTAGTTTTTCCTGGTCAGCAGGCGAGCAGAATCGTAGAATTTACACAAACACACGCAAAAGACAATGACACTCAAACACACACTCATTATGGAGACGCTCTGTGGTTAACTGGCACACACATAAATATCTCCGCTGAGCAGAAGCTTCATTTCCTGCCCTCCTTTTTACCTCATGCATATTAAATATCATTTTCCAGAGAAAATCCCTCAATGTCTCGCCTCAGCTGGGCGCTGAGAGATCTTATCTTGATTACCTTCTACAGGCTATTAACAAAAATTGGATTTCATCACTGATAGCAGTTACGTGTTCAGCAAGTGCAGAGAAACCCCAAAGACGTCAATGAAGATATCAAGATGAGAAAAATGACACGTATGGCCACCATTTTTATTTCCCGTGGTAAAGAGCTTGAATTAATGGCTTCAATTTAGTATTCTGATCATTCCCGCAGAACGTTGCAGAGAGATTTTCACAGTAAAAAGTCCCACAGCCGGCCTGGAAAAGAAATATTTAGTCATAAGGCATAGTCATTTGATTAAAAAATACACAGCACCATTCCTGTTAAAGTGAGTGAATCATACGCAGAATAATTGCAGTGGCTCCTGTCAGAAAGTACCAAGTAAAGTGTACAGAAAGCAGGAATGGGCATAGAGTGAGCACTGAAAATATCTTTTATTCCAGGTTCTTTAAAAAAAATGATAATAAGCAATTTAATTCATGAGCGTGTGACTGTCTTTCTGTTTGATTTGAGTAATAAAAAATGTTTAAAAGAAAAATACATAGGAGGCTTATGCAAATCGAGGCAAGGTGGAGAGCCAATGGGATCGATCAAAGGTGGCAGAAATTTAGGGAGAGATGAAGGTACAGTCATCCAAAAACCGGGCACACGATCCGCTTCAGCATCGAGAGGAAGAGAGGAAAATACAATATTACACATTATTACAGAAATATATCGACAGATTGTAAGCAACATCATCATCTCCAGCATCCTAAAGTGAGTTACTGGTTTAAATACTTGGGAGTATCTTAAAGGATGAGGTATTATTTTATTGAATTAATAGAGACTGGTTTAGTATTTTGGCTGGAGTAATATCATTATCAATGTATTGCATCATCAGCACGTTGTGAATCCCAAGACAAAAGTGAGCCCAAAAAAAACAGCACAAGTTGGCTCAAGTTATAGCAGGACTAATTATCTCTGTGGGCTTTTCATCTTTTTTTCTTCTTCCTTTCGGTAATTCTCCGTTCTCTCTGTGCCAGTTTTAATCTCACCCTGGTCTCTTTATCTCACAGCTGTACTGTGTTACACTCCAAATGAGCTGGTCCTGCTCGCCAGCCGTATCACCCCGCCGTGGCAGAGTGAGCGGAGATACGGCAGAAATTAATACCTGAAGAGATGTGCGCCACTGATAACATACTTACGTGCAATATGAATGTATTCCCCCGACGAGAAGCCTTTGTTCCTCCCCCGGAGATATCCCCCCTCCTCCCCCCCCCGCTCTCAGCACTGACGCGAGTGTTTCACGTTTGGATGTTCTCAATTATAATTCATGGATCCTACATGTTACTCTGGGTGAAGGGAGTTCATCGCAAAATGGAGAATTTTAATGTCTCATTGAATAATTAACAAAACAAAATAAAAGTGTCAGAATCGAAGGTGACTGAAATCCACTAACTGCTTGAAAAACAGACCTTTATTTGTGTGATGTCAAGACATCTTATATTTGAAAGTCTGACGCGAATCTTTCTGCTCATTCTGTAAATATTCCTGTATGTTACATGCCTTTTATTATTTAAGAGCTAGCAGTGCAGCTCATTTGGCTGTTTCAAACTGTAAATCTTTGTTGTCCATATTTGCTGCATAATTGGGGAATAGTTACATCATAATATGTGCAATTAATTATCAACTAATTCTCATCTGCTACTGCCCTATTGCTTCTGCTGCAGCGAATGCATTTCCCCAGAGTGAGAACTCAAGTTTCAGCTGATATAAAACAGCTCTTCTTGATGCACAATATAAAAGAAAACCCTGACCTTGTTTTTGAGAGAATCTTCAGTTAATTAACAACTTTGATAAGGATGCACACGTGACTACTGACTGTAGGGATGCACCAATACCACTTTTATCAGGCCAGTACAAGTACTTACATGCAGGTACTTGCTGATAGCGAGTACTGATATAAGACCTAAATAAGACTTTGAAAAGATGTTTGATTTTCATCAGATGTTCCTCGCTTTCTGGCTCAAACAAATTAAATATAAAACGTGTTTTCCTGATACAAACAAAACATAGTTGACAGGAGGGATGTTGATAATCAGCCATGTAACCGATTAATGTGATTAGTCAAACAGTTAAAAGGGGGCTGGCTTGTCACTTAAAGGAGAACAGCTGGTCCACCTTAAAGGTCAGCCCACCTTAAGTTGTTACTAGATTCTGGGCTAACCCTCTTTACTTTAATCAGGTGGAAAGCAAGACATGGGAACTTAGCTTGTGTCTTGAGCAGGTGGCAACCTCTCGTTCTGCCGAGTGAAGCCGAGGCGGATGAGTCTTAAAATAAGCATTATCCATGCAAAAAGAAGTCAGATTGTATATATATATATATATATATATATATATATATATATATATATATATATATATATATATATATATATATATATATATTGTCTATGAGAAAATGGTTTATATCTCTAGTTTCAAGTCTTCTTCAACACCACATAATGTTCATTTAGTAAATAATGGCCCATTGAGAGTCAAATAGACCATAAAGCAGGGTATGCTTTAGGGCGGGGCTTACTGTGATTGACAGGTCACTACCCTACCAAAGCCGTTTATGGCGTCTCTACGTTTCTCACTGACAAACAAACTGTACACACACTGCGCTGCTACGTTCACAGCTGTAACATTACTCATAACTTCCTGCTCATCATCTCTCTCTGGACCGGTATCCTGCTAACGTTACGCTGGGGCTTGTGAAGGACCAGTGGAAACCCAGAGATAGAGAATACCAGAGAGACACACAGCTGAACTAATTGATGCGCTGGAGACTTATTGGGAAAGTGGCTGCATGTGTCCACGACAATGTCGTATCGGAGTAATTGTAATTTAGTACATTCGGTGCATCCCTAGCTGACTATTTACACTATGCTAATATGTAAGATATAATAAAGCAACACAGTATTTTGTTGCAATACTATGATAATAGGCGCAGTTTGTAAACTAGCTATAACTATTGCTCAGTGGCTGTCGGTTATTGTAAATCCTAAAGTATCACTAATATAATTATTTTCCTTTATTTATCTATGGTGCTGTTTCCAATTTCAATATTCAGTGAAACCCCTGAGTGCTCAGATTGATTTTTCCATACATTTCCAGACAACCCAGACCTGCGCAGGAAGTCTATTTTTTTGTCAAGAAAGTCACAAAGACAAAAAAAAGACAAAAAAGAAGCCCCTCTTCTGTTGTCTCTGAGTGGGGTGTTCTGGGAGAGAAACAGTCAAGTAGCCGCAGCCGCCACAGCTTGAGAGTCTCAGAGAGCCATTTGAAAAGCTAAGTGAGTGATCGATGACAGAAGTCAATTATCACCTCGCGGATCTGTCAGAGGCGGCTGCGCAGGGTGAGCGGCGCCCACCACCCACCTCTGACTAAGCATCAACAACGGCAAACACCAGTCGAGTCAGATAGGAAAACACTGGAGAGGCAGGCAGCCCTTACTCTACCATTAGCTCCACATGCTCTTACGGTGAGAAGAAAACTCCTCTCGTGTTTTCCTCTTTAAACCTTCAGCAAACATTTAATATTCATTAAAAAAGAAAAAGCGGCGTTCAGTGCAGCTTGGGAAGAGAGCGAGGCTCCAACAATGGCTACGTACTGTTATGTAAGAAGGCGGATTTCTCCTGCTCTAATGACCTGAGGAGATTCTCCTTTAACCAAGAGGCTTTGCTACTCAACCAAGAGGATGTGATGTGAAAGGGATCCGTAAGCTGACATATTATCACCAAACATTGGAGGAACTACAGTACACTTTAGAAATGAATTTAAGCATCGGAAGAGAGTACGGAGTGCATATCTAACATACTTTAAGGTCCAATAGAATTTAACTGTTCATGTCCAAAAATGAGGATTAAGAGGATACAGTACAGGTCAAAAGGGTAAAAAAAAAAAAAGATCGAATAGATTCAATATCTTTTTTTGTATTACAAGTTATTTTAAATATTAATTTTAAATTTTCAAATGAGGCATTATCTTATCAAATATGTGGTCTTTGAATACATTTCAAGACCAGAAATCTAAACATTGGAAAAAGCCAGGTTAAAAATGATTGTTTCTTTTTGTTAACATATTGAAGTCAAACAGAAGTAATTTTGGATATCTCTTTGTGTAAGAGCTACTGAAGTGGAGATTCTTCAGAGAAGTCTGAGAAAGAACTCATTTAGAGATGTTTTGTACAATTCAGACACCACAGGTGAATATGGTTAAAACAAATGTAATTAAAGGATATGACCATAAAACCTCTCCAGTTGAATATCACATTAGGACTATTATTTATATATAAAAAGTTTTCTGAAAATGTATAAATATGCAAATTCACCTAAATGTGTATTTTAGATGTTTTCATTCAGACTAGTGGAAAGAAAACATCTAAAATATTTTTTTTATTATTTTTTATATGTAGATCTCAAAATTGACCAATGCCTGAAAAAAAACAATGTTTTTGCCTGGAACTCCTCGCAGTATACATGTGCTAGCAAAATAAAACAAAAAATATTATTTTACCTTATGCCAATGTTCCAAAATACATTTGGTATCTAGTGCTATTTTTTTTTACCCTTGATTTATTCAACATATGTGTGAACAGGTGCTAACCTGCTTTAAATGACTTGAATCTGTGTAAAGACCAAACCAAAGCATCCCAAAAACATTTCCTAATTATCTGAAAAATGTTGAACGACCACCGTGAGTGAATGTAATACCGGATTTCGTTGGTTTGCATTATCAGTTGTGTTCTCCGCAGCACAGTAAAATAAAATGAATACAAGAAAACATGTTTATTTTGTGCGATAAAGTGCAAGATAACCACTGCACAGTTGTCCTGGGAAACGTTTGATGTCTGCACATGTAAATAGTTTCGGCACACCGAACTCTATTTGTGTCCACTTGAAAAAAGCTGAGGGGCAAATGGACAGCCGCCTCGATTCAAACATCACAAACTCCGCTTTGGGTCTTAAAAGCTTCTTGAACCATTCTCGAGTCAGTCTGACAATTCTGCTCCTGAGCCTGAGGTGAAGCTATTTTTTGGGCAGGTGTTGACATGTGCAGACGTCAGATGTTTTTAGGTCAGGTGTCGGATGGTCTTGGTCTGATTGTGGGCTTGCACACGTCTTACTGCGTTCTGTGTGTTTTTACACATACGTGCTGGTTTATATGTGCACTGCTTACCGTTGACCTCCTGAGCTCCTGCGTCCGTGAAAAGCATGCTCATCACCTCCTCGAAGTTGCAAGTGGGCTCGGAGGAATTGCTGTCCTGGCCCACGTGGTGCAACATTCTCTTCAGGACGTCGTCCAGGGAGGCCGCGGTCTCGTCCAGCAGGATTGTGGCCTTGGCCAGGAAGTCGTCTAGGTCCCGGTGGGCCCGGATCTCCTCCTCGAAGTTCATCAGCTTCACATACTGCAGGAAAAGATGGGAATTCTTTCAGTCTGAAACAGTTTTATTTGAGATTTCTGTGCTGATTATGTCAGTCAGTGTATTTTTAAAGACTGGAAGGCATTGTCAAAAAGCATCTACCCTAGTTTCTGAAGAATTGGACCAAAGGCATACAAATCATTTCATATAGTTTTTTAGATGTAGCTTTGGTTTGGCCTTGAAAGAGAATTCTACTATCCCCAACATGCTGAAATACCACCGTGATGTCTCTGATATTGCGTTTGGGGAAATTAAGACTACAACAATTTGCCTGTGAAGCTAAATCCTTTTGAGGTAGTATATATTTTTAAGTAGTTTTAAAAAAGTAGTTTAAACCACAAACTGTTCTTTCAACATTTTTTTGGATTACCTGCCCTCCATATTTAAACATTGCTGACTTCTTGGCCAGATTTCCATCGCAAAAAATATTTTATCTGGTTTAACAAAAGTTAAATAAAAAAATAAATAACTGTAGCACATTTGTATCAGTGTCAGAAAAAGTCATTTTTCAGGAGTAGTTAACAGACCATTTTACAGGACAATCACTTCTTTTTTATTTCACTAAAGCTGGGCAGACGCTTTCGCAATTAATTCTTATTTTACGCATGAATTAGTTGACTACAATTACTTTTAGAATCCGGATGAAGTTTTGCTAAACCCTTTGTCGTTTCATTTCCGTTCGTGTCCCGATACCGGAGGTATAAATCTACTGATTCAGTCAATCAAAGCTCAGACTGGGAGAAGATCGTTCAGATTGCTGGCAGGTCATAAATTCTGGCCTGAATCGTTGAACAAATTGGAAATGTGAATCTCAGGGGTCTGAGGTCAGAGAATCAGGCGACCAGAATCACCATTGTAATTGAATGACACTAACTTATTTCATGTGAGTGAGTCTAAAATCCACAAGACCACATGGGTACATACAAAAATAAAGGCATTTATATGACCCAACCACACCTCAAGTGCCCTTAAGCTTTAACCTTAAAGTACCCACCCCCTCTACGCATAATACTGTCCCTTTTTTTAAATAGCAGCACACAAAACAGATGCTTCACCCCTCGAAAGCTCATCAAGATTTTACCATCGGTGTCTGAGAATCCCCTGAGACAGACGAATGGATAGAGAGAAGAACACAGCTCGATTAAGAGCCCAGACGCCCACCAGTCCTCCATCACATTGATCGGGTGATTGATAGAAATTCTAAAGATGAGTGGATTCCCTGCTGTTTTTTTTTTCTTTTTAAAGACGAGCTCTGAGCTGAGTCTATGTCTAGAGTCTTTGAAGCTATTTATGTATTGAGCTCAATAATACATTTGATTTGTTTATATTTTTTGTAGATCTGTCAGATTTTTGAGCGTTTCAAAATAACTTAAAGATGCATTCCTGGTCAGATGAACAATGCAACATGAGTGGTGTTGCAGTCCATGCTGTGTGTGCTGGATAGGGCATTGGGGGAAATCATGAATTCTCCGAAAATGTCCTGAATTGTTGGTAAGAAAGCGAGAAGCACGCAGATGTAGCAGAAACCGTATTAAAATTTATTCTAAATATCGACCAGTGCAAGCAAGAAATCCTCTACAAAATTCTCAGTGGGAAAGTGAGGATGTGACCATGTGAAAAAAAGAAAAACAGAAAGGGAGCACAAACAAACAGAAGCGTAAAACAGAACGGTGGGATTAGTGAGAAGAAGCAGGCGAGCTGTTGGCAGGAACAAGGAACAGACTGACGACATCCAGCTCTTGACTACATTGGCCACCAGTTCAAACTAATGCCCCCCGGGCGCTGCTTTATACTCCCATATCTTTACAGAAATGTAGCTACAAAATGTTTTCTGGAATCAAAGTTTGTTGGTGTAATTTGAACAATCTACTTAGAAACTACTGACATATATGTATTCTCACTGAACAACATCTGTACAACACCTAGGGTTCCCTAATTACGGGACCCTAGGTGTTCTACAGCTCATATGACCCTGATATGAATATCAGACCCTATTGTCCTTGATCTCTAACGAATCCGCAACTCCTTGCCTTTAAAAAAATAAATGATTTTACTTATTTTCTGCATAAATATGATCAAAAGTCAAGCAAAAAATGACTCCTCGATTGCTCCCCGAGTTTTTTTATATTGTTGTATTGTTCGGTGCCTTCCCATCATCCACCAGAGTAATACTGCACATCTTTAGAAAGATTAAGACCTAAACCATCTAAATCTGCAATAATAATCACAATAAACACAAGCATTGACATGTTTTGAAGCATTTTCAGTCCCAAAATCGTGTTTTTCGGTTCAGAAATAGAAAATGACCTACTTTGACCTGAATCTTGCTCGCACAATGAGGTACATGTACTGGAAATCGCCATCTCCTTCCACGTGTGTCATTTGACGTGCTATCAGACGAGTCTGAGGAACATTGAGATCGCAGGACCTCGAAACGCAGCAAGAATTGTAAAAAAAAGACTCTGGTTCCTGCTTTGCAGTGCGAGACACTAATACTGTTTACTGTTAGACTAACACAGTCTCTACGGTTACAGGGAAGTTACTTTGAGTGAAATCCGCCATTGTGAGGGGTACTTTTGATTCACACAGCTGTATATTTCCATAGGACTGCATGAGTATTAATCCTGATGTTAACTGTAATGGATCTCACCAATTCCCAGATATTCCAAAACTCAAAACGCTCAGAGTGAGAATCATCGTCTCAGTCGTGAGTTGGAAGCTTTCGAGTCTAATTTGAATTTTGATCCCCACATTAGACATTCCACCAACATTGTCTTTTATCTTAATAACGTTCCAACAGAATAACTCTTTCGGGCAGACTCTGAAAAGATGTCTGCACGCCTTCCTCATCAGCCGGCTTGGTTATTATAATTCATCGATGTCTACTCTTCCCTGAAAAGCCGAGAAATTCAGATGCACAACGCAAGCTTTCAACAAACTCCAATGTAAACCAATCCGCCTAATTATAAGACGGTCAGAGCAGCTCACATAGTATAAAGAGTGAGAAAGTCCTTTCAGAATGGATGGTAGTGGAGGGTGGATGGGTCAAACAACTGGACTTTAACCCAGGAGACCGCTGTTCGTGTCAACATTGACTTATTTTACCGTCGTTTTGTTTCGTGACTTACATATTGCCAGTTACCAAACAAACATAGTTATTTTACATGAGAAACATATTTATATTCAACCCAAACACCAATCTTTTCTTTTTTTGGAAGGAAAATCTGCATACAGGTCTGTCCACGAATGAAGAATGAAGCCAATTAAGATAACGAATGGTGAACACACAGAGGACCTCCGGCTAGACATCAAAACTGCAGGACCGTCAAACAGAAAAACAACATCACAGATGTTTTGTTGAGATCAACAAACTCTCCAGCAGGGGAGCAGTTCTTTACATCTGGAAATGTCCTGTATCAGCAAACAACATTCGGCTTCGGAGACCATGAGATTCACATCAGCAAAGCTCAGGTATATTTTAATTGATAGGATTTATCAACACTAATCCCATTCTGATGCTTTGCTTTACCAGGTAGCACACCGAGACAAGAACCACCTCCTAACATGGAACAATATGTGCGGGCGAACCTTGGAGTGGCATGAGAAGATATTCACACTGACAGAAGAGCCATTCAGTTGTCAAGCAGATCTTACAGAAATTGGATTGTTTTTTACAAACATCAGCGTGCTGTCGACTGTGCGCCGTGGAGCTGTGGGCTATTACAGTATGTAGGGAAGTATAAGTGGTAGACTGGGACTCAGATGTGTCAGATGATACTCATGACTCAGCCGAAAGAGCTCGATAAAAAACATCCCCAGACGTAATGAAGCTTAGTTCAAGTTACTGACTACGACGAAGGAAGATCAAAAATGGATAATTAACACGAAATATTCTTTCTAGTATGCCATTCACTGCTCCCATTTAATCACTCCTCCCTCCATCACAAATAATTCCAACACTTTCATGTTTAATTGCAGAACACTCTCACCCCTAACTCGTCAAAAATTGACGCTTGGAGACGTTTATCTTCAGGGCTTTCTGTCAGAAATCTCCTGAGAATCAGGCAGCTAAACCTGCTTCGTTAGGTTTAGGAACAGATCGTTTTGGGTTAAGTTAAGTGCTTCAAAGCCAAAGAAATAAAATCAAATAAATAAAACAAAGAATGGATACATTATATAAGCGGGACCGACATGAGACCTGAGTTAAAATATGAAATATCACATGCTACCTTAATTCCTATCTGAACAGATTGGTTTTTAGCTGCTTTTTGAAAAAGTCCACAGAGTTCAAAGAGCTTATTGGGAGCCTATAAAAAAGCTTAAGGGGCTGCCGACTGGAAAGCACAATCTCCCTGAGTCTTAAAACGTGTCCGAGGTACACTTAGAAAACCCCGGCTTGAGGACCTAAGAGCTCGGCTCGTGGCGTGGGGGTTCAGAAGGTCCTTAATGCCTGAGCATGTAGGCCTCTATAAGTGAGCACCTTAGTGTAAAAATGAACTGGGAGCTAATGCAGAAGGGTTGAAATAGGTGTGATGTGTGTGACCATGTGTTTGATTGTGTTCAGAGCTCAGCAGCAGCATGTGGCGTAAGGACAATTTATAAAGGCAGAAAGGAACAGAATTACAGTCGTTATCGGAGAAAGTCCTGAGTTTCTCTCTCTTTATACGACATCAGTTGCTTTGAGAGAGATGGGTTTAAATTAGGGTTATTGGAGCCCGGCACTAAAGGGCGCCTCTGTGCGTCACTATCAGACGCCGAGGTGCACTGTGTTGGTGTTCAACGAGTTTGGGAGTGAGAACAGGTTGACAATAATCATATTAGGAAGGCAGCACCCAGGGCAGAAGTAATTATCCTCTCAACCTGCTGAAAGCGGGGCTGATTCTGCTCCATCAGGACACCAAGTGGAGCGACGACTGCTCCCACTCATAAATGTGCATTTAGGTTCAAACGAAGTAAATGCCGCTGTTGGAACTAATATTTCCCCGGCTCTTGTGATTAAAATATTCAACACGCCGTGCTTCTTTCTATGATCTATCCAACCAGATTTGAGATGTGAGAGTTTAAATCTTGTATCTGAAGTCAAATTTCCTCGACAGATCAATTAAGATGGCTGCACTCATTATCAGCAATGTGCCAAGTTCCCTGACTGCCAAAGAAACCACCTTATCTTTTAAATAATAATACATCATACATTCAGTGAATATGGACACTTACCCGTCTTGATGTGTTCAGCAACACACAACCAGAGTCGTCAGCGTCTGAGGGGAAACAAAACACGAGGTCCAATTAGAACTGTGCCATAATACAACATCTTCATAAACTGTATATCTGCAATGAATATATTCTGCTGGGTACTATATACAATACCTCAAATATTTGCAGTCAGCAGGAAATACATCATTGAAACAATTTAGATAAATGCACATTGTGCTTCAGAATATGTACATTGCGTTTTCACGTTATATCTAAAAAATAAACATAGCTTTTCTCCCCCCACCTGTTCAGCCACGCCCTCCATTTATGCATCTCTGTTCTAATATTCACAATCTGACCAGAATGTGAAACCAAAGATTTGATCTGCCTCCAAAAATGACTGTACTGCCCTGAAATTGAGGCATTTTATTTCTTTATTAGAGAGTCGGTGGTAAAGAGAGAGACAGGAAATGAGGCGAGACAGAGATGGGGAACGACATGACTTGCAAGCAGACTAAAACTGGGAATGTTGCCGTTCATGTTCAGCACCTTGAAGCCTTTGTCTTCAGTTTTTTTAAACAGAGTACAAGCATTTGCTTTTGTTGAATGTGAATAGTACAAGCCAAAATGCTTATCTTTGTCTAATGTTCTGTATATGCATTTTAAAGCTTGTCCATCACTGATGCTGCAAATCTGAAATAAAGATATATACAGATACATTACAGATACATATAGCCAGCAAAGAGAAAAAACTTGAGACCCTTTTTTCTAAAAGTGCTGAAAATGCCAGGAAGCAAGTCTGTAAATGCTCTCATTGAGCAGGGATTGGAAGTTTTCCGCTGATAAGGTTTTAATACACACGTCTGCGGAGTCGAGGCGAGTGCTCAGATAAAGTACAAAGGTCTGGATTTCCCCAGTGTCGAAAAAAAAGGGACAAAGGAGGGAAAAGCTTTTATGTTAGAAAACAATACGGGGACGAACGGAGGGAATGAGGTTTTCAACACGATTCAGTCTCTTAACTGGCAGACTCAGTAGCCTGCTGCTGACTCTCATGAAACGGTCCGTCGCTGCCGTTACATAACCCCGTTATCGCCGTTTACTGTGGGGAGGACGTTATTAGGTTACCATGGGCTTTCCTCCTCGGCTCCACGTGATGCACTATGTCGGCTCCGTCTGGAACTCAATCTGTGCTCAACTCCTCCCTTTCAGCGACGGTAAAGCAAGAAGAAAAAAAACCTTTTAACAAGCCAATAAGCCTTAGGAAAGCACTAGGATATCATAATATCAATAATCCAGCCACAAGTGAACATGTTTGAGTGTGAGCGTGAGGAGAAAGGGGGGGCGGCTTTGATCGCCACACTGAATACCTCGCCATCATAAAACCCTGCAGGCAGAGCAGGGAGAAAGGGAGCCTACCTCTATGATGGAGGGGGCACGTGTCGTGTGCAGTGGATTTGGCTCATCAAAGCCTCACAATCAAAAAGCACACGGCTGGGTTGATCCGCTCCCAAAGGTGGAAGCGAGCTGCGGCTCTAATTGCTGTCAGGCTGCAGCCGTAAGGAGATATTCATATATTCATATACGATTACCCCAATGATCACCTCCTTCTAATGGCCTCCTGTATGTCTCAATATACTGTGTGTCTTAAAGTAATCCAGGAGAATTGCAGGGTTTAAGGATTAGGGAGCGGAAGTGTTAAAATATGACTTGGCTTGTGTCCCTCCTTGGTTCTTTATTTGTTCAGTGTCGCTCTACAACTGTTGATTATATCCAGTCGGCCACAAGTGTTATGTAATTTCAGAGTGGAGTGTTGTATTATTTTAGTCATTAAGGGTTGCAGGGTGGTGACTGAGAATGGCGGAATTACTGCGAGATAGGGAAAAATCTCAAGTGTCCTTGGGCCGAACTGGGCAGTGTGTCTAAAACGGTATATGCATTTCAAATATGTGTTATGAAATATAGAAATAATTGGTTTGGCAGTGTAGAAAATTGTTTTAACTCACACAAAAGGTAGATTTTTTTCCACTTTCGTCATACTGAGAATACATTTCCCCATCTTTCACATTTGACGTGCCAAGGTTATTTTATTTTGTAGTCAGTGTAAAACAGCAGAGGTGCAGCGATCCGATTGACCGTATTATTAAGTGGATTTTTCAGATATCTGCCAGAAGTGAATCCAAACCACACAAAAAAAATACTATACTATACTATGCAAAATGTCTCAGGTTTTACACATTGCTATATGTTAATGAGTTAAGAGACATGGAATCATTGTTGGGTGTTCATCATTATTCATTAGAGGGAAATGTGCAATAACTCAGTGTCGGGCATCTTCAGTGTATGTTCTCTGGGTCAACGTATCCTTCACACTATAGTTAGTATGATGAGACCACATTGTTTTTCTTAAAAGTTTTTTTTTTTCGTTCATGAGATAAACGGATAACATACAACATTTTTTCATATATCGTATACAAACGAATTACAGCGCATTTTTTTTCGTATAGATATAGTTACGAATGCTGGATGAGTCCAGCCTGTCTATATGGATCTGTGTGTGTCATTGAATGTTAATTGTAACTCGATTGTACACTTTAGATGCATTGTGTGTGTTTATGTAAAGGCAGTGTGCTGTTACATTACCTGTGTTCTCTTGAATGCACAAGACAAGACTCTAAAGGAGACAATAAAGGCTAATCTAATCTAATCTATACAAACCCTGAGGATCAGGATAATACAGAGTTGCCTCAACCTGTGGCACTCTATTTAATTTACTACAGAATTGGTGACTTTAAATTATGTAATCCTCTGATAGTAATTTAAATCTGTGCTTATATTTTATCTTCATATTCTTCTTCATTTGAAGTACGCTATGTCCATGACACAAAACCCCACACAGTTCCCAAGGTTGACCTTGGTCAAAATCTAAATCCTCAAGTTTCCAGTGTGACAGACGGCCGTCCTTCTTCGTGACTTTTCCACTTCAGTATTCCGCCAAATTGATTGAACTGAAATGGAGCTGAGCCTAGCGCTGTCAGATACATAATCATGAAATCAATTATATTTATGGAGAGCACTTGACAGCTTCGTGACAAAGTTCTCTGAAGAGAGAAGAATGGATAAGATCATGTCAAAATGATAAAAAAAAAACACACACAGACAGCAAACAACAACCTTGTAGTACAGTGCCAGCTGACAACATTTCCAGTAAGTACTTCAATTCTAATCTTCAACACTCACTTGCCATCAATCACTTTGTTTTATCTTTGCCTGATGCCACAAACACCCCAAAACGGAGCAGCATGTGTTACCGCCTCTTTATCCCAAACATGGGGATGGTGATCTTTCAGCAGAGACGTCCAAACGCAGATAATAGAATAATACATCTTAGTTTAGCGTAATAACGTGTGAATATTTGCTCACGAGCAATGATCACAAATCTCAGCTGATAGCAATACAACTATCAGGGTCTTCTGAGAACCGGGTGCCTATCCATCAGGTAGACGCTGAGTACTTTCTCTGGATAAGTGACAACTTTAAACTGTTGGTGGCGCTGGATTAAGAAACAGGCGAAAAGAAAATATTAATCCTGTTCTCAGCTTCTTTTTTCCTATTGAGAAAACCAATTTGTCGCACATTCATGTACCTTTTATTTCTTAAAGTGAAGTACATGATTGCAGACTTGCCAGAAAGCTTTAAAAGTTGTTTTCATTTTCATTCAAACAGACACATCAATAACCTTTAACTATCATTTAAAAGTACATCTCAGGATAGTACAGACAGTAAAAATACTGTGGTGTCCAGATATGGATGACAAATTTGTACTTATTGACTGATTCTCTGTTGTTCATAAAAAAAAACAAGACTCAACTGCTTTAAAGTCAAAAAGATTTTGAGGTGACTACTCTTTACATTTTATTTTGGGTCATTAGTTTTTATTTTCCTCTCTTTTTAGGGCAGGTTTTTAGAAAAGCTTGTATATATATATATATATATATGCACTTTTTCTATTAACTCTTTCTATGTCTAACCTTTGCAAATAAAACCTTACAGTATGTTGAGGCTACATTGCTTTATTTACAGACCTATTGTTTGGGATGAACTATTTTCAAAAATATTGGTTTCCGAGCCAAGAAGTTAAAACTTTAGTTAATGTCACTAAATGTAGTCAACTAGGGTTTAAATAATAATAATGTATAATACATTATGCTAGGATGTACAATCTACATCCTAGCATAATGTATTATACATTATTATATATATTGTTACAATATTAGAACAAGTAATATTCTAGTTTTTCCTTTTAATAAAAAATGAGCAGCGTGTCGTGTTTGGCCGTCACAGGTCTGGAGAGAGAATCACTTTCTGAATGTCTCTGCCACAAAAATTCGACATTCAGCACATTTTGAGAGCTTCGTCTTTTTTTTGTCTTGTTGAACATTTCGGCTGAGCCGAGAAACAAAGAGAACCTATATAATTGCACAGTACATTACCAATAGTGGTTCCAAAGTGTTTTACTGTGAATGGATCATATACTACTGATGACACAATTCACATTGTCAGTCTCACAGAAGCTCCTTTATGCTGACCAACGACGACAAACCTTGCCTCACCTTCTGTGCAAATTCATAGCCACTTAATCATTAAAATGTGCCTCCACTCTTCTTATTTCCAAGTAAGTGCTCTTTTTTATTTTTTTATTTCACGATAACCCCCCCGGCCCACAAAAATACAAAAGATGAGAAGTCAAACAAATCAAACTTCATGAGGTGAGATATATGAGCACACATATAATAACTATTTAAAGATGATGAATCCATTTGAATGAAAATGGCATTGTGGTGGAGAGAAAAACATATGCTGCTGCTGTACTTTGGATGCAGAGCTCGTATTCAGGACAATAAATCAAAAAAGGCTCTTTAAATAACTCAAATGTTGGACGCCCTTATAAAACATTTTCTTTAATAGGTTGCAGTTAAATATCCAACAGGCACGATATCATAAAGGTCAAGATTGAATACTGTCCTAGAAACCCGGCTGGCATGAGACCCGAATTATAAAAGCATCCAAAGCATGACTAAATTTTCTCACGAAAGAAGCCACAGTTAGACGCACACAGATATCTGAATTAATTACAACGGACAGATGTTTTTGAAATTAGATTTTGATCAGAGCCGCC
Source organism: Taurulus bubalis (assembly GCF_910589615.1). Classification (NCBI taxonomy): domain Eukaryota; kingdom Metazoa; phylum Chordata; class Actinopteri; order Perciformes; family Cottidae; genus Taurulus; species Taurulus bubalis. Next base: position 10,989,766 of record NC_136589.1, on the reverse strand, counting down.
GTCTCTGGGTCTGATGTAATCACTCAGTGGTTTGCATTTCCACACCACTGCTTATTTAGCCAAACAGGATGTGATTAAAAGTCCCGTCTTACATTGATTTGATGCGCTGGACATATTCCAGAGTGGCCTGCTAACATGGAATAATACAAATATGATGATCATTTGTGACAAATTAACAGCAGAAACGGGCATGCAAACATCTAATGACACTGGGGTCGAATGTATGTGACAACTAGACTTGGTTGGAGGTGAGGGGGAGAGGTCAGGTTATATCTGACTCCCAGATTCATTTTCTTCACATGTGTTTACATCTGTATATCATTTTTAGTCAATTAGATTTTCTATATTGTAATTTTTACTATTTTGGTATAGTCTACACACACATACAATAGATGCTGTGCGGTGATTACACCAACCTCTTGATTAAACGTTATAATTTTATTGTTGTTATCGGAGTCGAGGATCTAAGGACAGAGGGTGTTGTGTGCTGTACAGATAAAGGCCCTCGAGGCATGTTGGGCGATATAGACTTCAATCATTGTCTGACATGTCTGTCCAGAATGTCATCACTTCCTCATTTCATCCTGTTAGATATTTGCGTGAAATTGACAGAATTAGCATATAAACTCTTGGCCAAGAACGCGTTCGTTTTGAGGTCACGGTGACCTTTGACCACCTAATCAGTTCAACCTTGAGTGCAAGTGCTAAATTTCCCTCAAGGCATTCTTGGGATATCACGAGAATCGGATGGACATCGGGCCACAGTGACCTTTGACCTCCAAATTCTGATCAGTTCATTGTTTTTCTTTCAGGCCAACTTGAATAAATTCCCCTCCGGGTTTCCTGAGATATTGCTGAGAAGAGATCAGGCGGATAGCCAATCGGAAAACATAACGCCTCCCGCTGCCGGCATAATAAAATAACCTTGACTGAAAAAATTATGTGTATTATGTTATTTTAGGCCGTTTTTTTATTTTTCATCAATGAGATGAAGCTTCTTGTTTTCAGGAAGGAAATGTTTTAACTGCACCAAAAAAATCTATGGCACATTATTGCCAATACCTGTTTTTAAAATTGCAGTGTGAATGTAATATTTACTACTGATGTTCCAATTAAAAAACTATTAAAAAACACATTTTTGGTCTCATCTTTTTGAAGTCGTAATGGTTTTCCTTTATTCTGACGGTGGAACCGATGTGCTTTCAGCTACTTTATTCACTTTCCAACATTCTCACGTTATATTTTTGTTTTTCCTCATTTACTTTCCCATAAAACGCAGAAATGATATTGTCGTGTGATGCGGTGAAGATGAAAACGCAGGAAACCTTCCACAACAGCTGTACAACACCTCAGTAGCTGGCGTAGTAGCATTATAAAGTGTACATTCCACCATATAACCAAAACACTTTGTGAACTACAGATGCTCTCAATGATTTAATTTTGTAGTTGTAGTTCTTTGTAGTTCTTATATTCTTATATTTTCGGTCTCATAATTTAGTCTCACATCCCGGCTCAGAGGTCTGAACACCTCCCATGTTAACGTTCATGATAATGAGTATTTCTGTTATGCCGTGACAGTTTACACCACGCCACTCTCGTATTTAACACTCTTATTTTAGACCTGACACTCACAGAGAGAGAGAGAGAAGAGAGAGAGCTCCTAACTTGTTCCCATCTTGCACCGCTCCAGCTCTCTTGTCAGACGCCTTAAGTGTTACTATATATGGAGAATGAGCCCGAGTGACATGGTCACCTGTCACATTCAAAGGGAATGGGCGCATCTCTCTCTCTCTCTCTTTCTCTCTCCTTCTCTCCCTCTCTCTCTCTCTCTCTCCCTCTCTCTCTCTCCCTCTCTCTCTTCCTCTCTCTCTCCCTCTCTCCCTCCGTGGTGCACCTTTGACTGTTGCCGTGGCACGGGGTCAAAAATCATCTGCACCTGCAGCTGAGGGAGCTGTCTGTCAAGTCAGCACCTGCCATCAGGCTCTGGATGGACTCCACCGGGGCCTCCGCGAAAATTAGTTCAAAGTTGTAGTTTTTTCTGCTTTTCTTGCTTTCTTGCTTTCTTGAGTGACGCCTCAGGAGATCTGCCATGACCGCAGACACGCACGGCCTCTGAAGAGGGTGCCTCACGTTATGATATAACAACATCTCCAAAAAGGAGCAAAGAAAGGACGTAAAACAGTTGATACTGATCACACGGGTGGACAGCAGAGGAGGTTATTAACTGGCATATTCCAAGGGGCAGCTTGTCAATTTATAACCTTTATTTTGTTGTATACCTAAGCGAGCTGATTGTGACAGTTGCACTTAGAATCAGATCAGGTCAATGGTTGCAGTGAGAAGACATTTTACAACAGGGATTTCTGCATAGAGAGCCAAAGTAAAACGAGAACTTCTGGTTCTGTTTTTGGAATAAGAAAACCTCATTCAGAAGCCCATTGATGTCGTTCAGCTTTTTGTGTTTGGATAAAGAGGGTAAAAAAAAAAACTCTCTTCTCTCTGCACTGACCTGGCCCAGGGCTGATCTGGTTGTCGTAGAGGTGGATGTCATCTCCGCAGGCGATTGGCGAGTCTTGTCCCTCCTCTCGGCCCTCGCTGCCCTCCTCCTGCTCCACCTCCCGCTGCTCTGGGGACACAACAGCACAGGGTCACCTCCTGAAACCTCACCGGCTACCAGACCGGGCAGCCAGCCTGCTTTTATTCTTGTTATTATCATCTTCAGCCAAAGCAGCTGGCAAGTCCAGGAATTACTGGGTACTTCCTGCACAATATGTCACCAGACAGCTCAAGACAAATTATGCTTATGTATTTGTAAAACATGTTACACAAATATTATAAAGAATCCATTAATACAAGTATGTACATTTCCTTGTGTTATGTTGGCAGAATACAATGAATACTATATTCAATTCATAATGAATACATAAAAACATAGAAGGCTATATTAAATAAAGTACAAAAATAAAGTATTATTAGTATGTAAAAATGTTCAATAACAACTAAAATCCCATGAAAGTAAAATCCTGTCAGATTTGTGCTTAACAAGAGGTTCAGACAGCGACAAAATATTATTACTGAAGAAGAAATTATGCCTTTCTGTGACACCTTATCTGATAGTCAATGAACCACCTGACACTTTAATAGGCATCTGGTGCTTAAAAAAAAGAAGAGAATCCTCTGAATTAGATGCAAATATTGTTTTAGTGTCACCTGAAGCGTATCACCCGGAGGCTCACATGTCAAATATGCTCTCAGATTTTACAGCAGGTTGAGAGTAAAACAAAAAAGCTTTTAACTGCAGGATTTGGTTAAAAACAGGGTTTTTATAGTTTGTAATATATATAAGGCTGTAACTAACACTCGTTTTCATTATTAATTCATCTTATAAGTGTTTTCTCTATTAATTAATTAATTAATCATTTGGTCTTTTACAGTACAAACAAATAGATACATAAATCACAAGGTACCAGAGCCGATGGTCACATCTTAACATGTTATTTATACAACCTTCCAAAGATATTCAGTAACCTATCATAGAAGGAAATCTTTTCCACAAATGAGATTTAAGTGGTTTAACAGTTCCAGCTCTATTATATTTGACAATTGGTCTGATTTTGATCTTGAATGAGAATCAGAAACTACTAAAAATCTGTATAGAGGTCGAAATGTGATCAAATGTTAATTATTTCATGGAGGAAAATGTTTAAAAGGTTTAAAAGCTAACCAAACAATGACCAACGATGTAGCTCGCTCTGTAATAATGTGGAATTATGTTTTGGTTGATGTGAAGGCTTCAATTTTGTGTATACCTATTTTATGTATATCGATTTTTTTAAGTAAAACGGCCTTATAGGCAAACATATTCCGTTTGTCTTTGTTGATCAATCAATCTATTGCTATTGATTTACCTGGAAGAGATTTATTCATTATTATTACTACACTGCAGAGGTAACTTATAGGCCAGATAGGACCCAGACCCCGTCCTATCTGGACCTGCACCTAAAACTGATGGATTATTGCGAAATATTAACAATTTTGACAGAGCCTTTACGGCACTGATTGATTGGCTACTCAGCCAATCAATCAGTGCCTTGTGATAAGCGCACGCACACACACACGCACGCACACGCACACACACACACACACACACACACACACACACACACACACACACGGGGGAGGAAGAGACAGGATAATAGTCTGAGAGAAGTCATTTCATGTGGTGCCACTACGAGACAAACGTGCCCACTCAAATCCAAACTCAGGGCACAAAACAGCGTTTGATCATAAGGCACTGAATAAAAACGCGGGTAAAAGACATTAAGACGTTCCAGACCTTTGCTCAAGGAAATCTCCTCTCACTGGACCTCTTTGAATTTTAATTGCATACCCCTGCTTTAATGCATAACTGGGTGTAAGCAGAGGACCTAGAATCGAAAAAACAAATGGCACAGATGGTCAAAGAAATGCTTTTGGATGTTGTTGTTTTGATATGAAGAAAATCTCCCATGATTCAGCAGGTAGTCGGTTCGTAATGACAGGATTTTGTATGGTAGGAAGCATCACAGCACTCAGCCTGGAGCCTGTTTGTATGACTCATCCCAGGTTTTTTTTCTTCTTTCTTCCCGACACAGCAGCCTCTCAAATCCAAACCTACATTAACTAGTGGGCTCCCAAATATCATCCGGCGATCGGGGGCTTGATGCGACGAGAACAATGCTCGTGCTCTTTATCTGCTGACCTTATCCGTGAGGAGGGCCCCGAATTTCAGTTCATCCAGTTTGTCTTGCATCGGGATCATCCCTCAGCAGCACTTGACATTATTTGAACCTCGCTGTGTCTCAGACTCCCCGGCTGGGCAGTGACTTTCAAATCACCTTGAGAGAGAACAGCGGCTGCCGAGCAGGAGGAGCAAATCCACGGCTTGACCTTAATTTCAGAAGAACTTTTTAGAATAGTTATCACTTGCTTTGTAAATATTGTATCTGCTTTTTACTCTATCTATTTATTTAAATCTAACTCCACATATAGTACATTTTCAGATTTAGGGTTGATTTGATTAAACATCTCAATCTGGATTTTTTTCACATCGTGATTCATGAGACGAGGGATGTTTGATATGAAAACACTGAATGATTGATGTGTTTCTTAGAACCGCGTGCGGCGTTCTGCAGCAGCCTTTGACATGTGACATACAGAGAGACTACAGAGGCACAGCCACACAAAGATGTTTGGAAACTTTTGTGCTGAGGATTGCACAACACAGGTCGTGAGGCTGCGACAAACAATCGTTCACGTGGATAGATTCAAATGTCAGTTATTGTTTTGATTTATTTGTAATGCCAAAGGCCAAGGGGACGACTTCAAATGTCTAATTTCGCCCAAATGGCAGACTGGTCGTTTAATGAGTTAGTCAATTAACACAAAAAGTAATGCATAAACATTTTGACTATCGATTTTTTACAACATTTACTAGTTTCAGCTAGTTGGCCCCTTTCTTTTAATTAATTTAAAGTAAACTGAATGTTTTTTTTGTTTTTACACGGAAGCAAAGCAATGTTCCATTCTTCACACATTGCATGTTTTTTTTGTCTTCTGTGTTGTCGGCCACAAAGAACACAATTTAACCCCAAAAAACGTGCATCCGTAATCAGATTCACTCGCTTACAATTGCTTCGCAAGCACACTGAATGAGCACATTGATAGTTGTTATGACTCGGAGACAACTATTCACACTCATAATGACACAGAAGGCAGCGGTACAACAGAATCACTTCTACAGTGCAAGACATAAAACAATCATTTTCATCATCATTTTTCATGTCACCCTGCTCACAGCCTTTGATCGCCAACAGCATCCGGATTCCAGACCGGCCGTCACTAATGAACCTCTGAGGTGACGATGGTGGATGATGCTTGCTTGCCTACAATAATGAAATTGCATATATATATAGATATATATATAAAAAAAGAAGCCGTATAACGACAGTTGTGTTGGGCTGCAGCGGGAGGCCTTCCCCGATTCTGCTGAGTGAATCTGTGTTGCAGGAGGGGGATAATTGGCTGTGGGGAGACAGGGAGAGCCAATGCAAGCATACTCTGTCCTGACTGCTTGTGCTGCACATACTAATTGGGTGCCTCTCCTTGGCTTGAAGGTAATGAAACTGCCGTTATCATAACAGCCGGAGCAAAGTTTATTATTTATATCCAAATGCAGTGGAGTGTGAGAGCTGGGAGAGTTTTTGGTGTCTGTGCTGCAGCTCTAATCTGTCAATGACATCTTTCACGACATCATTGGCAATATGCAAATAATTAATAAAAAAATCCCACTATCCATCATTAAACGCTCACGCTTTTCTATTCACATTGCGTCTCCTCCTATAGGTGTAGGTGTCTTTTTGTATTATCTCCAAGTGAGGATATAGAATAGTTTGCACAATCCAGTTGAAATTCATAGACATTTTTCTTTTTTTTAACACTCAGAAATCTAATCCTCACTAAAATGAATGCCATGCAAGAGAGCCAATAAAACAATTTGACATTTAAACACCTCATACCACTGAGATGTTTGGCTGCCAGCATATTTTAGTCTCACCATGATGAAACTATATAAGTCAGTTGAACATTTGACCATGTGGTCAGTCACAGCTGACTCATATTTAAACAGATAGCACTAAACCCCTGAATACAACTCATGCATTCCTTATTATTGCTTGCTTTATTTATTGAGCACCTTTAAAAACAGATACTGCCCTGTAGCAACAGAGGAAGAACATATAAACTCGGATTAAAACAGAAATAAGTAATAATAACAATAATAAAGCGGTAAAAAGAGGATATGTTCTGGTGGTGGCTCAGACTCACCCATTTCTTGAAAGAAGTATCCATTCTTGGACATCCCAGAGGGTGGTTCCTCTGCAGGAGAGAAAGCACAACAGAGAGAGAATCACTGAGGTGAAACTGGTCACAGTAACAGGCCCTGCAGGGAGCAATTTTCATTTCGACATGAGGTATTTCTATTAAACAGTAATTGTTGGTATGAAAGATAGTTAAAAGATACAAATGTGAGCCATTATCCGACTTCTGTTAGTCATTAATTGGTAATGTTCAAGAGGGAAAGACTGGTGCATTTAAGTGTAAGCATATCATGGATCCACTTCACAAAACACTATTAATTCATTCATACACTGACTTATGCATCAAGTATCTGCCTCCTAATGGGCATTAGGATGAGATGACTGACTAATGACACACTGAAAACTGCAAAAAAATTTGTTCTCTCAATTTAGTTTGGTATGGAAACGTTTTTTCTTCCGGACTGAACAGCTACAGTTTTACTACTTTGTTAAGTTCAGTAAGAAAAAAAAACATCATGGTTTGGTTTAAAAATAACTACAAAATTGGAACAAAACAAAACAAAACGGCTAGAAAAGTACTTGGTTGGGTTTATGCAACAAAACTACTACCTGGTAACGTTTTGGCAACAAAAGTACTTTGTTCACACGAGAAGAGAACCGCAGTCTTCCGAGTGAAAGCCCTTTGTTGAAAACGTTTCCCTCAAACGTAATTCATAAAGCAATTTCAGTGTATGGTAACGGGATTTTGAGGAGACAGGGCTGCTTTATAACGTTAGTTTTCCTTTCTGGCCTCCAACAGATCAGAGGAATGATTTCTGCTGCAGCTTGAGGGTTTCGTCACTTGAATGTAAACTCTGTTGTTCTTGGGCGTCCGCTGAAGCTACTGATGCTGTGCAGCTTCTCATATCTAGTCCTGTGTCTTATACGCAGCTACAGCCGACACCTTCGATGTACAGTATCCTAAGTGCTAAAGTCAAGATGAAATGAAAAGTTTAAGATCATATCTCCATGCATATTGTGCAACTATTTAACAATATACATCTTTTTAAATGAAAGTTAAATCATCTTTTCTTGCCGTAAAACAAAACATGGCGTATGCCTACGTAAGCTAGAACCAACCAATGTAAACCAATACTATCTTAACATCCATCCATCAATCAACCTGCAACCTTTTGTCATACGAAGCTCCGTATCTCGCTACTTTCCAGCCCGCCCACTTTTTAGCGGTCAATTATAGGCAGAGGATTTGATTTAAGTCCCTCTTGTAACTGTACACGGCTCAAATATCCTGTTTCTCTGGGGAATATCTCACAGTACAGAAGATAAAGACGCTCTAACTTCAGGTTCATTGAGACTTTTTGAAAAACAAAGTGGCAAATTGCACGAATGCTTCGGAAATATTTTTGTGACTGGTGTTTTGACTCTGTAATCTGTTGTTATCCGTTGTACGTAATGCTGGTGATGAAGCATTTAAATGCATTTTATCTGTGGCACATTGCCTTCCAGTTAACCTAAAGACTGTGCGTGTGCATTGCTCAACCTGTTGCCCTGATGGATGTGTGGCCATAAAAGGAAATGTTTTATGCTTGCTGGAGACCTCTTCTTCGATATTTTGATGGACTTTCTTCTGATATGGTGTTGTAGTATGCCATGACCTGCTGTTACGGACTCTTTCCTTGGAGCCCACCCCCACCCCACCCCCGAGCCTGTGCTTGACCTAATAACAAATGCTGAAGTCCAGTTACTCTTTTGCTAGTGCAGGTTCTCATTTGCTGAGCCAGGATGCGAGCAGCTATCGTGTATCGTTGATTTTATATAACTGTTCATTTACTAATTCTTAATTCATTTTTATTTATTTTTCATTAGATTTTGTTTTGTTTTGTTTTGTTTTGTTTTGTTTGTCTGTGTATCCTCAATTAAGAGGTTGTTGTTTTTGTTGGTCGGGGAGGGAGTTTGTTTTGAATGATACTGTTGACCTGAATCAGAACATTTATCCAGGAATGTGCTTTCCTTTCCAAGTTTTCCTTATTAGTGGGTTACCTCACCTTTAGATTGCTTTTTTCAAGATTCATGGAAGATAATCTTTCACGGCGTCCCACTTTTTTTAGGTTCAAAGTTTAAGATTGTTCAAGAGCTCATCTTTTGATAATAAAACATGCGTGAGAGCAGTGTTTCAATGGAAAAAATAAATAAAAAAATAAAATAAAAGGAAATGAGCTGTTCCACAGTAAACACTATTTAGATTGTGAGTCGATCGTTAGATCTCGCCTCCTAATGCGGCCACAGCTGTCAAAGACACTGAGCAAGAGTGAGCACAAAGTGGGCAACCATGCAGTTCAAGCACGAGGCAAAAAGAAGAATTCCCATTCGATGTTACCATAAAAATGTAAGGGCTTCATTTCTAACATGTTCATTAGGTAGAACATGTTTTAACAGGCAATGCTTATATGCAGCAACAGTCTTTTCATCAGCAAAGGTCTTTGCTCACACATTCAGTGATAAATTCACAGTGAGTTTTGCTTCCAGGCGAGCAATCGTTTTGCAACGGTGAATATCTCATTTTGGAACCAAACTTAATCTGGTGAAGAGCTCCACTACAAATGCACTGAGCGGGAATTTAGAGTACAACATTTCAGAGTGTTTGTCACGCGTCCCTGTGGATGCGTGCTGCATGTGGATGGCACAGAAAGACGAGGCAGATATGGGGAGGGGATACTTTGAAGGTTATTGAGAAATTGTGTGCTGAAGGCAAGGAGGGGTTGAGGGGGGGGCTACCATATTCTTCAGTCAGGCTCCTCTTGATAATTAACCTAATATGTTTATACATATTCATCCTACAACCAGAGATCAACAGCATGTCTCACAGGTATTTTCCCTGCTAAAATCACAGCCGTCCAACACAAAGGCACAATCACACACACAAAATCACACAAACTTTTTTTTCCCGGGTTGACTTTTTCTTCGAGACAAAATTACGTTAATAATGAAAGTCAGGTTTAGGCAAAACATCATGATTGGGCTTAAAACTATTAGTTACAGTTAGGTTGAGGGAACAAAATCACGACAATAAAACCCCAACATGGTGTTGAACCAGTCTTCTGGTTGGAAGTCCTGTTTGTTGGACCCCTCCACCTCCCCTTCTGCCCACCAATAGTCGTCTTTTGGGATATTATAAAGTACGTCACTTGCTCTGACTGTTGCTTAGTCACAGGGATGCTTTTAATTTGTGTGTCCACCATTAGGAAGGCTTCTAATTGACTTTCCATTGGCATTAGTTTTGTCCTGAGCGACATGAAAACAAACTGTCATTTTTTGTCCATGTAACCAATTGATTGCATTTTATGAGTAATTCACAAACTGCCGTGATACTGGGCTGTAGAAGCACATCCACAAACACTATCAAGTGACTATGTTTACATAGCAAACCCAGACTAGCGAAGCAGCTCGCGGACAGTGTTCAATAGTGAGAGCACAGCCTCCGTCTTTCAATCCTTTAACAACATTCTGTAAAACATAGATCCAAAAACCTGTTAATCTCCAACTCTTTCATCACGTTTAAAAAGGTAGGTATGTTTCTCATTCCGACCACATATATGGGCTTTTCCTTTGGGCATACATCTCTGCAAACTGTTGGTTTGTGTAAAACCGTAAACAGGCAAGATGCTGTGTGTTGCAAACTGCAGCAAAACCCTCACTAAGACGCAAACTCTCCTAAAACTTGAATAATCGGAAAACGCTCCATTCTGAATAAGGCCTAATTTGGGTATGCATGTAAAACAAATCAGTAAAACTACACTGCAACTATGTAAAACTGTGATAAAGAAGAGGAATGTCAAGATATATCTCCTCCTGAAAGGATTCTTTGATGTGCCAAGCATGCAAAAGAAATAGAATGCAATTTTAATTATACAAAATGCTGCTTCACTCTTGAGGTTGGGCGGAGAGGAAAAAAAGAGTTCAAGAACCGGGGATTCATTTATCCCCACAACAATTCGCTTGTTTAATTTAACCACGTAATTACAGCTGCTTTGGTCTATAATATATATTTGCATTATGCTTCAAGTTTAGTTAAGTCTGCCTCTCTGGTGGTTCGACTCTTTTCACTCAATGTTGATTTTTCATGTATTTTTTTAAAAATATCTTTATGAAAGAGTAATCGAAAAGCAAATTACAAGTATTTCATATTCATATGTTGGTGATTATATGCTGTTGTTTGTATGATGGAGTTTTTCACATTACAAAATCCTTCTAAAGTGAGAAACACCTCCCTGCCTTTTTTTTCAAAACTGAAATTAATTAAATTGAAATAAATTGATGTGTTAACCCATTGTAGGGACCTTCAAGACCGTATGACTGGCTACTAATCGAAAAAGACTTTTAAATGTCAAAGACTGACCCTTGACTGGATATTCCTAATTTTTGCTGCTACTTCTTTACTTGATGCACTCGTCAAACTATAAGAGAAAAGCATCTCTTCACATCTGGTTTACAGTACTCCTTTCTGAAACCAATAAGAAATGTGACAACTGGGTTGACTGCGTCTTTTGTTTTCACAAGGAATTCCAACAATGAAAACAGGACTTTTTTTTTCGGTTGTAGATCTTTTTGATTTACGACAAGAAGAATAAAGTTTGTCAAACTAAACTCCCTAGTGTGTTTTTTTTCCTTCTATTTCTCCTGTCCTGGCTTCCTCAAATATCAAAACACACAAATCAATTCCCTCGTCTGAGTTTCCATGTGAACAGAAATGTGTGGGAACATTTCTCCGGCATTATTTCTCCGACATCCCCTTCTGCCTCTGCATTACCGAGTGTGTTTTTGATTGTGATGTCAGTCACATAAACATACATTTTCCCCTCACCTTCCTACACAACACACACAGGTCAATCACATCCTTGCCGTGCAGTCTGCTTAGCTGCAATCGCTGCATTAAACATATCTTTCAGAGCACAAATACTCAGGCTATGAGCATAATGGATATACAGCTATATCAATATGTTGTATTTTGCACACCTGGGTTATGTATTTTCTTCTTCTATCATTAAGTAATTTCTATATGTGCGGCGAAATAAACAAAATAGCTCTGTGTTTTTTCTAGTACACATTTCCGACGTAATGCAAACTATGAGCTATCATGAAGGTAATAGCGTTATTAGGATTATTAAACCCCTTTCAGACAGTTTTACGTAATGTGTGATATACCTTTTACACAGTAGTCTCATGTCTTAATACACAAGTAAAGTCTAATTTTATTTGGACGAGACTTAACATTTCCATAACACGTCTGAGCCGAAAGCCACATAACATAGCGGCTGCAGCAGCCCGACGTTAAATCGAGAGAGATTAAATCGGCATGTTCCGCCTTGTTGAGAGTGCTGCAATACATGCATCACTATGCAGTTATCATCTCTTATGTATCAGTTTAATAAACCGTATATATATATATATATATATATATATATATATATGAGTGAGACAATTTTTCAGTGCGTTGTCTGGGCGATTCATTTTTCACCAGATCAGTCTATAATTTATTTTTTTAAAAGCCCTTGCATTGTGGGGGCAAGTGGTAGACAAAACAGAATTATAAAAAAGAGCTGCAATTAATCAACCAATTATTTTCTTGATTAATTGTTTAGTCTAAGAAATGTTAAATATTGTGAAAAAGTCCCCTTCACAATTTCTAAGAGCAGAAGGCGGCATCTACAAATTGCAGGTTTTGTCTGACAAAATGTCCCAAACCCAAAGATATTTAATGTACTATAATATATGACAAAAAGAAGCAGAATATCGTTTATCAACATTGCAGATTAATTGACCCAATGTTCTACATATGGGATTCAGAGCATTAATATAGCAAGCAAGTGACCATATTTCGACTGCGTCGGAGTGACGATTCTGGTAGTGACCTGTCAATCACAGTAAGCCCCGCCCTAAAGCATACTCAACACTGTTGTCGGTCTTTGCACTGTTATCTTCTAGCCATCGAATCGGCCGTCTCCATGTTGAGAGCCGTGTGTAGGCAACAGAAATGCTCTGAATTCCATATTAAAAAACTTTTAACAATGAATTAACTAATTGTTTAGGCACTAATAATAATAATCAGACAAGCACTTCCTATCTCTTGTTAATAGTTACATTTTCATTAATTCCATCTGCATGCATGAATTTAAGAATATCCAGCAAAACACTTTATAAGTGAGGAAACAGAAATTAAATTCACAACTTAAACCTCATCGGGCTTTGTAAAATAGGCCATAGAATTCTCCATTTAATAATTTATGAAGTTTATGGAAAAAACTTGATTGGGAGAGTCACTGGAGATTCCTTGATGCAGTCTGAGAGAGAACAGAGCGCTGCTTCCTCTCATGCATCTATTGGCAAATATCTTTGACTGCAATTTAGAATTTTTTATTGTCAATTAATGTGCCAATTATTTTATCAATTAGTTGTTTATTCCATGAAACATCAGAAAACAGAACCCAAGATAAAGTTGTGCCTTATTTTCTCCGATCCAAAATGATCAGTTTACAATAATATAAAGACGAGGAAAAGATGAACATTCTCCCATTTAAAGGAGCTGCAACCTTCAAATGTTTGGCTATTTTTAAAACTATTATTATTCCTGTCATGTCCGAATACAGCCGTAAGGCAGCGCATTGAAAGTCTCTCGTGTCCGAAGGATAAACAGCTGTTGCTTTGACAGATTATTATCAATATTATTAAGTGTTAGTAATAAAAGTGGGCAAAAGGATAGTTACAGAAAATCAACAATCTTTAGTACTCACAGAGACGTTGGAAAATCATTGAACAAAAGCCAATCTGTCTCTTTCCTGGAGGGCTTCTTCTTTTGCTCTCATTTATTTATGTGGCGCATTATGGTAGCTTCCTGTGGACGCGGTGCTGCAGCGCCTTAGTCTCTGAGAGCTGCGATCAGGAGCAGCACTGCGAAGATTCACGCGCTCTGAGAGCATTGAGCTGTTTGGCACCAACAGATGCGGAGAGAGATTTAGTTGGATTGAAGGGGACTGCATGTTATCCATGTAATGGCTTTTCCAGATCAATGAAAATACAGCAGGAGCGCCGCTCCGTTGTGAGAGTCCAAGCTTCACTTAAACAAATAAAGAGCTTTGTTCCAACGCTCACTCGGAAATTAACGGCAACACAAAAGTTTTATTCTCTCTCAAGGTCCATCCTTTTCGAAATTTCTTTTGTTTTTGGTAACGTCTTTGTCCGCTATAATAACATGCAGACTGTTGTTAGACAGCCGATTAAAGGCTTTTACATACTTCATGCTCTGATGGTATTGATGAGAGGCTCACAAGAAGTCTTGAAGGTCTGTAGTGAATTCAGAATCCATTCAGATTCACTTGAATGGTGCAAAGTGAGACATACTGACTGAAAACAAAGGTACAAGGACACCTGCAGCGAGGGACTGGAACATATCGAAAAAAATACTAGACTGCTAAACTGGTGGAACATTATATAATTTTAGAGATTCAGGTTCAAGATAAAATATATTTATATATATAGAGAGAAATTTGCCTTAAAAACATAACCAAAGATTAGGTATAGTAACTCCTACATTCAAAGTACATTTACTGGTTTCAAACAAGAACCAAAACAATAAATAAATAAAAAACAGAAAATACCTGGTTGTTAAAACAAAGTGAAAATATTTCAAACTTCTTTTTCTATATTTTGTCATCACTCATTATTGTACCTTATTACACATTTGTGTGAAATTGTCATGATTAGCATATTCATTCCTGAGTTTGAATTAATGCGTTTTGTGAGGTCACAGGGACCTTTGACCTCCAAAATCCAATCAGTTCATCCTTGAGTCCAAGAGACATTTTTAAAACTCAGGTTCATGAGAATGGGACGGAGAGAGAAACATAGGAGGCCAAGCAGTGGTGGATAACGACAGTAGATTCAGGAGACATGAAACAAAGGTGAGACAGTTGTGTGTTTGTGTGTAGAAATGATACCAGGTATCAGCCCGATGCTGGGCTCATGTGCACATAAAACTACTCCGATACTACTGCATCCGATACCATTGTGTTCATTGTCGTGGACACATGCAGCTTCTTAAACTATTCAACTGACAGCAATAATCGGTCAAAATATGTATTGATGGTTAAACGGTTAATGATCAACATCCTTTTTGCAAACTATGCTCTGTTTGTATCAGGAAAACATTAAGTTGAATGTGAAAATGTCATCAACTGCATCATGTTGTACATTCAAATGGTTACAGAACATATAAATATAAAGATGTAAGTATCTTTGTTAACTGAACTGTAATGATGTTGTATTCAGTACTTGGTGTACATGGTATCGGTGCAAATCTATTTATGTTTGTGTGTCTGATTGAGTCGACCACATTCTGAGAAAGTCCGATCTGAGCACAAGCCACAATTACATCACAGCAGGGGCTCGCGATGACATGTTGACCCGACACAAGTCACATATGGTTCTTCAACGTCGTCCCTTCTGCGGATGAACTCTGTCGTCTACATTATTCTTCTGCAACAACCGCATGAAAACACAGTTGAAGTCAGCCAACGCCATGATGGTGTTGACAGTCACACCAGATGTGATTCTTATTGGCCGTTTCAAGGTCGTGCAAACGCTGCTTCTTCTTTCAGCCCATTGAGTTCAGGTCATTGATTCATTTATTGATTGTTTCATGCCATTAACTTTAATTCAATTTTTTTTATTTTACTTATTTATTGAGGATTATTATTTTGATTGTTGCAAAATCCCTTGTTAATCTCACATTTTACTATCAAATTAATGTGCTGACTATTTGCAGGAGGTCTTCCATTTGTTGAGGGAGAGGTAACTAAGAATAAAAGAGGGGATTTATATCATGCTATTTATAACTCCTAATTGCCTTTATTTCATACTTCCCAAAACTGGTTCCATATATAATATATATGCAAAAAAAGAGAAACATGCATGCTCCATTTCCCGCATAAAGAAATGGCATTTAAAAAAACTTTAAGTTTGGTAACAACATGTTAACTACATGTATCAGATCATCCATACCCATGTTTTTTGGGTAGAAAGGAGCCACTTGGCGCCAAATGTCTGGATATTACCTGATTTAAATTTTTGCAAATAGCACAGGCATTAGCCTGCCTTTCACACTCGGGTGCTTTGGCAAACACACTGATTATTTTTGTCTTATTTGTGCAGGTGGAAAAGGTGGAAACGCGAACAGCTACTGGTTTCAGTTGCTGAGTTGTTATTACTGCCCCCTGCTGGCACGGTTCCATGGATGTTTTTTACATCCAGCATTTCATCAGATCTGTAACCAAGAAAATATTGACAGGCACCTTAGATCTGCTCCTTGTTGGAGTATTTTCTGTGGGTACTCTAATCTGCGGGAATAAAAATGATATGCAAACAGTAACCGCCGTATGTATGCATGCACATATATCTGCCTAGAAACAGGTATAGTTGAACACCTAAACAGTTTCTGGCCCACGGTGATTATGAGAAAAAAAAAATTAATCGTTTATAGCTTTTTTTTCAAACACATTTTGGCCTCGCAGACTCACTAAGACGAATGAATGCACAGGGACAAAAACGCTTTCGTAACGCACGCATGCATGCAGATTATCTCACAAAGACAACGAGAAAGCTTCTGTAAAAAGGAAATTATTCTTGCACATTTCTCTTTGGTCTGCGTTTGATTTATTTCTGAGTTGAGTTTTAAAAGCCTCTGGAAGTCATTTATTAAATGAATCGTTTATCGGATCCGTGTTGATGTTTTCGATGAAACAAATGCAAACAGTGGTTAGACCAAACCGACTGTTAGCGCAGCTCTTAAAGGAAGAGAAAGTTCCGTCTTTAAAAGTATGGTCGATGCAGAGAAGTGATAACCTTCTGCAGAAAAGAGGAAGCTGTCCACTTGCATATAGTATCACACAAATCCCTTTCACTGCTCTGCTTCGCGTGTGTGTGTGTGTGTGTGTCTGTGTGTGTGTGTGTGTGTGTGTGTGTGCAGGCCTTTTACGTAGAATCAGTCCTTTTATCATCGCCCAACACATACATAAGGGAAATATCAGTCAGTCAGCCGAGTTTACATGTCACAAACCCACAAGCAAGGCAACATCTGCTCCGTTGATCACACTGTAGTGTCAGCACATGCCACATCACAAACTCTTTACCTCCTGATAAACCCAAACCTTCATATGATACGGGCTATCAGAAATAAAAAATTAAACACAAATAAAAAAAGATGGCAGGCAGCAGTGGTTGTGGTTTTTGCATCAGTTGGAGGAGTGACACATCAAGTCAGCCGTATTATTACATAATGTTCTGTATCTGCAAACGCAAATACACCAGCGGTATCAAATAGGGCTGCAACAACGAATCGATAAAATCGATAAAAATCGATTAGCAAAAGTGTTGGCAACGAATTTCATTATCGATTCGTTGTGTCGCGCGATTATTACGGCAGTCATAAAGTCGCGGAGAAAAAAAAAGAGCGGAGCAGAGCCGCCAGCGTGTCTGAGATTGGAGTGAGAGACTGAGAAACGCTGAAGTCGTGATCTTAGCAAAAATAGAACACCTTGGATGTGACGTGTCGAGTCTTGGCCAATCAGCGTTAAGATGTCTACAGCGGCTTCATTTCCCTCAAGCTAGCTATCACGTTAGCTAACGTGTTTGGGTTGTGTATTGTCGTTAAAGTTACGTTCCGTTACAGTGCAGTCTTGCTTGTAGAAAACCGTAACGTGGTGAAACATGCCGTCACCCCCCGGTCTGGTTCAGTTCACGCTGTCACTCGTTAACGTTAAATCGGCACACTGGCGGATCTGGCTGCAGGTTGTTTTTTTACTCAAAGTAGACTGAATCAAATCACGTAGTTGGGCTTAGCCAACAACGTCATTTCGTGGTCGTAAGAGGCCCAGAATGAAATAGTTTAAGGAAGAGGACTCTGTATATGCAGAGCTGAGATGA
This sequence comes from Taurulus bubalis, assembly GCF_910589615.1. Taxonomy (NCBI): domain Eukaryota; kingdom Metazoa; phylum Chordata; class Actinopteri; order Perciformes; family Cottidae; genus Taurulus; species Taurulus bubalis. Next base: position 10,971,935 of record NC_136589.1, on the reverse strand, counting down.
GGTGGAGCTGGGCCTGGAGGTTTTGGTCAAAACAGACGCGAGAGGAGCAGTACAGCTTCCCACTGTCCCAGTGTTTCATACATATTGATAAAGCAGGGTATGCTAAAGCAGCCTCTACTCCAAGGAGATCAATTAAAAAAAAAAAGGGCTCACATTTGGCAGATGTAAAGCATACATGTGTATGTTTTTAGTGTTAGTCCATTTTAATCTAATTTGTTTAATTAACAGCTCAGGGATGTTCAAGGAGCAACCTGTTTGTGCTTTCTGAACATGTTTTGCACTGTGGATTTGCACTGTCACTTCTGTTTTTGAACAAAGGGTTGGAAATTAATGTTTTTTTGCTTTTTTATCCGATTCATCAATTAATCGGAAAAATAATCAACCGATTAATCGATTATTAAAATAATCGTTAGTTGCAGCCCTAGTATCAAACACTAGCTGACCCTTCCCTCTGCTTTGAGTCTCCTTTATGGTCCCTGTGTTCTCAAAAGAGAAAGGGTCTTCCCACTGTCCTTCAGAAGAAGAAAAACATACATTCAGAGGCAACTTTAGTGTTGATCTATGCCCCAGGCAAAGATCAAGTGCTGGAGGTGTATTGGCAACATTTAAAATGATCTCTGTTCCCAAGTCACAGCACGCCATTACAGCGAAACACTGCAGGAAACCCTGACCATGGCGGTCGTGACAGTCATATCTAGAACCAAACTGTTTACTGGCGGTTTCAGCAGACAAAGCCAAGCGAGAATTCACCGTGAGGGACTAAAAATGCTCCTCACTCACTTAAAAAAAGATGATGGGATCGGAAAAATATTATAAGCATATACTTTAAACTCTAATCTGCAATCACAAGTGTCAACTGGGGGCACAAAAGCATGTTGTTGCAACTACTTTTCGCAATTCTGGTGACCACAAGCGCAATCCCGGTGCAGTGTGGCCCAATTTGGAGGAGGCTAAAGCTGGATGAATATATTTTCTGTAGAAGTAGAGAATCAGCTGGCAAAGTTGAGTTTAAATGAAGGCCATCACCTCTAATCCCCTTTGAAAGCAGCAGGCACTTTAGAAGTTTAGAGAGAAGCAAAGTGCAAAAATATATATCACCAAATACTAATAGGGAGCAGCAAAAACGTATAATTACCCACTCGTCTCGCGGTTGTTTGCCTTCGCCAACCAGTCAAGTTGCAGTTTACATCCACGTCTGTCTAAAATGTCATCACTTCATAATTTTATTCTTATGGGAAATTTGTGTGAAATTGACATAATTAGCATATGAATTCTTGAACCACAGTGACCAAATCCACGAGAATGGGACGGACGGACAAACCGAAATGTCTGTCAAAGGGACGAAGGCATAAGAAAGCTTTGTACATTGAATTAACATTTCAGGAGACACATAAATAAGGAGTTGTTTGTTGGGAAATATTTTAAGTCGAGGACTGTAAGATAAAAATATAGAATATAACCATACTTATCGATCATTTAAAGCACAATAAGTCTTGTGTTGAGACTCCGGATGCTGATAAAATGTTGTGTGCAAAAGCACAGAAGGTGTACCGTCTTTGCTCGATACGGGTAAATCAACAAAGGGATGCACGCTGTTTGACCTTAGTTTAAATACGCAGCGTAAAGCCTGCAGATGCCCTGCATCTAATACTCCTGCTGCTGTTTGATGGCTTACAGTAATGAAGTGAAAGGGGATGGCCTTATACGTTCTACAAGCAGTTGCGGATGGCTTTATTGGTAAGGCTCACTCGTTACTCTAACCCAGTGCAGACTTTGCCTTAATTGCATCAAGAAAAGCGTGTATTGATGTGTATTTAAATGCTCCAAGACAACAGGAAGTCAACTTATACGACCTTTGGTGTGTACATAAACCAGCCGAGCTGAAGCCGAGCCAACCGAGCCATCCATTGCAGGGTAGCGCGCTGCAGGTACATGCAAAAACAGATGTCAGTCCCCCCAGGAGGGGACAAACCCTGGAATTTAAGAGAGAGGTGAGGCTGAGAGTCTGAAGTGAAGAGGGCAAGAGATTAAAAAGGTGCCCCCGCTGCGTTTGTTGGGGAATCTACGAGGGCTCGGCCAGCACCGAGGAGGAGGAGGCTGGGCCTTTTGTTAAATAATTGTGCCCACGGGCTCTCTTGGCATCCGTCCTCTCTGGAGCTGTGGTCGTTGAGAGAGCCCAGGCTGAGAGGGAATTCCTCCCGATGCTCCGCTCCGAGAGCTCGTATACACATTTTAAACAGCAGGCCCCACATTTGGCCTTTATTCGTCTCTTCAGTCGGCATGCTAATCACACCCACATTGTAAATGGCAATTTACAGTTCGCATGGTATTTCCCAAGAGGCGCATGGGCACACTGGAGCCAACGCGTTTTTGTCATCTCCGGTCTGAACCAGGCTGAAAACCTTTTCCCTGATGGAATTTCTGTATTTCATTAATTCGACCTGTTGCTAGTCACGTACTTGTTCATTTGGAAAGCGGTTTGGCAACTTGTCATCACATGAGGTTTGATTTGTAAGGGGAAAAGAACTGATGAACAGAACCAAAAGATTCCTTTGCCGCCTGACCCCCCCGTAAGTGAAATAAAATGTTGTAAACATGAGCTTCAAGTTGCAAGTATTACTCCCGCGTAATTTCTTAAGCGACGGTCAACTACAGCTACTTAACTCCAAGCCGAACATCTCAGATCATTATCCCATCTGGAACTCCGAGACTCCTCATGAAGGAGTGGAACTGTAACTGCTGGTGTACGAGATCTTATCCTTTCCATCACCACCAGGTGAGGGCAAATCCATATTACGCCGGCCACTGAAAACCTGCTGTTGATCCACTAAGTAGAGCCGGTGCTGAAGGGACTCCTCTCTAATCTTGTCCCTGATAAGCAGACAGAAATGGATGGACTGATTGCTCAGGTGGGACACCACCTGGGCCACGCTGCAGCCACTGAGCTACTGAAAGGCAACCACATCAGTGAAGTGAAAAGGCTGGAGCCGATTCTGGTTTGGATGATGTAATAATATGTGCAGAAAGCAGGATTTGGCTTAAACGCATCACAAGGTCACGGCCACTTTGGTCCCAGACAAGTCTTTGCTGGGTTCTCATCACATTTGCCGCAAATAATCCCTTGTTACTCGTCAACTCCACCTGTCAACAAGAGTTGCAGTTTTCTTCTTTTTAGGGCTGTCACTATACAAGGGGATGGCACGCAACCGCCACAACCACTAGGTTCTCATTTAAACAACAATTTGCAATGAGATGATTCACGATAATCATCAAAAATACCGGAATCACTTCACCTTAAAAAAGAAAAATCTTTTTTTTGTGGAAAAAAAAAAACAGACACAGCTATAACTGAATCAATTTGAGGCAGCGGGAGAACAAATGCCGGCAAAAAAGTATTGTCCACTGTATATCTGTGTGTTTCCCCCTCATGTGAGGTCCTTATATGTGTGCATTCCCCTTACCTATGGGAAAATAAGTGATTTGGATTGATAATATTACTGCCTTTGTAATCAAATTCCAGCATTCAGCATTTATAGGTCTTTAACATGTGAGAATCAAACCACTAACCTCAGCAGTGGCGGCACCCAGCCCTGTTCAGTAGCCGCCTCTGTGCTTAGCTTGCCACACTGACAGAATTCATATTGAGCGACCTTGGCTACCTGCTGTTCTCCAGCTAGTCGTTCTATATCTTTATTGCATCATAGATCGAAAGGATTTTTTTGTGGGAAAAATAAATAAATCAAACAATCTTTCATACGGTAATTATAAATCATGTGTACAGGCTACCCTGCATACATAAAGAGTAAATAAATGAAAATAGTATTTGTGTGAGTCGGTTCTTTCTTACTTGATCATTCCTATATTGATAAATCAAGTTTTATTTGTCACTTCAATGTACTTAATACATGAGAACAATAAAGCTTATTAAATCTTATTATAGCAAATAGCACAATCAGGATTAATTAAGTAATTTGCAAATCAACTTTTCAGACTGTTAATTCAGACTGAATCTTGAACTTCAGCAGCTACAAACTGAGATGTAGACCGATCAATTTGGATTTCAGAAACCTGCAGTCAATACATTTTCACCTTTCCAGAGGTGATAGATTTACTGTTGATGTGAACAAACTGAAGTAGTCAATATTACATAAAGAATTGCAGGCTCCTAAACGTATTTCCAAGATGCTTTCCGAGCCCAAATACATTTAAAAGGTCAGACATTCTCTGAATGATAAACTGATCCGCAGTACAGAGCAGCCAACACAAAAACTATTAGTCGAAGAGCGGAGTAGTTCATTGCCAGAGAATGAATCATCAACTACTTTGAGAATCAATTAATCAGTCATTAAAAAAAAAGGTTAAGCAAAATTGTCAAACATTCTCGAGTTCCAGCTTGTTAATTGCATTTCCCTCTGTGATAATAACCTGATCTATCTTTGGTTCTTGGACTGCTGTTTGGACGAAACAATTTTAAGACTTTTTATCTGTAGGTTATTATGTTATGTGTTTCGCCAATTAAGTCCTTCGGAAATTCCACAAATTATAACAAGCCGGAACTGTCGTCCAGCCAGCCGAGCGAGGTAAACACCACATTATTTGATGCATGCTTTTATCCAGAAAACCTTGAAGTAGAATGAGTCACATTGGCAGAAAAAGAAAAAACTCAGTGTCCTTCAGTTGTTTTGAAAGAGATTGGTAGAAATCCTTGTTCACGGAGTATAATGAGCGGCGTTTGCACAAAGCTTCCCCCGGGTTTTCAGTGAAGGACGTCGACAGCGTTAACACGGAAATTTAAGTTTGCAACTCCATGTGGTGACAAGTGAGCGGCTAAAAAAAGAATAATTAAAACTCAAAATGACAACATATATAAACAAATGTCACATATCTACATCCTCACATTGGTTGAGCTTCTTTTCTGAATATTAAGAGACAATTTAAACATGCAGTGTGCTTGATTAAAGGTGGAGAGCTGTTGGCTGCGCCACAGACAGCTGTGTCCCCAGGCTTGTGTCTGACGTTGATGATGTCACAGCAGAGCCGTGACCACGAGGCTGGCTACCACCGACCTGTCTGGCAAGCAGGTGGACTCTGGCTGGCTGGGCTGACGCTGGACAGCAGTGTGTGTGTGTGTGTGTGTGTGTGTGTGTGTGTGTGTGTGTGTGTGTGTGTGTGTGTGTGTGTGTGTTTATATCCATTCCCACACTTTCAGATATCAAGGTGTATAATTTGTGGTGGTGTAACGGACCATAGTCAATCGGTGATCCGTAAGGTCCCCATGGGTCGGCACACATGTGAACTGTAGAGTTATTAAAATTAATAGTGTGAAATAAAGTTTTACTGACAGTAATTCAGCAAAATATGCGATCGGGAAAACGCCATTAATATTTCTAGTTGCAATGAGAACAATAAATCTGTGTTTATATCCGCAGGAGGAGAGCTGGTAACACTGGAGCTCACGGCTAACGTACGGAGGTTCCATTGAGTTACATTGTGATGCGTTCATGCTCAATTTACTAAAAATGAGTATTGGGCGAAGGTGTAAAATGACGTTAACATTATGTGTTCAAATGTCATCTTGTAAAATTGAGTTTTTTGGCGACAGTCATTTGAAGGAGATGTTTTCACAGCCATATCAAATAGATATTAGAGAGGGAATTATGACCTGTTTAACGTCCTACTACGAGCGCTAAGCAGCTTATAATACATCATTAAAACAGCTAATTCAGCTTTAATTATCAATAAAAACACAATATTTTATGTTTTATGCAAAACATCACTACAGATGACAATAACAAAGTAAAAGGATTGCATTTAGTCTTCAGAGTGGTTGAAATGATTTTTCGGGACAATGGTTAAAAAAAAAAAGTGTCTTTTATACCAGCTCTCATATCAAAACAAAGATGATCTATATCAGACAATCGGCAATTGGTATCTACGGCAAAAAAAAGTCCTCAACCAAACAAAGAACAAACATGAACACTCCAGGAGAGCCATTCATTTTGACTAATTGTCAAATTGGAAATGTGCATTTGTGCAAAAATAAAAAAACAAATTCAGCCCTGCAGCATTTGAATGTCAGATCTGCCTCTTGTTGGCGTCAGGTTCTGTGGACTGAAAAGCTGAGCGGTAATCCTCCGGTCCCTTCACCTGAAAGGGGTTGGCAGTCACAGCAAGCCGAGAGTCGAGGCATCGTGACTGACCGAGGTTAGCGCAGGAACACGCTCCAATTTAGGGGGGAGGGGTGGGGAAGGGGGAAAAAAGAAACGCCAGTGCTTGGGGATTCCTGCTAATTGCTTGCACATTCCCCTCTTCCTCCGGCTCAATTAAAGCCAGGCCACCATCTCCCTTTCAAGTCTGCTGTTCGCCACACAGCCTTCTACTGTACGCTGCTCCAGCCCACCCGCCATCCGACAGCATAGCTCACTGCTTTTCATTTGTGGTGGTGGTGGTGGTGGCCCTGCCAACAGAACTACACAGACACAGCTACAACTGAATCAATTTAAGGCAGCGGGAGAACAAATGCCGGCACAAAAGTCTTGTCCACTGTATATGTGTGTTTCCCCCTCATGTGAGGTCCTTATATGTGTGCGTTTTCCTTACCTATGTGAAAATAAGTGATTTGGATGATTATATAAAGGAGGATGTGACCTTTCAAATGAGATCAAATTAATAATATTACTGCCTTTGTAATCAAATTCCAGCTGAGTATTTATAGGTCTTTAACATGTGAGAATCAAATCACTAACCTCAGCAGTGGTGCCACCCTGCCCTGTTCAGTAGCCGCCTCTGTGCTGACAGAATTCATATTGAGCGACCTTGGCTACCTGCTGTTCTCCAGCTAGTCGTCCTACAGTGAGTCTTGCATGCTAGTCGTCTCGTTTAATCCTCCACCTGAGGCTGGGTGCGGTGTGGTCGGTGTGAGTCTTTGCCCTTAGCCGCCTCTTTACACCGCAGGTGAGATCCTTACGCCCTTGAACGTCACTCAGTGTGAACTGTTAACTGTTCCCGTACGACAGCGACACGCCTCAGATACGGACATCAACGGCCCTGAAAGTGCTGGATGCAGTTGCGGCACTGACAACACGCGGATGATGAACGCCATCGCGACGTGCGACGAGGACAAAAAGGACATGGAACCTCAAAGTGAGGGAAGACTGCAAAAAAAAGAAGAAAAAACACATCTTCTGGACAAGGACTGTACATGATATGTAAGCAAACTAAACATTCAACAGCACACACATGTCCTCTGTCAGAGCGGGAAGCAGAAAATGTGTCATCGTGCAACGTGATGCAACTCGTTTCTGCATTTTGATTAATTTGGCTAATTTGTTTTACACGATAGGAAGTGTGTGTGTGTGTGTGTGTGTGTCTGTGTGTGTTTGCATTCTAAAAACTATACATATAACCACACTCTGTTTAGCATGTCTGTATTCTTGCTCAGGCACCGTGGAAAGGGAAGCTTTACAATAAAGATTTGGGAATTCATCGACACGGGCATCTTCAGACATCTTGGAGTAATTACTATGTAAAAGGGGGGAGCAGCAGCGGCAGAGCGCCATGTCTACCATGTTGTTGTGTTCTGTTTGTTGGTTTGAAATTAAAGTAAAAACAAGAAAGTATGCAGGGTACAAACTGTTCTGTACTGGCAGCGCAGTGCAGCCTTGGGTCGACCACACAAAAGCAAAATTAAGTAGGAACTGAAAACTCGCCTGCGCTCATTGCTGATTATTCCTGTGATGTAACCTGTACAGTAAGCTTGAATCTGCAGTGGATGTGTGTGTGGATGTGTGTGTGTGTGTGTGTGTGTGTGTGTGTGTGTGTGTGTGTGTGTGTGTGTGCGCGCATAATCGGGTTGAACTGTCTTCTACACGCCAGGCAAACCTGAGTGGCCAATGACGAGGGAGGACCACTAACACTGTGTTTTTTTTTTATTTGCCGAACATCTGCATTTACATGCTCTGACGTGTATAAAAAGTACATGAACCTCACCTTTGCATGCCGTGTAAGAGATTGTGTGCATGTCCATCCATGCTGTGTGCAGTTAATCTTACTTCTGGGACTCACTCTGCTTAAAATCTGGAGACGGTGGTAGCAGACAATCTGCTTTTTTCTGAACTAAAAGCATATATTGTATTGTGATAGAGTTTAAGAAATGACCTCTACTGGGATTAAAATGAAAGTGGCTCAAATCTTCACCAAAGGGCCCCGAACATCAGTTTCTCATCCTCGACTTTCACCCGCTTAAAAACGCTTAAATACTTGTAAATTCCTACATGTAATCTGCTGCTGCAAAAAAACAAAGCTTTACATCCAATTGTGTAAAAGAAATAAATAAAAAAAAGTAAAAGAAATGATACCAATGCAGTTAAAAATAGATGTCCTGGTGTAGCGGGATCCAGTCTGATTTTAGTGGCCTATTTAGCCAATTAGTGGCTGTTCTTTAATGATGCAGCACATTAGTATTAAACCCCCATTTTTTAATCAGATGGTTGGAAAAGAAGAGAAAAAACTGTTTACTTTCATCCTCTCAATAATAGAAGCTTTTGTTTTATACATCCACATCTGGTGCTGCTATAAATTAAAAGGGTTGCAAAAGTAAAAGCATTAAGTACCATGTTGGAACTACAGTGCTATTTATTTATACATGGCGCTAATAGGGATGTGCTGCTGAAATAGAGTGTACATCCCACATTAGTTTTAGTAATTCCCAAACTTTTCAGTATTGAGGCACTGACCACTAACCACACATTTTTTGACCGCACTTAAGTTTGTGATGATTTGATTTAAATGTTGAAGGGAATACAGCAGCTCTTGTGTTGTTACATGAACATCAGGAACCCCTCAGACATGGAGTCTACATTTGGAAATACATCAGTTTAATGTGTTAATGTCCTTGAAGAGGAATTAATTGATGATTTTGCTCATCGTTTTCCTGCACTGGTCAATTTTGAAATTTTGGGTTACTTTGCTTCCATAACATCTTCTTTAAGAAAACATCAAAAATACACATTACGGTGTTCATTTTACTTCTTTGTGTATTTGTGTTTGTAGATTTCTTAACGTAAGTAATCAACAAAGGATGTTACATGATGATATCTATTAGTCAGTGGTTGTTTTTAAGCCTATTCACCTGTAGTGCCTTCAAAATGTATGTAGTTTTACAAAACACATCTTTCAACAGCTCTTATATCCACCAACCTTTTCATTCCTACATGTCAAAATGGTTTCTTTTTAAACAGTTGACAGTATTCTCTGATTTGTGAAGTGATAGAAAGAGATATCCAAAATGTCCTCTGTTGGAACCTTTGACTCCAATAAGTCAATAAAATGAAACAATAATGTATATTAATTAATAAGACAACGACTCATTTGTAAATTTAATAATACAATTTCAGAAAACTTGTAAAACCCTATCCACCTGTAGTGTATCCCCTTGAAGGAATACTTCAGCCATAAAATAACCATAATTGTACTCGCCCTGTGTTTCCTTGAATTCTTGAAGAAAACGAAGAATATAAAAATTATTTTGATAAATTGAAGTAAATGTTTAACAGCTAAACTACATCAAACATCTCTTCAGAACTCTCACACAAGTTCTGCAGTATATTCAGTCTTATGTTCAATACTTCAAATACAAGGAAAATATATTTTCAAAATAGTAAGTAAGTAACACAGGCTGAGTAATTGAAATTCAAATAGCGGCTCGGAAGTCGGAAGATGGTGTGGAGATCTATGCACAGAAAACAATCTCGACAATCACTATGTTTGTGAATCACGCGCAAAAACAATGAAAGGGTGCGTTCGGGGGCGAGTTTCAATCGCCAGTTCGGTAACAGTGGAGAGAGAAAAGACCGTTTTTTCCAGATGGGGAAATAAAAACTCTCATCAAGGACATGCAGAGAAGAAAGTGGGAGGATGCAGCGGCGCTCCTCCATCTAATAGAAGGGATTAAAGCAGGACAGGACATATGAACGAGTCACCAAAAATTGCTCCAAAATGCCAAACAGCTGCATTACCGCTGGTCACTTACTGACATTTTATTTCATGGTGTATTATAATTACCAAAGTTGTAATACATTATAATGTTTTTAATTTATAGCCACATTATAATGCATTAAAACAGTGATTGTTATGCATTATAATGTGATTTTAAGTTGCTCTAAGTTGTCTTTGTTTGTTTGTAAAGTGAAGAAAGAAAATCTTTAAATATATGCAAGAACTGACAAAACACTGCAAAATGCAAATTATAATAACTTATTATCGCGTTATAATGCCTCATAACATTGATGATTATTGTTATTGTTATAAAGCATTACAAATATCTATGAGTGCATATAGCTATGATCTTACAGTGCTATAAGCAACTTAGAATGCATTATGGACGTGGGCGTCACAGACTGTTACTATAATGATTTTTACCTCTGTTAGTAACAACAGTAGCTGGCAGTAGTAGTGCTACTTCTACTTCATTGATGTCACATATACCTTATCACTTCAATACTCAGTGAAACCCACTGTACAGTAAATAATCATTAGTGCTCACTAATCTGTCTGTAAACTGTCATTCATCACCCTGAACTGCTGCTCCACATTTTTGCTGATTAAATAGATGGTGATTATGATGAAGCTTAAAACAGTGTTGTCATCACTCTTTGACCAATGCAGGCCGAATGGTAAAAAAAAAACTCGGCTCTGGATTCTTTATTTATGGATTCAAATATATCCACATACAAGTGTTTGTTTGTAAATGTGTGTGTGTGTGTGTGTGTAGGAGAAGGAAAAAACAAAGAAGATGGAGAAAGACAGAGACATCAAGGCAAACAAGAGAACAAAGTGTGTGCGCGTGTGTGTGTGTGTGTGATTGAGTCATAACTGTAACGTATGTGTGGTCTTCTTCATTCCGTGTTCCTTGAAGTGTGCATGATGAGTGTCCATGTTGACACATCTACATAATTGCGATGTAGATAGAATGCATTGTGTATATAATTACGTGCACTGTGTGTACGGACAATATCTGTGACCCAGTCAGAGTGTGTGTGTGTGTGTGTGTGTGTGTGTGTGTTACTTCAAAAGAAAAAAATGCTTATGTGTGAATACACTTGTGCGTGTGACTGTCTTGATTGGACGTGTTTTTGTGATATCTCAGTGCTGGTGTGTGTGTCTGTGTGTCTGTGCGTGTGTGTGTTACTGTATAATAATTTGTACATGTGTGTGTGTGGATGTGTGTGTTCTCCTCTGCCCAGATGGCTGTGCTCAGAGGCTGCAGCCTCTGAGATCTGTTGCCAGCGGTGAATACTGATCAGAGATCGCTGTCACATCTACAGCACACACACACACACACACACACACACACACACACACGCATACACACACACACACACACACACACATGCGCGCACACACACACACGCGCACACACACACATGCACGCGCACACAGGCACACGTCATCCGTCTTAACTCACACACACCTCCACTTCCACATGGTTGAACTACTAATTCACACGGCCACTGTGTGTCCTCCATGCCGATATCCTCCGGCTCGGCAGGTCACGGCGGCAGCACTGATTACCAGGCTGTCTGTCACACCTGTAGATTGACACCCTGCCGGCTGCACGGCAGGAGACTTCGGTATAACGTTGTGATTATGATATTTAATCAACTCTGTTGAAGAAAAGACAGCAGAAATGGGGATTTGGCCCGAGTGGATTTATAGTTATTCTTAATTTTTTTTAACAGATCTGGTTCAAATTGGCAACCAGTTTGATAATCGATTTAATAGTTTGTCATGTTTTTAAGCAAATCTCAAATGTGAGGGCTTGTTTTTTTCGTGCTCTCAGTGATAATTAAATGAATATCTTTGGGGTTTGGGCAAAAAAAAACTTGAGCATTAGGAAAATTGTGAACGAAATTTTTCACAATTGTTTGACATTTTACTGACTGAACAATATCAAGGTTTACTGCTGATTAATTCATAATGTAAACGACCGTTTGTATATTTGAAGAACAAAAATACTTCTTTCAGTAGTTCATTTCATAATTTCAGTATTTCTCTTCGGAAATGTTGAATATTTCTAGTTCTGGAACCGGTAATCAAAACATTCTCGTAATATTAACAATAATTTGGGATAATGATATACATCATGATATGGCAAGAATGCGCAAAGCTCACTATGCATGACATCAAACTACTCCAACTCTTTGTTTTTAACTACACTTTATTGAGATTAATCAATATGGATTACGGCATTTTGCACAACGATATGATCGAAATACGATTACCCGATACGATTAAAGCGCCGCAGCAAATTATTCCTGTGTTGCACGTTACGTTTTTATTGACGACTCACGAATAACAATCCGAGAGAAACCATGACAGGAAACAGTTACTCCTCAGCGACATCATGTCAAAGTTGAAACATTCTGTAAACACCTTTCCACACTGCGCCGTCAGAAGCTGCCTACTTTGCTCCATTTTGGGAGCGAGGAAACAAAGCCAGAACGTTAAATCAAGACTCGCGCCAGCACGACATCGGAAGCTCACTGCAGCATCATTACAATGTGTGATCGCATGGCGGAGCTCTGTGTTAATTTACAGCTCCATAAAGGGGGTCCCGCGTCTCCGTGACCTCCTCCCACAGCGCCAGCTGCTCCTTCACCTGTCAGCAGGTTGCCACCAGATAATGACGACGGTGTGGGAGACCACTTGCAATCTGCTGCAATGAAGGGATCGCTAACGCTCGTGGATGACGCCAGCAATAAAAAGAAATGAAAGAATAAACATCTTTCTGAAGCAGTTTGTGTGATCTGTATGGGACGCGCCAGCTGAACATTCTGATGGACAACGCGTCCCCATCACGTATGCGGAAACGTGCTGCGCACCAACACTCGCCCTGCTTTTAATTTGACAATCCAGATGGCACACGGCACGGGGAGTGTGGAAAGAGAAATCTAATCCTCTGGCAAGGTAATTGTTGAGTCGCCGGATGTGATCAATAACCAAAATCAAATTCCTGCAGATAGAGTTTGGCGGTTTTGTTCCGCTGGGCAGCAAATCGTTAGTAAGCCGAATCTAAAGCCAAGGTTTCGACAGAAATTAAGAACCGCTGTAATTAGGTGGATAAGACGTCTGATAGGACATCACTGGATCAGACATTTTGACTCTTTTCAAACCTCAACCTTTCCTGTGATTGGACGACACACCTTTTGAATACCCTTTTAATGTTCTTGCAGAACCGAATTGTTCGGCTGCGAGGATCAAACCTGCCCTCTTCGCGCCGAGCAAACAAATGCAAATTACTCTTCAGAGGACGCGCCACAGCACACCCCGACACACACTCTGAGATGTAGTTAGTGCGCACGGTGCGTGACGCTCACGCGCACACCTGCACGCATCTCACAAGAGCACGACAGACGCACACCAAAAAATGCAAGAATACGTTCCTACACATTTGTTGTGGGAACAACAAGGGTTGTATACCACAAACAAAAACATGCTTGTGCGCACACGCACGCTCAGATAATATTTCCGCACTCGCATTGTCCCACACAATGTCCCCATTACACACATACACACGGACGCCGTATCCCACTCTGCCTTCCCAGACAAAATGAAAAGTGGGGAGGGAGCCGCATCACACCTCCAAATGGGCTCCGGTCCCTCAGAGGACTTTCAGTGATGAGGCGAACCTGCTGGTCTCCTGTGGCTGTCACCAACACTAATCTCTCACACTCTCACACACGCACACGCACACACGCACGCACACGCACATGCGCACACACACACACGCACACACACACACACAATGTCTGGCAAGCGCACTTGCACGAACCCCCCCCAGCGCAACACATGAGAAAGTGCATTGTGAGCTCTGCATTCCGGCCGTCTCTGCTCGACAGGTAAACCGCCTTTGGCTTGGTGGCTGTCATTTAAAAAAAAAAAGAATAGAAAAAAAAGCGGCAAAGCGTCCTCATACAAAAATGCAGCAAAAAAAACAATCAAACACACACTCAAAAAGACCCATATCTGCATTTCTGGACGCATTACGGGGCTTTAACATCTCAACGATATTTCCGTCAGACTGAACGTTGCCACACATAAAAACACCAAGTATGTACAGTAGGACACATGCACAGACCCAAACATCTGCCATCCCTCAGAGTGGAAGCGGAGGTTTGCCTGCACATGTTTTTGCACAGGGGGGGGTTCTCAGGTTTCACTAGGTAGGGAACCCCAAGGTTCTCCCGAGTCAACACCGCGTCGTGCACAGCTAAAGAGAAGCTCCAAGAGATCGGATCCACTTACCCGAAGGCACAAAATGTAGAACTTTGTTGGTCTCCATGACTGAGCAAGTGGTGGCGAACGCACACTTCCTCTCTCCAACCGCCTGCTCCCCCCCAAGTCAACCCATCATGGTTGTGTTATCCTGTGCTGATGAGTGCGAGATCACCTCTGCTCCCTTTGCTCTGCTCTGTTTCTGACTGCCTCTCAGACACATGCAGTGACTCAGCCCCACTGCCTGCCTACTCGCTGTCTCACCGCCGGGTCCTAGTGCCTTCGTCTTTCCTTTCCTCCTCCTCTCCTCTTCTCCCCCACCCCCACACACACTCACACACTCTCTCTCACACACACACACACACACACACACACACACACACACACACACACACACACACACACACACACACACCAGCTCACCAGCAGCCTATGGCAGGCTGGCATGCAGCGAGGTGAGACACACCTCCTCTCAACGCAGCCAGCCCAACATGCAACATGTCAGCCATTCGTCAGCCAGCTCACCTGGCCGCTGTCGCTTTGTCCGACAATAACTCAAAATCTAAAGTAGTTTCTGCATGAACGTGAGCTTATCTCTCTCAGTGCTCTCGTGCACGTGTTTCTGTGCTTGTACACACATGCCAGGACAATGTCAAAACCAAGAATGTGATGGCGATGAAGCCAGAGCGCAACCTTAACATGCGGTATTGCTTTGTCTCTCTCCACAAATTATTGTGGATCATATTTTATTGGAGATCAATCTAAACCAATTCAGGCTGAAGCTCTACCAAAGACTGACAGCTTTTTGATCCAGGTCAAAATATCTCTCTCTCTCTCTCTCTTTCTTTCCCCTTTTTTGTCTCTCTCACAAAAAACAAACAAATAAAACATTGTTTTTAAGAGGGCGCCTTGGACACACATTTAGAAACAACTAGGTTGATTAAATGAAACAATATATTGAGAGATAAATCATTAATAGTGGCGCATTCAGCAGAACTAGTTGTTGTCATCCCCCCTCCTCTCTGTCTCTCTACTGACCGCATGCATACTGCCAACTATGGAATTAAATGCCAACTATCTTGGTTAGGTGCTGGCAGCCCTGATCAAAACTGACTTATAGCTTTGCCTTGATGTGAGAACAGCATGAAGGCAAAGATTGTGGCCAAATGCAGGCACGGGTGGTGACAGGTATCTGCAACTCTGTCCAAAAGAAGAACAAACCGCTGCTGAGAGCATGAGACTCCGAGACAATCCGTTTGGTTGTAGTCTTTGTAAATGCTGAGCGTTGGTCTGAAATGAAATGCACAGAAAACAAAATAAACCTGCTCACGAGAAGACACTTTGTACTATCTCATTTCTGCATGGGGTATGCATCTTTACATTCCTGGGAGCCCCATCAGGTAACATACGAGCAATGTACCTTCACAGCAAATTCTTTTTGACGTGAGTGGTCATACTGCCGGAAAACCGGTTCTCCCGGGCTCTCCCGGATGACTCGCGGGCCAAACAAACAAAGCAAAGTCTTCTGATCATTGTCTTAGCAAAGAGGCAATGTCAACAACTTTCACATCACTTTACACCTCGAGGCTCGGGAATGACAGTCGAGATGGATGCATCATTTGGAAATGTTATGTTGGAATTATTGGAATAAAACAGGAGATCCCTTCACTTTCCAATTCAACTGCTGCATTTGTGCAAGTATGTATCGCTGTTTTCATGAATACTAATCATATTTACATAATAATGCCGACTATGCCGACAATAGCAACACCTCAAAATAAATGGTTCGCTTGTCGTTCTTCTCTTAAAAAGCCGAGTTCACACTACAAGGTTTTGAATGCCGTCAGATAGATGTGCTGTTCACGCTACACTACTTTCTTGTAATCGGGAGTATTTATGTCTTCTGGTTTTCACACTACAAGATCTCTCATCAGGAGGAATCCCCGATGAGTATGTCTGGTCCCCACACGATGTTTTGTCACAAAAACAAAGTCATGCTCGATGACACGTGTTCACAAAACAGCCACATGTCTTTACTATTTATCTATTTTCCTTTCGGTGCAACAGCAACTTACTATTTCACTTTTAACCAGGTAATTGCTGCTCTAGGCTTGTCATTAATATAATGATGGGGTAGGTTAGGTCTTATAAAGCTGGTAAGCAACACTGAATATTACGCATACACTTTTGGCAGAGAGGGCATTTATTCAATCACAACTTATTTACATATTTTTGGACCTATTCATTAATTGAAATAGAAATACTGAAAATCTATAAAAAAAAAATGACATTCTCATCCAACAAAACTGCATCATCATTTACATTTTAAAGGAAACATATTTTGTCCAGGTTTACATTTGTTTTCCACATATCAAATGATGATGGATGGTGGTTTCAAACAAATACAGGACTTTCACTCTGGAGACCGCTGTTTGGGTCCCGTGTGAAACCAAAAGTCAACATTGACATATTTCAATCTATATCCATAACTAACATGACAAACTGTGATGTTACACGAAATATAATCAAATAGTCGGGTTGCTATTGTTAAAATCATATTGTTTTGTTTTGTTTCAATTTACGACGTCAAACACGCATTGAAGACCGTAATCCCTTGAAAACTAGTTAAGTATGTAGTTTAGTTGTTAACTGTTGAAAACTGTAGACACCGCCCACCGTTTCGCCTCTTTTTCCGCGAAAAAAAGTGTGTTTTTAAAAGTGGCGCCTTGCATATCTCCGCTACCACATGGTCGATTAAATTCATTTAAATTGCTAAAATATCGTAACTCTTGTGAGATGAGGGCTGTGGTTTAAATAAAAAAAAGAAGATCGTTAGGTTTAATTATTTACGTAAGCCTTACAACGTCGGATTTCAGTCAAAGACACAACCCTATAACCGTACGGGCCTGTGGGAGTCTAAGAAAGCAATCCATGACTTCACAACCCCCCTATTAGTATCGCTACATTTACAAACACAGCAAGACTTTATTTTTTTTCTCACCGGGGGCGATTCAAAAACCTACGGTCTCATTGGTCCGTTAATGCTGTGTAGACCGCGTCATACGGCACAGGAAACAGCTGGTCATTTTGATAGTAGGCTTGACTGGATCAGACACTGTCTTCATTACAAAGGTTACATTACACATTTTTTTCATTTTTGAAACTAAAAACACGTTTTTTGGACTGAATATGCTTCCTAACGTGCCAATGCTTTCCTGGATTGTGTTTATTGTTGCAGATGTCAATGCTTTCAGAGGTAGCCAACACGGTGCCCGCAGACACCTGGTCGCCCGCGGACACCTGGTCGCCCGCAGAGACTATGTGAGTTGCCCGCGAGGCTGCTCTAAAAATAGGACATGTTTTGAGCTTCGTACAAAAATAATAATAATAATAATAATAATAATTCTATTAAAGATTTTTTTTTAATAAAAAACGCTTGCATTAATGAATGTAGATTTCTAAATGACAATATTTAAGCATTTTAAAAACAAAAACATTGTCTGTATATATGAACTCTGACCATTTCTGAAAGTCAAAGTTCAATATTGTGCGCATGTCAAACCACCATCTTCGTCTGAGACGAGGAAGGGGCGGAGCTACAATGGGGGGCTAGCTAGATGCGGCTTGTACAAACAAAATAAAACATGGCAGAAAAGCGAAATAAATCTTATTATTTTCACGATGATTGGGAGGAAGAGTTTTTGTTTTACAACAGTGAAAGAAAAATGTGTGTGTCTTATTTGACTCATGAATCGACACAATGTGGAGAGACACTTCGCTACGTGTGTCACGCCGGAGCACTAATGAAAGAACCCAAATGCACGACCCGAGGCAGAGAGTAAAGTTCACAAGAATTCCTTTATTGATAAAGGTAATATTGCAACAGGATAGAGTCTCTGGAGAAGGACCGCCGAAGGTTCTCCCGATGTAACTGGGGAGGGACTGAGGCCGGTCGGCAAGGCTCTGACCCGCTGTGGTAAGAGCAGCTGTCTCACTCAGGGGAGAGTAGAATCGCCAACGTAAACAGTCCAGGGTCATTCACAGGAAGGCAGTCAAACTCGGCAGAGGTACAGGCAGGGATCGGGCTTACTCGGAAACGAAGGGACGTCGGAATCAGAACAGGATATCAGGCAGGAAAAACGCTGGTAAGTTGACTCACAGGTGAAGAAAAACGAACTGGCAACAAGACAAGTGAAGCACCGAGTATATATACACACTGGGAGGGGAGTTAACGAGACACAGGTGAAACACATCAGGGCAGGGAGAGGTAATCACACATGAGGAAGTAAAGACAGCAGACATGACACAGGAGGATGATTTCAAAGTAAAACAGGAAGTGACAAGACAACAAAATAAAAGCACTACCGTCTAGTGACGGTTGTGACAACGTGTCACAAAAGCTTCAATGCTAACTACCCACCTGGCAGCATACGATGGCTAGAAGAGTGTCAGCTCTATCCGAAAACCTGACGGAGCGACTGGACCGGGATCTGGCTGAGTGCAGGTGGTTTAGCATCCAGTGTGACGAGTCCGTGGACAGCACCAGTATAGCTCAGCTGATGATGTTTATCCGGATGATGTTTGATGATTTCACCACAAAAGTGGGAAAAAGGGGAATTGACATCTACAACACGGTGAACAGGTTCTTTGTGGAGAAAAGGTACCATTAGAAAAGCTGGTGTCGGTGACAACAGACGGGCCAGCATGCAGGCGTCATAGCGCAATGCAAAGGTGACCCAGACTTCCCAAAGTTTCTACAATACCACTGCATCATTCACCAGCAGGCACTATGTGCAAAAGTAACTGGCTTTGAGCAGGTGATGACTCCTTTCATGAAGATCATAAATGGCATCCGCTCTAAAGCCAAACAACACAGGATCTTCAAGGTGCTGTTGGAGGATCTGTCGGCTGAATAAGGTGACCTGTTACTCCACACAGAGATCAGATGGCTCAGCAGGGGACAAATTTTGCAGCGTTTTTTGTGACTTCGAAGTCAAAGAGTTCCTGCAATCCAAAAGGGAAGATGTCTCGCTGCTCGAGGACACCGAGTGGTTACTTGACCTTGCATTTTTAACGGACATCACTGGGAAACTGAACCATTTGAACTGTGAGCTGCAAGGCAAAGGTAAGACTGTCGCTGACATGATAAGCACTGTCAACGCATTTAAAGCCCAAATGAACATTTTCTCTGTGCATTTACATCGAACTCATCCCTCCGTACAGTCAGTGTTGAATGACAATGCTTCTGGGGCTTTAGACATAGCTGTAGAAAAGTACTCTCAAGTCATAAACAGACTGGAGCAAGAGTTTGAGAACAGGTTTGGTGACTTTGATCAACTTGAGCCATGTGTGTCATTTGTTTCAAATCCTTTCTTGCAAGTGGACATGACATGCATTGCTGAGCAACTTAAGTGATGTGTTCAACTTGGATGCTGGACAGGTGGAGATGGGAATTGTAACACTGCAAAATGACCTCCACCTAAAAACCCATCAGTCTGCACCAAACTTTTGGTGCATTGTGGACACAGACAAGTACAAAGGTGTACGCACAGCAGCTATGAAAGTTGCCTGCCTTTTTGGTTCGATCTATCTCTGTGAATCAGCCTTTTCTGACATGAATTTCATCAAGAACAAACACAGAACACGCCTGACTGATGCACACCTACAAGACTCACTCAGAGTTGCAGTGTCAAATTATACTCCAGATTACAGTACATTGGTGAACAGGATGCAATGCCAGGCTTCCCACTAACAGACATCTACAGACAAAGAAAAAGATAACATAGGTTTTCATTGAAAACACCATGACAACATTAAAATGTGAAAAATGATTTGTTCAAAAAGTGTAACATGTTATGATTGGTTTAAAATGCTAGATTTGGTGATTAGTATTTATGTAATATGATTAATTTAAAAATGTGAAAGAGTTGATCTTTCATAACTACATAATTGATCATTTGTACACACAGAGTTCATGATTTGTTAAATGTTACAAAGTTAGTAGTTAGATATGACAGTTCTCAAAACACAGGGGAAAGAGGTCTAGACCCCCTAGGGGTTCAACAGTTTTGAACAGGTTTTTGTAGAAGACAGGGTCCATAATAAACACCATGTAGAGTTGTTTTGCAAAAACAATACACACATTTTGTTACAGATGATTTGTTTATAACATGGTGGAAAATTGCTTGAAACTTTCCATTTATTTACAGATGTAAATAAATTACATCTGTTAGATGTCTCAAGATCACCCGCCACGCCGATCAGATTTACTTGGTTTACAGGTTCTCTTTTGTAATGCAATAAAAAGCAGGTTGGATTTATAAATCTAGCAAACACAGAGGCCACAGGATCAAAAAGTTAATTCCCCACCCTGATGTAAATGCTCTGTGAAAGGTCTCTCATTTGCATAAGCCAGCATATATAACATCACTGTGTGTGGTATGGCCAGTGGCTCTGCTTTGCATAAAAACTGTTACGCACGGTGAGGGCAAATGCGTCACTCAGTGAACCAGGATGCATTCTACCCGGAGGATAATTCCAGTGTTCTCACCAGCCATGAAAACCTGTAACCCAGGTGTCACGTTGGGTGCGCTCTAGTTAAACGGCGAACGGCACGCCTGCATAACAACATGCGTGTTGGTAAAATGTCAATATGAGCGATTGAGTTGACGATCTGGAGAAAAAGACGCTGCCTGTTGGAAGATCGAAGGGCCGTTCCGAAGCCTTAAAAAAGGTTGAATTTACACTGGTTTCTACCTTTCGTTGTTTTCTGAAGCCAGAAAAATCCAATCTCATTAACATGGTGTCTGCCGGCTGCACCCGAGGTGGTTCCAGTATGGTATCAAATTAAGCTCAATAGAGTGGAAATACGGGGGGAAAGAAACACTGTAAATGGAAGAAGAAAACATCTGCAAATGTGAACTTAAAAACTGTATGCTAAAAAAAACATATAAAGAACCAAAGCAGCTGTGCCCAGGTTATGTAACACCCTTGCTTTATTGTGTTGGACAACTAGTTTCAAATTCAAAATTTTTCTTGCTTTCACGTTTCTCTTTAAACTGTACCCTAGTTTGTTCACTTCTCTCAGTGGTCAGTGTCAGTGTGGAATCTGTTTGCAGTAAAGCATCAGCTCAGTGCCCATAGTCTCATCTGACAAAAGGTCAAGTATCATGTCAAGGCGGTCCTACCGTCCTCTCTTAAAGCCATACTCCTGTGTTTTCAGCATGGCTTCTGCGTATATATAGACACACAAGGAGCCCATAAATTTGGTTGTTAAACCTCCAGTCACAGATTTTTTTTAGGGCCACTTTGGGGGCAGCGGAAATTGTTGTTGAGAAGCTGCTCATGTACCAAAAACGCGGAGCAACGCGGCCATAGTTCGAAGCTTCGTCTGAAAACCTCAAGCGGTACATCCCTGATTCAAACACAACGCAGCTTGTTCATTTGAGGGAATGGAGAGCTCGGAATATTCTCACCAATCTTGAGGAAAGATATCTGGCTCTTTAACTGCCTAATGCTCCACTACATGTTCACTAGCTAGTCGCCAGTGTGTGTCTTTTTGCCAATCGGCGCTGAGCAGTAATCAATGCTGGATACTTTACAGTTGAATATAAACTGCCTCTGCAAACTAATGGTGAATGTTTGTCTTAACCTTTAACATATGTGTAGCATTACAGTATTGCAACAACAAAAACATGTGATTTGCTAAACATTGAGACAAATATCGGTGATGCTGGTATCAGTGGGGCTTTTTAACGTAGGCAAACAGGTAATTGAAAATATTCAGAGCAATATTGTTTTAGCTTGAAAAGAGAGAGAGAGAGAGAGAGAGAGAGAGAGAGAGAGAGAGAGAGAGAGAGAGAGAGAGAGAAAGAGAGAGAGCGTTGGCACTTTCTGTCAAAATATCGTGGGAAGGGGAAAAGGGAGAGTTATGTAAACAGAAATATTTAACTAATGTTTTACTCCTAATTATAGCTGACTTGGTAGCCAGAAACCAGACTCCAGTACCACACAGCTGTTAAAAAACAAAGCAGCTACAATGTTTCAAAACAAATAGCCTTTCATTACATTCTTTCATTAAATCCTCTACAGCCTTTAATATCAACCGCACCGATGTTCCACCCAAACCTCGGGTTGTACTCCCTCTTAGGTTGTGGAAAGAAACTGGAGGATAAGAGCAGGAGGGCATCCCATGACCTGCCACAGCCATGTGTCCAGCTGCCGGTGACACTGAACCCTCACTGTCTACTCACTCAAAGTCACTTTGGAAGAAGGAGCCAACCACGAATGTTCATGTGGCGACAAGTCATTGCTTCGATATATCCACATGTTTTGAGCCAATATTTAGAGGATTAATAAAGCCGCAAACAGGTATTTGCTATGGAAGTGGAGCAATGGCTACTCTCTCTCTCCGAGTGGGCCGCTTTCTGAATTCTGAACTCTGAGGCTGTCTATTCATTGTGAGCATTTCCACCTTGTATTGTAATAGCCTGACATAGGCTGCTGTCACCCCCCATCTTCCAAAAACAAAACATCATCATGCCTTAGACTCCAGTTGAGGGCTTGAAGGGCTTATTGTTTCTGCTCGGAGGGACAGTAAAAAATAAGTTTAAAATTGTTTTCCTCACTCTCGCCAGCTAAAGGTGGTTCCACCACATACCTGGAGTGGGAGGTGTCTGTGTGTCAAAAAGAGATAAAATGTCTGTTTTAGAGGACTAAAGTACTGAGTGCTCTGGGAAGCTGGAATGATCCTCCGGCTACTCATCGGCGGATGCTATGAAGCCGGTTAGAATGGTCTCCAGGACACTCACAGCTTGGTAAGTGTGCGTCTGTGTGTGTGTGTATGTGTGTGTGTGTGTGTGTGTGTGTGTGTGTGTGTGTGTGTGTGTGTGTGTGTGTGTGTGTGTGTGTGTGTGTGTGTGTGAGAGAGAGAAATGAATCACCACTTGTGAACCGCCTTAACCACTAAATAGCAATAAGGTGCACAGGGTGAGTTTAGCAGTTAGGAGCCTCTCTTCCTCTGAAACCACATACACCCCCACCTGCTGGCCTGGGATTGACTCTTGACTCCAAAGCATACAGGTGTGTGTCTATCGCTTAGCCATGCTGCTGCTTCAAAAATAAATAAATAAATAGAGATATAACCCCCCAAAAAAGGCTAGAAATCAGATAACAGCAGCAAATATAGTAAGGGTGTGCATGCAATAAGGTATAACACTCATAAGTCCAACAGGGGGTGGTCGCACAAAACAGGTTTCATTAAGTCATTCCTGTAGTCTTCATCACTGAAGCAGGTCTCAAAGAAACTCAGACTAGACTAGAGACAAGACAAGAATGTTAATTATAGCACAGGACGCAATAGTTTTAGTTACTCCGACCAACCTTGTGGGGATCAAAAGAAACAAAATTATTTGCACTTTACGACATGTTGGTGATCTCAAAGTCAACAATCACCAACGATTAAGATGAACCACGTCCCTCGCAGAGGTGTTTACTTTTCCTTTCAACTTAAAACAGGTTTCACAGCGACGCCCACAATGCAAATAGAGCTCCATATGTAACAGTGTGCGTTTCATACAGATTTAATGTGAGCAGTCTGAAGGGCACTGCATTACTTTTTAGTTATTATTATTATTCATTTTCCTCTCTCATAAATTTTCCTCTCTCACTCCTCTTTATTTATTGTTATGTCAAATTGAAATACACAAAAATGCATATTAAAAAGGGGCAAAAATACATTTATCCTGTTACCACTAGTGGTATTTATACATCTGGATTGTTTTTGGTGATATCTGGATTGTTTTTGGTGTTGTAGATATCAGTCTAAGTCTGTCCCATTCTCCAAAATAATGGGACTATATGACACTATATGCTGCTCAAAGCACAAAAATATATATATATGTCTCTTTAAAAAAAATTCATGACTCGGTTACTAAAAGATAATCCACAGTCTTGTTTCTAACAGTTTCATGTAGGAATTATTTTCTGTATACCGAACTACACCCACCTGTATTTCGGCGCAGAAGGAAGCGGGGAACTGTTGCTTTTTGGCACTCAGCTTTTTTCATTTTCACTGCAATCAAAAACTGCTGTGGTGTACACACACACACACACACACACACACACACACACACACACACACACACACACACACACACACACACACACACACACACAAACAAAGGAAGGCTCGCGACTGTATTAACAGACAAGCAGAGCTTCATTAAAAAAAACTCAATAAAAAAAGGCATGCGGCACAACCCTTGTGGCCGTGTCCAATCCACTTTGTTTATTTCCCATCTACTGAGCCGCAGCTGTGAATGAGCACTGGGTTCTCTTTCATCGTACACACAGAACGAACTGTGAGGGGATATTCGCTGAATTTAACAAAAAGTGTGTTGGATTATGTCACAGACTCCACCTTTAAAAAAACCTTTGTCTCATAATGCTTTTTTTTTGTGTGTAAACATGGATCATGACGGAATTTCTGCAACCTTGTCTGTCAAAATGACGGACAACCAGAAAGTCTAATGCATTTCGCCACCGGTTCTGCCATCGCTCCCACGGGAAAAACAATGGCACAGCCAGCGGCTTTCCCCGCTGATCATGCGAGGGCACCTAAGTGCCATTTCTAAGCACTTGGTCCTTTTGATCCCGTTGCTCGCTAGTCTAATAGGCACAATGCAGCCATGTTGTGCACGGGCCCGCAGAAAAAGATGCGATTCCACTGATTTGTACTCCAGTGTTGTACAGGACTGTGCTGCTGCAATGTGTGTGTGTGTGTGTGTGTGTGTGTGTGTGTGTGTGTGTGTGTGTGTGTGTGTGCTGTCCTTTTGTCCTTGTGCCAGATGCCAGGATGTGGTGTACAACACCATGAGGATGCCAACGTGCCTCTGCGCCGGTGTTAAGACTTTCCACTTGGTGATTTTAAAACCTGCCGACCCTGTTTTAAGAAGCCACGGGGAATCCTGAGGAAGCTGCGTCTGCACTAGTCTGGTATTAATGGCAATACAGCGTCGCAAGTAATGATGCACAAACAGCGGCAGCTATTGCCTCAGCGAGCCATCAATCAGTGAGGGAATCCTGCTCCCTCCTTTTGACTGGGAACAACCTTCATTAGCAGCAAGCCGTGTGTGTGTGTGTTTATGACTGTGTGCTTGTGGTTTAACTACACCTCAGTGTCTGCATCGGTAGTCTTCTGTCTTGTCTTTCTGTCTATGTGGAGGCTTCGACAGTTTTTGTGTGCATGTGTGAACATATGTGTGTGTGTGTGTGAGTGTGTGTGTGTGTGTGTGTGTGTGTGTGTGTGTGTGCGTGTGTGGGTGTGTGCAAATTAGAGGAAGTCTGCTGTTGATGTTGTTGTTGATGATGCTATACTCTGGTACAGGAAGAGAAAGAGAGAGAGAGAGAGAGAGAGAGAGAGAGAGAGAGACAGAGAGGCAAAGTGATAATCATGATAAAAAAGGAGAACAGAGAGATGAAGGAAACAGGGGAAGGAGGAGAGAGATGATGAAGAAGAGGAGGAGGAGGAGGAGGAGGAGGAGGAGGAGAAGGAGGATGAGGGGAGCAGCTGGTTCTTGTTACTCTGCTGCCCCCACACATCACTGCAGGAGCTTTTAGAATATACCATTCCGCAATTCCCACTGTATGGGTGTGTGTGTGTGTGTGTGTGTGTGTGTGTGTGTGTGTGTGTGTGTGTGTGTGTGTGTGTGTGTACCAGCGTTCATTGCAGAGCTATAAGTATTGCCAAGGAAACAAGGGCATATATCAGGTCACAAACTAGCTACAGATTACATTTTGAGGAAGAACAACTTGATTACGTTTTCTCCAGCGAAAGCGGCTCACTGTGACTGAGATGACGCAGATGAAGACACCCCATCAGTGGAGGGCTGCCAGGCTGCGTTCCATTTGAACTGGGAAGTTGATATTTCCAGAGTTCCTACTCTGAGGTTTCAAATGGAACGCCGTCTGAGGTCGGACTTCCGATTCGGAAAGTCGGACGAACCACACCGACTCCTGAACTTAAAATCCAAGATGGCCGCTCCGTGTATCAAAACGAGAAAAAAACGAATAAATGTCCCGTTTATTCGCACTTCTGCCGTACTTGTGTCTCACTATTCCCAGCCTCTAATTCCGATTTCCAAGTTAAATGGAAGTTAGCTGAATAACATGCTTAACACATATGCATGTGAGGTGGATACCTTCATCACACAATGATCGGTGAATAATTTGTTAAAATGATCTCATGGTCTCCTAAAATACGACATGTGACATCTCAAAAAAATTTGACATTGGGCTCAGCTCTCCCCGTCACACTGCTGGCAGAAGT
The DNA here is from genome assembly GCF_910589615.1 of Taurulus bubalis. Lineage (NCBI taxonomy): Eukaryota > Metazoa > Chordata > Actinopteri > Perciformes > Cottidae > Taurulus > Taurulus bubalis. The sequence continues at coordinate 10,945,333 of NC_136589.1, read as the reverse complement.
TTGGCGCTCTTTGACCTTCCATTGTCCTGAAGTCGCAGCGGTGACCACAGCGACAAACACGTAGAAAACAGGAAATGTGCTCGCACAGCGGCACATTTCAACATGCAATCTCGCCAAAAACATAATTATGAATTGGCGACTTCCTATAATAACCCTGTTTTTCTTTTTAGCAACGGCTAAATAAGAATCAACCCGATCAACAAATGTAACCTTGCGTTATTGGTGGAGTCTATCTGTTCATTTAGCAATGCTAAATCAATCCGAATATTATTATCTCTTAAAGAGTTTCATTTTTTCAACCAACCTTTTCAAATGTATCAACATTTCTCACTTTTGTGCCAAAACAATAATTGCCGAAAACAAAAATAATGCTACAACTGAGTCATTGCTCAAAAAGTCCTCCTGGCCCTGAAGCTTCAGGAGTTAACCGGCGCCATCGCCACCCCGTTTTGGTTAACTTGTTTGTTTGGCCTTTTAAAATAATGGCTGCCACGGCGGACTAGAGTTTGACAGAATCAAATCCTCGACAACAACGTGCCCAAGCAAAGCGTCACACAGTAAATCCCACCTGCTCGCTCGGAGTAAGCTGTCCTGGAAACCTGCGTGACACAACTGCCCGGGATGTAAAACATGAGAATTCCAGTGCAGCAAGCGTGGTGGGGAAGTTTCAGCCCTCATCTAGACAGGGAAAGGCTGACTGAGCACACACATTTCTTTTCGGCACCGCCTTGCTCACACGGCACACACACATTCACGTGCAACGGCCTTGCTTGATCAAGAGGCACGTGACTGGTTCTTACTCATCCCCCCCTGCTCTTCCAACAGGCTCTCCGATTAGAACCACCAACCCTCTGGTCTCAAACACACTTCTCTAATCTCCCTGTTCCTACTATCCCCATGGAAATTCTTCTCACAATACCCGAATAAAAATGTACTTTATGAATCCTCGAAGGGGAAACACAGTCAGCGGCGGAGATAAAGTCAATAAAATTATAGAAGAAGATTATTGTCTCTCTGATGCAGTATAGACAAAGGATGACTAAGGATTTGTAAGCACAAATATCTTGAATATCATCACAAGCACACTCAACGGGATAAATGATGGAGTCCAGTGAGACACAGATACAGACACACTGCCCTCTGTTGGAAGCTGCAGACACTCTCCAAGCAAGTCGGTTTATCAAAATATGCCACTTCTATTCATGTTTTTATTCTATGGTGCTTATTTTTAAAGCAAAAAAGTGTGAAAATGAGTAGACCAGTAAGGTCTACATCAATTTATAAGGGTAAAATACTGAGTGGTTATCTCAGTGAGGCTTGTTTGATCTCGGATTGGTCAGATAAAGAAGTGTGCAGAGCAAAAAGCAGCATTGAATTGGAGATAGAGGCTGTGCCCTTTGACCTCCAGTTTCCCCTCCATTTTTTCCCCTCTTCAGTGCGATACCCTCCACACGCACACACACAAGCACACACACAGAAGGACACAGAGACACCACTCCACAGGAAATGTTTGTAGTCTTTACATTTCCAAAAGCCCTTACGGGGAAGCAATGCTGACTCGGACACTTTCCAACTTTCAAGTGAGTGAAACGGTCAACTCATCAACACGGATCGTCCTGCCTTCTCCTGCCTCCTCCTGCCTCCCCCTGTAAATCACGCTCTCCTCCAAGAGGACCTGACCAAAACACTACTATATTAGTACATAGGTTGATCGGCTTGGAACTTCATTTAAATTGCCACTTATTCTTATTCTTACTTATTCTTATTCTTATGAAAAGATATTTTTCAAATACTGCACTGATTAAGTCGGGACTAGATTCATTTTTAATTCTACCACAGACACCGTGGACATAAGCAAGTGTTAGGGTATGTCCCTCCATGCTTACCAAAATGTCCAAATTAAAGATTAATAGTCATGGTAATTAATCTAATAACACTGGAAATAATACTGCACGTGCTACTCACCTAATCTGATGTGTGGCTAAAGAATTAATTTAGAAATCACTATCCATCTTTAGGAGAAAATGATAATGTCCTGATGTTTATCAGCCAAGACTACAGGCTCCTACTTTGTGCTATTAATATACTTTTTTTACCAAGAGTTTATGAAAACAAATTAAGCTGCCTCGTTTTGAAAAAGAAGCCTTTGCTCGCAGACAACAGCTTTTGGAGAAAACATTGTACACAATTTCTGTGCACCTACAGAACGCTTAAAAAAAACAAAAAAAACGCTGCAATAAACTGCAAAGTGAACTTTGTTGTATTGTTGCTCCAAGCAGGAAGACAGCAAAGACACATTTAGTGGACAAACACTAGGTGGGGTTTCCTCTCTTGCTGACTGGCTCCTGCCTTGCATTGTCCATTTTTCAGATGCTGGCCAAGTGCCGCTTGCCAAGCAGAATAACAAAATGCGTCCGTCATGAAACCACACGCGGATAAATCAAACAACCCAAACACACGCTCTCGCTCGCTCGAGCACACACACTCGGAATATAGACCCAAATGATTTATCCGTGTGCCGGTAGATCGTAAACCAATATTTACATCATGGTTATCCATGCATTATTTTTTCCAATGACATACTTAAGTGGCATTCTGAGCAGTGGTGGAGTCCTATACTGTATATGTGAGCAGTAAAGTCTAAAAATATTACTTTCATTTATGAAAATGTCTGCTTCAGGCAGTAAGCATGGTGTGCTGAAATTGGCTGAAGAACTTCAGTAAGGTTAGTCCAGGGCTGCTAACTAACGATTATTGTCATTATCAATGATATTGTCAGAATAGATTTTTTTTTCTTGATTCCTAATTTTCTACATGAAAAAATGTCCATCCTTGTTTCACAGAGTTTAATTCTTCAAAAGGTCTTTTGTCTGATTGTCAAAATTGCAGTTTACAATGATAAGCACTAGGGGAAAAGCAACAAGTCATCACATTTAAAGAGGCTGGGACCAGAAAATGTTTGGATGGAAACTGGAGATGTGATTGTTATTCCCTCTCTAATATATATGTTATATTGTTGTGAAAACATCTCCTTCAAACAACGGAATATATTCAAGTTTCTTTCCAAAAACTACACTTTAAAAGATTACATTTTACGGCATCATGATAGCGTTATAATTGATCTTCGGCCAGTAAATAAATGATCTGGTTCAACGCATCCTAATGTATCTCAATATCACCTCCGTTAATATCAGGCAGCAACCTCTGGTTCTGAAGAGTGAAGCGAATTCGGAAGTGTCTAACTGTGACTCAGTGGTTAGCATGCCCGTCTTTCAATCAGAGGATCGGTGGCTAGAGCTCCGGCTCTGCTAGTCCTTGTCGTTGTGTCCTTGAGCAAGACACTTAACCCCAAATTGCTACCGGTTGCTGTATCTACGATGTATAGAGAGCAAAACAAAATATGTAAGTCGCTTTGGATAAAAGCTTCAGCTAAATGAAATGTACTGTCTTAAACTTGCATTCTCTCTAGTGACAATCAGGGGGCGACTCCTCTGGTTGTAGAGAAGTCTATGAGAAAATTAGTCTAGTAAACATTGGCAACATGAGTTTATGTCTCAATCTCTCGTTTCAAATCTTCTTCAATACAGCATGATGTTCATTTAGTAAATGATGGTCCATTTAGAGTCAAACGGACCATAAAGCAGAGTATGCTTTAGGGCGGAGCTACTTTGTGATTGACAGGTCACTATACATCATCTCTACATCACTCCTCCACATTCCAAATATAGTAACTCCTGTTCATTGGTTGCGTAAAAAACAACATGGCGTCGGCCATAATCCACGATGGCAATTTACTGTAGAAAGATCAAAATCGATCAGCTATTGCTATCAGACTGATGAAGTAATCTATCGAGTGAAAATACTTTTTTACGTTTTTACTAGCAATACCTTCAGTTTTCTCATATCTTTGTGCACTGACAACATTTGCATTTCTGCACTATTGCTTGGACCAAAACATGTAATGCTGAACATCTCTTTATGTTCATATTTGACATTTTAAAGATTAAAAAAATAAATTACCAAAGAAACATTTGATAGATCAAACATGCACGACTCATCCGTTTGTTGCACCCTGCATTTCCTCAGACTTGTTGAATTTTACTTGCGATCTTGTGTCGACCAGTTTAACCCAGGCACGATGATGTACGTCTCCGACGTGACAGACAGAGTGCTGCTAAAAGCGACTGAGGGAGCTGGAAGCTAAGTGAGTCGCTGTGTCTGAACCGACTGATTAATGTCTTCACCAGTAGCTACTTGATTTGACTGCAGTGCCGTGAGACAGACAATAATGAATGACACTTAGCAAACAATTAACACTGTGACCCAAATCCCCACGCGACCATGAACACACCGATGATGCTGTTATATACGACAAGAGGACAAGAGGATTCAGAGAAGGTAAAATGAGCTCTGGGCTATTTTGAACTTGGTTACATATTTGTTGCTTTATAATCGACAAATTGTTAAATACTGAATATATTCAAGACCTTGGGTTAGCTAATGACTAATACCCAATTGTAAGTTTTGAAAAAACTGTTTTTCCAAAGTACATTTTGTGAAACTAGCATATGTAAGCTTGGAAAACATTTTGAGAAATGAAAAGGTTTTTTTCTAGCTCAGTGAATTGTATGTGCGTCCAATTTGTGTTGCTGGGTTACTCCAACAATCTGGGCCAATGTTGTCCTTTCAGAAGAAATCTTTTCTGAAACTATCATTGAATAAGTATTGTATGCCTGAATAAATCTGCAGATCATCTGAATCAATGAGTTGCTGCGCATGCAAAGACATTGGCCGGTCATAATTCGAGCGCATTCAGCTAATTCAGTAGTTTTAGGTTTTTACTGTCGGTCGTAATAAAGAAAAGAAAGTCACAAATTCACACAAATTATTTCATCATTAAATCATTACTGTCTTTCAGGGTTTTGTATTCAATGTGATTACATTGTGTTTTGGTCCCTGAGGAAACACTGAATATTTTTCCTTTTTATGAGTACATATCTAGAAGCCATACTTTTTCTGCACACAAGTTATAGAATCTAAAATACTGATTAAATGGGTCCTACAACACTTTAAATAAAGTATGGAATCTGTTTTTTTAACCATATAAATGAGAAAATCCAGCTATTTCCTTGAAAATATAATACAGTATTGGACAGGACTTGATGACATCACTATCACAATAAACAAAGTAAACAAAAAAAAAGGTTTCAAGATACCATTGCATATGGACATGTTCTGAATGTGTACTGTACAGTACTAACAGGGTCATGGTGTATTCTCCCGGGTACAGGTCAACATGTAGAGCATGGCATTACCAGCGTCAGAGATAGAAGCTCGACTCCCACCGGAAACAAAACAACATGTATGCACTCTCAAGTCCACGAGGAGCTTGGATGAAAGTGTCAGCCAAATGGCAAATATATATTTAAAAAAAAGAGGTAATCCTGGTTAAGACAGGTGGTTACACAATACACACTGGATGATATGTGGAAAAAGTGCTTGTTTGGGGAAATTCAAGGTCAAAAGAATATGGATTTTTTTTTTGTGCAAGGATTCAGGGCTGTAAAGCCTCTGCTCTGCAACAACCAATTAAAAATACAAGATAAGGCAAAGTAAGGTTCAAAAGGCTAATAGAGTCTTTCAGTGAAGTGTTCCAAATTACAAGCTCCTGGATTTCATTTTGATGTGGTATAAAGAAAAAAATTAAAGAAAACCTTTTTTTACATCATATATATATAAAAAAAAAGATGTATATAACTTTGTAGAAACAGCCTCAGCTAAGCTATTATTACTGTCCATTAAATGTTGATTATTTCTAATTAACTGATTTACCGCTTGGTCTGTCAAGTGTAAGAAAGTAGTGAAAAATGCCCTTTCACTCTTCAAAATGTCTTATTTTGTCTGATGAACACAAAAAATATTTTATTTATAGTAATAGTGAGGAAAAGTAAAATTTGAGAAGATGTTGCAGATTTGCTTAAGAAATTACTTAAATGGTGAATTGATTCCGCAAATTGATCACTTTTTCTGTTAAACCAGTATTTGATAAATCGATTCATCAGTTGGCCACTGATTCCTACAATTGCATGCTCATTAGATTAATCAACACTACATCTATTATAGGATGTCACAGAGTCATTACTAAGTCGAAACGGTCAGTTAGAGAGAAATCGCAGCATTGGCCCAAAAACCTTGGGACACGGTAGCTTTAATGTGTTGCATTTTATAGATTTAAAGATGAACATGAAGATAAATGTGCTGCTCAACTGCGACGACATCTTTGGTCCTTTTTTGTGCGCTTGGACTTCTTCCCAGAATTCAGATAAGCAATTACAGCTCTCTTCTGAATTGTCATTGGGCAACGGGAAACTCACTTTTTCGTCACCTCATCAGTGGCCATTGTGCTAAAAATATTGTTGATCCTGGAGGTACAGCGTATTCTACCTCTTCATGTATTCTCAAGAGGCCCTACAAATTTAAATGCGAGGCTGCAAAGCATCGCAAAGCATGGCGTTTTTTTAAGTTGCCACATTTCACTGTTTGTTCGGGCTTTCAAGCCGCTTGTTTGCACGTGTTTTGGCACCAGTGCCACTGTTTAGTTGTGTGTGCTTCCTCTATCCACATGTATACAGAGTTCTGCTGTGTTCCTCACACACAAACTGGGGCGGTATTTATGAGATCTCCGTAATGTCGTCTTTTCTGCTGTTGCGTCTCTCATCAGAATACAGACCGAAGCTCAACATTGAGCATGAATTGAGCGTGTCCGTATCAAATCTACAACCCCGTTTTAAAAAGATGTGTAGAGGAAAGCAGCTCACTGCAGCCACTAATATTGATACAAAGTGATGGCTCACATATCTGCACTCATTTAGTTTTATTTTGCAAAAAAATCGCTTATTGTTTTCCACAATAAGCTATTTAGTAGTAACTCAATATTAGTTATTTTTTGCACCGATATAACTTTATTATCACTTTATTAAAACACTGCACGTCTCCTGGCACTTCAGAACATGTCTTAGGCACAAAACTTGCAAAGATGTCCAAAGATGCTTTTTATTAGTTTCATGCGTTGTCTGAGACTGTATAGCAGATGTTGTAGTTTGCAGGTTTTCCTGCAGCACTCTCTAATACTCCCAATACTAAATGATTGTCACAGTAGGGAAATATCAGCCTGGAAACACTGCAAAGCAATTTAAACTACATAATGGAGGCTGTTTCTTAAGTCTTGTTTCCACTCTCCCTAATTTCATCCTTTAGTAAATTGGCCCTCCTCTGGTGCAGTTTGTGTGTCCCATTTAATTAAGGAGAATCTCTCTCTCCATCTGTCTTTATCTCTCCATCTCTCTGCGCTCGCGCACACACGCACGCACACACACAATGTACTCTAACTCTGTAGACAGCTATGACTTGCATGCCATCATGCATGACAAGTAGCTTCAGTAGTTTGCATCATTGCATCATTCTTGGACAGAGTTGTAAAAACATATATACAATTCTAACACCATGAACTGTAAAGACAGTTGACCCGTAAACAAGCGCGAGCAAGAACTTCAAAACACTCAAATGCATCTTCTTACCTCCAGTAAATTGATTTCCTGACACCCCCGTCACTTCTCCATCGTCCTTCATAGGTTCCATCACGTCTAGAGGACGTCGGAGTGTCTTTTCGTGACTTGGTTCGCAGGACACGAGTAGAAACCCGCGCTTCTGTTCTGTCCGGTGGCTGAAAACAAAAACAAAAAACCCAAAGAAAGTCACGATCCGGTCATCGCCAGGTGTTGCTGACAGCACGCGCCCGCCGAGTGCCTGAACCAGTGACCCCGCCCACCGCACCCGGCACGCACGAGACCGGTCGAACAAGCTGAGAGGACGACCATTGAGGGGACACCTGCCCTCAAATACTGCTGCCGAGATGCTCTGGCAGGAAGATGGAGGTCAAAGGACAATCCGTCTGACTGACTTTTGATACATGTTGAAAAATTAAATCACAAGTAAATCTAACTGGAATGTAAGTATCTTTATTACGAATATGAATGGAAATAAATGTGTTCAGATGCTGCTAATGGATTTTTTAAATCAGGGAATAACAGACCCTCAAAGAATCAACTTTTAGTCAGTTTACGTCCATTTTCTGCCTGTTTTGCATCTATCTTTGTAGTCTCTTTGTCGTCATTTTGTCTTTTTTGTGTCCGTTTTCTGTGTGTTTTGAGTCTTTTGGGGTAGTTTGTAGTTGTTTTGTGTCTCTTATTGGTAATTCTGTGATCTTGTGTTTGTTTGTAGTTGTTTTATGGCTTTGTGTGATCAATTTGGGTTGTTTGTAGTCGTTTTGCACCTCCTTGTGGTCATTTTGTGGTCGTTTTGCATCTATATTAGTCACTTTGCATATTTTTTGTACACATTTTGCATGTATTTTTTTGTCTTCTTGTCATTTTGCATCTATTTAGATGTTTTATGTTTCTATGTAGACATTGTGTGTCTGTTTGTAGTCATTTGGGCCGTCATGTGTCTTCCTGTGTCTCTTTTTGGGTCATTTTACATCTATTTTTATCAAGTTTTTTGTTTTTGTTAAAATTGTGATGATGTAAAATTGTGGCTATAGACAATTTAAGGTAGGATAATTTATGTGAAATACACCACAATATTTCCAAAAGAATCCAGAATTACTATACAATAACATAGGCTGTCTATACAGTACAGTAGCTTCTCCCCACATTTACCGTTGGTCTTTTTACACAATGCATTCAAATTACAATTTATAACCCATCCATTGTTATAGAGTCCACATTATGCTGTTTTAAAGATGCATTCACCTGCTGTCGGAAGGGGAGGCTGGGGCAGGTAGGGTTGGATGCCCCCATGGGTTCTTTAGTTATTCCCAAGTAGATGTTCTTTATTCAGCACACCCTTTAAAAAACATGTTTTACTAAGGTTGTATCCCAGAGATCTGATCAAACTTGCATTTGTATCTGTAGGTGGGAGTCAGACCTTTGATCATAACAGTCATACTGCACTCTGTAACTTTCTCATTTGCTATAAAAACGAAAACCCAAGTTAGAAATATTTTCATTTTAATGGACTCAGAATGTAGCTCCAGCTGCTTCAACACAGCACTGCCACAGTAATGACTAAATCAGCTTTTTATCCTCTAAAAATAGCAGGAATCAGAGGTTGCATGTCCACATGAGATTTAGAGAAACTCATTCATGCCTTCATCTCCAGCAGGGTGCAATGCGCTCCTGTTCTTCATCTTCTCAAAAAGACAACGGCTACAGGTTTTGACTGCCGTAGATACAATAACGAGAAACCAAGACAGCCGAGGACATTACACCAGCTCCCTGTTATAGTTATTGAATATTTGTATTAAAGGGCCTTTGCTAGTTTATAAATCACATAACAGCCGAAGGCCAAAATATGTTTTGGATATGTTTGAAGAATATAAACCCAGTTCGTCCCTCAGATCTCAAGGAAGCAGTGTTGTGCCTCCAGTCAGAAGTAAACATGAAGATGGATAACCTCATGATACAGTCCCACTCTAGCCACTTTCAAGTCCAAATTTCATATTATCTTATTTCTCCATGCTTTTCATAATAATTCCCCGGACTATTATTAAATGTATTCTTTTCTTTTTTACAGTTGTCTTGAGTACCGTCCAGATTGCAATTCAAATCACAAAACAAAAATGAGTGTGACATTTTTATTTTGTAAGCAAACAATCATAAATCATGGTCGACTTACTTGCTTTTTCTGGACGTTCAACAACATCTCACAGTCTTCTTCTGCAGGCAGAGTTTGTGCGGTAGACATGGAGGTAGTTCTCGTCATCATGTGACCTAAGTTTACGTCGACGGTTGAAGGGAGAGTGAGGAAGACCAACTCAAGAAAAAAACGTAAGAAGCCCTTGAGTGTTAAATAACAACAATAAAACTAGAGTTACATTTTTCCGGAGTGTACACTGTCATTGGCCTAGAAATAATAAAGTACAACAACATTTACATTTGCAAAATAACCATATATTTTTTAACCCAGGAAGAACATTTGGGATGAGTATTTAGTGACCACTGCTGAGAAAAAAACACACACACACACACACACACACACACACACACACACACACACACACAGTCTATTCGTGTCCGATGGTTAAATAGTGTGAAAGGTCGCTGAATAAATTTTACTGAAGTTGAGCAGATACCAGTCATCTAAAGCTCACACACACCAAAAATGAACTGAAATCCACATTTTCTCTCTAAAAAAGTTCACTAATGCCTGAAAGCAGATAAACATTCCTCCTTTTACAGCCTGCAGTGATTTCCTTTTCATTTCTCTACCATATCGATACTTCACATCTCCCCCCTTTCGTGCGTTTCACCTCTCTCTGAGTTGGAGAGAATCTCTCTCCCCCCTCACACCCCAACCTTCTCTTCCTAATAAGCCAGACCGAGATTCCTTGGCTGACAGCTGTTACAGATGGCATTATTACTCCGCGGTTTCACAGTCAGCTGGCTCGGGATCCAGCGTCGGCGGAGGGACGGCCACCTCTGCCGTCGACATCAACACCAGCATATGGCGGTGTTATGTAATACTGTATCCGTGGGGTGAGGTTTTACCGTGGGGTGTGCTCAACCAACAAGTTCTCCTTCTTTCTCTCCATTTTCTTTTTGTGGTGGTTCAATTTGACAAAAGCCAGATTCAGTTTTCCTTTTCTGCGGTATTTATGCATGCACACACATCTTAGAAGAAGCACCTATGGTGAACCTGCATGTTAACAGCCGGTTTCCACTGCTCTCATTGGTTGAAAGTACATTCACACAAGTACAGTAGTTCCGTACAAATTACTTGTATTTCCCTTCAGTATTTCCATTTTGTACCACCTTACACCATTACTCCACTACATCTCAGAAGGGAAATATTTTACTGATGCTGTAAATTATGTTTTCATTGTAATATTTCACTAGAATTTACTGTATAAATGATACATTACCTTACTGCGAAATTAATGCGACTATAGTAGCCAGTAATTTAACGTGAATTTACAGACAAATCCTTTGTCTGACAGCTTTGGCAACCTTTGAGATTTTCCATCCCCTTCCTGTCCAGTAAAAACCACGTCTCTCCAAACTGAAAGATGCAAAAAAAAAGCTAAAGCTTTTAAAACTCCTCTAGATGAGCTGGAAAATGCATCCCCACAAAACCTTTTTCTTTTTAGAGATACGTGGTGCTCACGTGACAGCGACGCCTCAAACACTTGATGATCCTATAAAATACGATGCATTGCTGTAGATTAAACTAACCAAACGGATATAAAGTAGTGAAACAAACATCCACAGCAGTCAAATGCAGCATACACATAAATGCAGCAGTAATAATCCAGAAGCATCATATATAATAGTAAAGTATTGAAGGAACATTAAACTGTAGAATAAATACTTTTACTTGTAGTACTTTAAATACATTTTGCTGATACATACTTACAAACCTTTAAAATATATATATATATATATATATTCACACTGGTGTAAATTGAGTATTTCCGCGGATGGGACAGAAACCGAGGTTGACTGAGGATGCGTTTGATGTCAACGCGGGCGTTATCGTACGCCAGGACCCTCCATGAACCCTTCGTTGGCTTGGACTCCTCCGCCATGTGCCAAGCTTCCCACCCGCCCACCAACGCCACGCAAACACGGAGCATCAGAGTGCGCATCTGTAAGCCACACACACACTTAGGAACACACACACACACACACACACACACACACACACCTCAGTTGGGGCTTACTCTATTGGCTGGTCTTAACTGCTTTGTAGTATTTTTAGGCCTGTTATTCTGGGGCCTGTGCTGGCAGGCCAGTGGGGGAGTATATAAGCCTCCCCCAGTGAAACCGGGGACCACTGAGAACACACAGTGGAAACATCTACGCCCGACACTCCAGCAAACATCCAGCAGGCATTTTAAATCCTCTCAGGGTGAGTAAAATACTCGGCGACTTTTAGGGATGTGGCGGCATTCAGACCCTAGACTGGTTTCACCTGCATTTCTGCTTTTTGTTGTTGTGTAAATTGTACATAAATCTGCATTTTGAAGAGTTGTCATGAACACCGAAGATACTAAATGCTGTAATGTGTTTTTTTTTTGGTGGTGTGGGTGGGAATAAGTGCTTGCCAGAAAAAGAAGATTGGGATTTTCTTTTAGCATTGGGATTGGATTAACTCCAACATAAATGGCGATACCTCACGATATCCTCCGGGACCTTCGCTTTAGTCACACTCCAGGAAGGTCAGAGGTCAGGGTTGGCCGCAGCGTATAGTGCTCGAGGAACTGATAGGACTTAGTGGCTCCGCTGGGGGACACTTGAGCCTTTGCAGATACTGTCCAACACGGGGGCTTCGGCCTGGGTCATCCGGTTAACGGACGCTCAGTTTCTCCGCTGTCCCAACCCGCCAAAAATAATTGAGTTTTTTGGTCAACATGCGTCCACCGGCGCATCCACATGTGTTGCTAATTTTTTTAGGACGCATTCAACACGGCCATCTATCTGCAGGTTCATCACATACAGGAAGTTATAAGGTCATACTAATCTGGTGAGGGCTTTGACTTTCTTTGCGCTGGTCGCTGTGACAGTGACTAATGATTCCAACCTTTGCGTTAATTTCTGGTCATGAATAGACATGATATAATTGCCAATTCATCACTGTCTTATGGATATACTATATAGAATATACTTTCTGGTCCAGTCAGTGTGGAATGGATCTTCATCACAGCAGCCATGTGTTTGATTGTAAGCTATTGAACAAGGCATTGAAGCTCTACCTGCTCAGATATTGAAGATTATTAGCTAAAAAGAAACTGGCTTCTGTCTTTTTGAATAGTATCTACCTTCTCTTTGGTGAGGACGCCATGCTCCCAGCATAATGTCAGCTCAAGTTGCAATTCAGAAGTTCTCCTTCCCCTTCTCCTGTGCTGCACGCCTTTCTCAGCAAGATGAGGTGACCCAGAAGGGATGCATTCAGGTGAAGGCCCTGGAGCTCCATGACCTCCGGGACAATCGGATCTTAGGCGAAGCAGGTCCCGTCGCTGTTATAGGAGCTCTGGTACAAAATGAGAAGAGGGCCCAGGGGAGTCCAAAGCCTCCCCCTGGGGGAGTCACGGTGGCTGCCCGGCTCCTGGTCTGCACCGGCGCCTCCCAAAGCGCCACGACCTCCAGGCCGAGCGCCTTTGAGAAGCTGACGGTTGAGGGTGAGGACCAGCGCCCCGCGGCGAAGAGGCAGCTGTCGTCCGAGAGCGCGGCCAGGACCATCACCGTGGTGAAGAAGAGCGCCGTGAGGAAGGAGGCGGAGGAGCACAGGCACCTGAAGCCGAAAGCACACCCGGGACAGAGGGCGCCCCATCCAGCAGCGGGGAAGAGGAGGCGTCGAAAGGACCTGTTCAGCAACTCCGAGATCTTCGAAAGGGTGGACTCTCATGTCGTCAGGGCCGGAGCAGAGGTGACCACACTCATACAGAACATCCTGGTGTAACACGACACAGGAAGTGCGAACACGTTTACTGTTGCAAGCAAATCTGCCTGCCAATCACGTCTTTTTGATAAAAACTGAATCTTTAACCTAAACAGACAGTCTGATCAGCTTAAACAGAAAGATTTGCAGCAGGATAAAAACAGAACCAAAGCTAACTGATAAACCAGCACAAACAAATCCTCAGCAGAGCTGGGTCGTTGTGTTCCTGAGCTCTGCAGGAGAAGCATTGAGCGAGGATAACAACTACTCATCCACCGCAGTAAAACCATAACAGACACGGCAGCTCTCAGGAAGCACTCACATACTTGAGCATAGAAGAGTGACCTGGTTCGTTCAGAACATTGAATGACACGGAGAGATGCTGGCAAACAGGATGCTGCTGTAAGGATGAGCAGACTGTTTACATGAAACCATAAAGACTGTATCTTTGGATGCCTATATTGAGTAACACTTATAAGGCTAGTTAACCCATTAAAGCAGATTTGATCTAACTGTGAATATCACTTTGTGTGTGTGTGTGTGTTTGCAGCTAAAGGTTAAGTGTGTATATGACGTGAAGACGATAGTACAGAGCATCACACACGGAGCCAGAAATGAGCTGGAGAGGCTTCGTGCCATCTGGATCTGGCTGTGCCAAAACATCGGTGGGTATTTTACTGAACTGCATACACTTCCAAATAGTGTTCCGTGATATTACACATTTCGTTTTTTCCTCTTTTTTTTACTAAAATACATTTTTATTTGGATTTTTATGTAATGAACCGACACAAAGTAGTCATATTGGTGAAGTGGAAAAATAAAAAAACTGAAAAGCGTGCGTGTGTGTTTGCATATGTTTTCACCCCCTTTGCTATGAAAGGCTCTAAATAAGATTCAGTACTATATAGATTACCTTCAGAAGTCACATCATTCTTTTAATAAAGTAAAGCGCAACAAACCAACAAAAGAAAGGACTTTTTTTTTTATTACTTCACCAATCTGTCCTATTTTGTGTGGATCTATTCCATAAAATCCAAATAAATTCAATTTTAATGCCAGTTTTTACTGCAATGAAAAAGAAAATAAATCTCAGGGGGAAGAATACTTATGCATGGCACTTTAGTTGTCGTTTAGGAATAAAAGGAATGCTTTCTTCGTAGAGTATGATGTGAGCGGGTACCTCGGCCGCTCAGAGAAGCTGACCACCCCGGAGGAAGTGATCGCCGCCGGCCGGGGCGTGTGCTGCGGCTACTCCAGCCTCTGTTTAGAGATGTGCAGGTAAACTCGACAACATTTAACCCTCATGCCTCGTTGAGATGTTGAATGAATAAAAACATATCGGAGCATCTTGTATGAAGTGAAAAACATGTCACAAAATTTTATTCCATATTGCAGCATATTTTTTCTGCTTGAGTTCTTCATTCAACAGCAGTCGGTACATACACAAAAGCAGCTAAGCGCTCATTTTATTCGCATTCTTCCACCTCGTCATTCAGTATTGTGCTGGATCCTTGGTCCCTTTGGAGTTCAAGATATGTATTTTCAGTAGAAATAATGTGGTTGTATTTCAGACCCACCGCACAAACATAACCTTGAACATGAGCTCAAGCACACCGGATTACACAATTAATTAAATACATTTATAAAAAGCAGTGAGCGCGCTCTGCTCGGTTTGTGTTTCCAGAGAAGTGGGCATTGAGTGCCAAGAGGTTCCGGGCCACAGTAAGGGCGTCGGGTACCTTCAGGGCCAGAGCCTCAAGAATGTGAAATCGGATCACCTGTGGAACTCTGTGCTTCTGGGAGGACAGTGGTTCCTATTGGACGCCTGTTGGGGAGCCGGACGAGTAGACGTGCAACGCGAAAGCTTCGTCAAAAGGTTTGAGAAGGTTTCCCAAAACGCTGAGATTGAGTTTGCTCTTTCGCTTTATCCTCACCAGTAGCGAGTTGAGTCAAACCATCTGTTGCCCCTCCCTCCCCCCCCAAGATTCGATGATTTCTATTTCCTGACGGACCCAGAGGAGTTCGTGGAATCGCACTTCCCCGATGAGGAGAAATGGCAGCTCCTGGACGCGCCCATCCCCCTGGAGGAGTTTGAGAGGAGGGTCTTCAAGACCTCGGCCTTCTTCACCATGGGCCTCAGGCTGATTCAGCCTCAGCACTTTCACATCATCACAGGTTCGTCCTCAGCTCTGCTGGCTGTACACAGGGGCAAATGTATCAATCCTCCAGTTTTTTATGTCATTTTATGCACTGAAAAAACCCGGATGTAAATCAAATGATATGCATATTATTTAAGTTATTTGCTTCTGTGAAATGGATTCAAGCAACTATGCCCACCAAAATGTAGCAATATTTTCAGATAAAGAGAAAAAGTCTTCAAATTCCTTAACCTCCCCCCCACACCTTTCTGGTTACCTTCTCAGATGATGGCGAGGCAAACGTGTCCCTCAGCTTCTCCAGGCCAGTGACTTTTACTTATGAGATCACACAGCACCAGGACCTTCTACATTGTGGGGCCCCGGAGCAGAAAGACTCCAGCAACTCCTCCTTCGGCCTCCTTACGGTTTCACACCGGAGCATGAAGCTGCAGCTGCTGCCACCTGCGAGTGGCGTGTACAACGTCAAGGTGTTTGCCCGGCCTGAAACAGCCACCACTGCTCTGATCTGGGTCTGCTCCTTCACGGTCGAGTGCCCAATCCCCAGGGCCATGGAGGAGATCCCGGAGAACCCCTTCTTATCTTGGGGCCTGCAGCCCGTTGCGGGAGCTCTCGGGGTCGCGGGCAGCAGCCAAGGCAGCAAGGCCGCCGAGGCGGAAGAAGGCGTCTTCCAGTTGGAGCTGAAGACGTCCAGGCCTCTGATGGTGCTCTGCGAACTAGTCCATCCGGGGCTGGAAGCTGCTGTGGCCAAGCGCTGCCTGGCCACTCAGATCCAACCGGATGTCCTGACCTGCCACGTCCTGTGCGCCATGCGTGGCTTCTACCGTCTGTCGGTGTTTGTGCGAGACTACGAGAAGACAGAAGCCAAGTTCCAGAATGCTGGAAACTTCCTGTTGCACTGCAAAGGGAAGGTGGTGGGACCGGAGGAGCTCTACCCTCCTAACTTGGGCTCGGCATGCGGCCCGGGGACCCGCACGCTAGAGACGGGGCTGTCCAAATTCAGCCACACGACAGCGCTGGTGAGCACCCAGCAGGGCAAGTGTAACGTCACCTTCCACAACCAGCGGGACCTCGAGCTTCACACCGTGCTCAGCCGAGAAGAGAACAAACCGGCGGCCATCCCGCTGTCGCGGCAACTCTTCTGCACATACACTGACAGCAAGGTGACGGTGAGCGTCAGCCTGCCTGACGCCGGGGTGTATCGGCTGGGCCTGTACGCAAAGATCACCCCTGGCGGAGATTTCAGCCCCATGTGTGACTTTGTTCTGAGGAACAGCTGCGATCGACCGGGGCCTCCGTTCCCCAGCGTCTACTCGGCCTGGAGGAAAGGCTGCGTGCTCTTTGAGCCTCGCATGGGCCTGCTGGAGCCCCTCGCGTGGGTCCGCTTCAGGGTGAGGGTCCCCGGGGCCCAGCGGGTGAGCATGATGGGAGAGACGCGGACTGATCTGAAACTGAACAAGAGCAGAGTCTGGGAGGGCGAGGTTTTCAGCGGGAACGGCCTCCAACCGCTGAAGCTGGCCGCCGCCTCGGGAGAGTCCAGTGACATGGCTGTTTTATTGACCTTTGACATCAAGCAGCTGAAGGGAGTGTGACAGACGAAAGGCCGGTGGAGACCAGACGGATCGTTCTCTAAACACAGCTGCGTAGTAAAGTTATTGATACAGACTAATGTAAATCGGACTCATGTGGAAAACATTTGCTAATCATCCAAAATGTGAGCGACAATCTTTCAGGTTCAACTGCAGCAACACAACACACAGAGTCATAATGAGGTGAATGGAAACTGAATTTATAATATGGTTCGGTGAATGTGTCAACTTTGTAGCAATGAAGTGATACAAATGCGTTGCCAAATTTACCTGGCAATTATTTTTGATTTTTTTTAAAGCTATTATTTGATCCAGGTAGTATTCAGTAGCAAAACTGACTAGGGTGCTCAGCTCATACAAGATCAGGAGTGCATTTTCGCATTATTATGATGTTTTGAGAAATAATCCTGCATTATGAAATGATGGTTGTCTAAAAAGCGTGCAATAAAAATGTACTGTGAAAACAATATCTAAATCTGGAGTCTTTGTTCACACTTTTCAGTTTCCACAATTACACTATAAATTATATCAAGTGTGACTTTAAGTTTTAAAAATGTTGCAAATCCCGGTAGCCTAAAGGTGCCGAAACAAAATATCCAGAAACATACATCTATAAACTTAAATCCTGCCTATATAGACCAAGGTTTTAATAGTTTGGAATCTTTAATTAGTTAAAAATTTGCTCGATTTTAGTTATTTTTCACAGTGTGTTTTCTACATTAGGTTTGTTTTTGTTAGAACCGGTATAATGTCTAGAACAATATAGCTATATAAGAATACAGTCTATAAAAGCTGACAGAACACAAGTTGTATTATCGTTTCCACAAACACCTAACCCACATTCACTTCCTGGTGCCCTTTAACCCCCCTTGTCACCAGGGTTCCGCCCCTTCCCTTAAAGGGGCTCTGTGAATTCGGTCCTTTTAGTCCCCTACACGCGTCCCCCCCCAGAATTCACAAACTCTAGAGATTAGTCCCAAAAACCCTTAATGTTTCGGGGCCTGAATCAACCGACCAGCCCGACTGCATGTCTCTGGGGCCGGAGGCAGGACCACCGTTGAAGGAACCCTCCGGGTCTTGTCGTGGTGAGGTGGGAGGGCACGAGGCCACCCACGCCGTGGGGGTTCAGCCAACCTTACCGGTTGGTACAGGTCCGGATGTGCCGGTCTCCAGAACTCGAAACGGCCCGACGTAGGGGGGTTGAAGGGTTCCACAGTGGCCGTCCTGGCGAACGAACACATACTCCGCTGACTTGAGGCTGGACGGGACGTACGACTGTGGGTAGTGGCGGCCGGCCAATAGAGGGCCACAGGGCCCCAACATGATCCACGGAAGCCTTTCCACCCACCCGCTGTCTTTGAGGCTGGCCCAGAGAGCAGCTTTCACAGAGCGATGGAACCGCTCACACAAACCATTAGCCTGCGGGTGGTAGGCCGTTGTGCGATGGAGCATCACCCTTAGGCTTCCTGGAACTGCATTCCAAAGCTCTGATGTAAACTGTGGGCCTTGGTCCGAGGAAACGTCAGCTGGGGCTCCGAACCTGACGACCCAGTTCCGAATATAGCATAATCTGCCGTTGTTGATGACAACGGAACAGCTTCTGGCCAGCGAGTGGTTCGGTCTACCTTGTGAGGAGATGTGTGAAGCTGTGATGATGGGGGAAAAGGTCCTACTAAGTCCACATTAACGCGATCTAACCTCCTCTCTGGTACCGAGAACTGTGCTAAAGGGGCCTTTATGTGGCGCGCTAGCACACCACACAAGTCCCGGCCCACTTTTGTACATCCTTTTTTAGCCCGTGCTAGACAAACTTCGCTGCCACCAACTTCTAAAACGCCCTCTCACCATGGTGTGACAGACCATGCAACGTGTCAAAAACCTGTTGTCTCCATTCGTCGGGAACAACTGCCCGTGGCTGGCCTGTGGAGACATCACACAGGAGCGTTGTGCCAGTTTCGCAAAACGGGACCTCCTCCAACCGCAGTCTTGTAACTGCCGTCCTCAATTCCCGAACGCCCGGGTCTGTAACCTGATCCCCGGCCATCTTGTTATAGGCCAATCCTAACTGGACAGCCCTCGCGTGACTCATAGTTGCGTCAGCCAATCAGCGTTGAGAAGCTCCGCCCGTCATCACCGCCGTCCTGCCGTTGCTGAATCAAACTGCTGCTGAAGTAGCGCTGGCAGCGGCTGTCATTCAGACGCTGTTGTGGGACTACGATAATATTATGAACACATACACGATGGAGTTTGATGTTCTGACGTATGCGGAATTTACACAATAAGTATAAAGCAGAAATAGTGGTTATTTCCATGGTGGATGGTGGAAACGGTAACTGTTTTACGGAGATAAGCCAGACGCAGCTCCTCGAGGAGCTGCGAGAGCGTTTGACGTTCCAACGTATTTGGGACTTTCACAACCAGTATAAAGCAGAAATAGTAGTTATTTACTCCATGGTCGATAGCGGAAATGATAGCTCTTTTCACGGAGACAAGCAACAGAGATAAGCCACGGCCCCTTTGGCGTGGCGCGAATATTCGCACCACCTTTGGTGTGAACACAGCTTTTATTGACGCGCGAGTAAACTGATGCGGTAAACTGACGCGGTAAACGTTTGGTGTGAACGCGGAATTAGGTGACGGGTGTGCCAGCATTGTTAAGTCTGCCAGAGCCGTTTTAGCGTCCCCAAACGCCAGTTCCCTTTCTTCTGTCCAGTACACGACCTGTTTGATGGCCTTGCCCTTCATGGCTTCGTACAGGGGCCGCATCAATTGCGCTGCTCGGGGAATAAAGCGATGGTAAAAGTACCATGCCTAAAAACTCCTGCAGGGCCCTCACTGTGAGTCGACGTGTAAAGTTACTCACCGTCTCCATCTTTGACAGAAGGGGAACTGCCCCGTCCTTCGTGATGCGGTGTCCCAGAAAGTCAATGGTGGTTAATCCAAACTGGCACTTAGCTGGGTTGATGATCAAACTCAAGCTTCGTTAAACCGGCGGTAATCTCCACACAGGCGCCACCCGCCCCCAGGCTTCGGTGTAATATGCAGGGGTGAAGCCCAGGGACTGTTGGAGCGGCAAATAATGCCCAGGCGCTCCATGTTTTCAAACTCGGCTTTGGCGATGGTGAGCTTTGCCGGATCCAGGCGCCGGGCATGTACCGGTGGGCCGGTGGTAGAGATGTGATACTCCACCCCATGCTTGACCGTGGAGGACGAGAAGGTGGGCTGTGTGAGGTCTGGGAACTCGGCCAGCAGATGCAGAAACTCATCAGCTGCTGCCAGCATGCTAGTCAACCTGGTAGAGCCAGCTCCACTCAGTGTACATAGGTAAGAACAAAAAGTCACAGTATTTATCAGGCCCTTGACTGACGAAGACCCTGACACTGCTCACCAGGTACACAGCTCAGCTCCACATGTACACCCGTTGAACTGTTCAAACTGTGTGAACTTACTGACTAGTAGTAATTTATTTATTTCACCAGCCCGGGTCTGTTTTCTATTTCTGAACATGTATATTGTGTAATTTTTTTTTAATGTATAATACATATTTTATTTGAAAACAAAAAATGTTGTAATGGTCATTTTTCATTTGCACACACCCTATGAAGCTTGATCTGCAGTATGAAGTAATTTCTCAGTCCCATTTTTATCATTTTGGTGAAAGGTGTGACAACATTTCTACTCCAAAAACAATAATACAACATTTATTTACAAGTATCTACCATTTTATTCATATATTTCACGCTTTTGTGAACCTAATGGTAAACCAATTTCAAGCACCAAAAATGTTCGACCACCTGAGTAAAGTTATGTTTTCACAAGAGATTACATTTTTCAGCTTTAGTCATATTTTCTCTGTACTTTTAGTCCCCTACAGTTATATTATAACAGTTATGTTATGAATTATTATGAATATTTGAATAGTGCCTGATGTGAAGCAGTTGCAGCACAACACCATCCAATGTAATTTTCTGTGGTTCAATGTCTCGAGAGTATTTTTTCCTTTTTTTTTAAATATATTTTAGCTCAAAAACTAAAACAAAAATTGGTTTGCGTGCATTTTTATTTGAATAGCTTAACCAATTTCGTTTTTCTTTGAGGATATAGTTTTTTCGTTGTTTTTTTTGTACTATCATAACCCTTTAAAAATCTAATTAATAATCAAACACTTTTTGGGAAAGTAGCTAAAACCAATGCGGCCTATTACGGGAGTATAAATCCAACCTTCACGAGAGTTTGAGGGATGCTCTCTGCAGTGCTGGTGAACTGCATTCACTTATTCAGCCTCCCCCTCACAGATGTAAATGGGGTGGACAAAATAACAGAAACAATTGTTAAAACTTGTTGTCCCGTGCAGCTGGAAACAAGTCAAACGCAGGGGACAGTTTATGTTTGGGGTCGAGGCCAGCGGCGCCGTCCTTTCCATCGTGCCAAAGCGTGCAACATATTAGTTTTTCAGCTTCAGTTTAAAAGCCCACTTAATAAAAGTGAACCAATCGAGCACACAGTACGGTGCACTATTGTTGCAGTGACCTCGGGCCCACTCTGCAGGATTTGGCAGACGCCAGAGAGAGTGATGAGTGTTTACATGCGGCTGTCATAATAGCCCGCAAATAGCCTCAGTAAAAATACAACGGCGGGGCGGGGAGGAGAAAAAAAAGGCGGTTAATGGTGGGAGCGATATGGTAAGAGTGTGTCAAGCGTATCTGAGTGGGGGAGGGCACGAGGAGGGGGGGGGGGGGGGGGTCTTGCCTTGAGTCGCTGGGGAGAAACTGGCGGCACGATGGTGGCAGCAGAGAGGCGAGGAAACGCTGATGTCAGAGGTGAGCCATGTGGAGGACTGTATCTGCCTGGCAACAATACAAGGACGGACACACACACACACACACACACACACACACACACACACACACACACACACACACACACACACACACACACACACGCACGCACAATCTTCCTTTTTTCTAAACACACACTCTCACTCTCTCTCTCTCTCACATACACACAGTCTTCACATTCTTTTAGCACTATTTCAGCTGCCATTTCTTCTTAACAAAGTGCATTAATAGCCGCATGCACACACACGCACAGCATGAGGAGCATTATTTATGTTTAGTCTACCTCTCCCAGTCTCAATAATAACAAAAAGCTCTCCCGCCTCAGTTGGTGCTGACCGGGTTCGGATGCACAGAGTGGGTCCATGTTGTCTCTTCTGTACCGAGCGGGCCACTGACATCTGAGAGCAAAGCGGGTAGCGAACAATCAGAGTACAGCAAGAGCATGAAGACCTTTTAAGGTGAAATCGAACTGTTGAAATTAAGGGACAAAAGAACAAACACGGCAACCATATAAATATTTAATGGGATACGTGGTGCAATAAAAACAACAGCTAGATTATAAAAAGCATCAGTCACAGGAAAAAAACAGAAGTTACAGTAGTTTTTGTGCAAATGCATTTCGGTTTTCGCACCTCAAAACTAAACGTGGAAGTCCATTTTGGCACTTTTGAAGTGAGCTATTTTTTCGGTTTACTTTTGGACGGCCTGTAGATAGAGGAGAAGAAATCCCCCCCACCCCCGATCTAATTCTGTCATCACAACATGAATCGTTACTGTAACTTAACTCAGATAACGATAACGTAGCTCACCCCCATCTTCTTCTGCAACACTCTGGCTTCATTGGGGGCAAATGTGTTATCTCAGGGAAGGAAATAAAAAGAACACCTGAGCAAATCCCTCTCTACGTCCGTGAGGACTGTGGGGGGGTGAAGAGCCTGTGATTCCCTCTGAATCTCGATGGGACAGAAAAGCCCAAACAATTAGTGTCAACAGTCCCCCGAGGAATGTTTTGGACGATTCAAAATTACATTTTCCAAGCCGCCTCCTCCAATAAGCACAAAAAAACACTGTAGAAATATCCACTTCTTCAAGAAGTGAATACATTCCACACAGTTGGCCCTTTTGAACACCAGAGCCAATCTTCAAAACTAGAAAAGAACAAAAACGCCTCCCCCCTTGATATAAAACCAATTAACACCAAACTTTGTTTTTGTCCTATAACTTCAGCTACAAAATGGCTCGACTCCACACAGGATGAAGACACCAGGTGCTCAGTTTGCCAGAGGGCTGCGTAGCGGTCACACTGAGAGGCTTGTGGAGGGCTCTTCGTGGCCCCCCCACATGTGCAATATAAGTGGGGGTCACCCAACAAACTCAATCCTCTTTTTGTTTTGCCACACTCTGATACAAAACATCAAGATTTCTGTACCAACTAGGGCTGGGCATAAAAAAAGATCTGTATTTCCTATTATTTAAGATACTGTTATTGATGTTAAGGGAAACATTGACAGTAATGCAGCTCAATGTTAAATAGTAGCAAGTATACACTTAGAATACTGGTTTCAGTACTCTCTGTGGTACCCAGCCCGTGTTCCAACATCTTTGTTGGTTAGTTTGCAGGAATACCTGAATCGCCCGGAGCCCTCCAGCGGCCTCACCCTCGTGTGACATCACCTACTTTACCCTCTGACTTAGTAAAAACACATTGCTTTAAAGAACAACTCTATGGATTCCTTTCACCAACACTCGCCTGACAACACCTCGTCCCCGTGTGACGGGGAGCGGGATGGAGCTCTGAATGCAGCTTTAATCTCTGCTTTTCTTAGCCGGAGCCAAGGCACTGCTGGATCGGAGAGACACAGCGTCTCACAACCAATCAGATTCTCTTTTGATTTTGTTTTCTTTCCTAAAAAAGAAATTTAAAAAAGAAATTGCATCTGCTTTTGCGAGATGAGACGTTTTGCTTGCATCTAGAATTCTCAATTCACAGCCTTAGAAAAATACTATTTGTCGTGTCCGAAGTAATTCAAATTACTTAGCAGTTATGTAAAATAAACGTGATTATTTTCTCTTTGTTGTACCAGTCTGGTGAAAGGCAATTTTGTCAGAATATTCGCACGTATCATATTCACGTGACATCTCAACACATGCAAATAGTGTGGACATACTTGTAGTAGTAGTCGTATGCTGAATATGTGTTAGTGGTCATTTCATTTAAATATCACAAACGTCTTACATAACCCTCAGCTCTTTAAGGACTCCGTTTTGATCTCTCGGCCAAATATAGTTTCCGCTTCTATGCTTCTTCAACGCGTGCAGCAGTTTTCAAAGTTGTGAAACAAGCCTTGCAAATATTCCCCTGTCAATCAGGGGAACTCTCTGCAGTATTACGTAACGACAGATCGGCAGCAACTGTTGCTCACAACAGAGTGCATCCCTGAAATGTTCAACAGAGCATCCAGTCATCATTTTGTCAACAAAGGATTAATGTTACATATTATCGTGCTCCAGTTTAAAAAAAAAGAAAAGAAAAAGAAAAACACTGTAATCCATTTGCTGCATTACATTGTCATCTCAATTTGCAACAAAACCCTTTATGGTGTTTTGCGAGCGACAAGCGCTCAAAGCCAGAATCCAGCGGACCACAGAATTCAAGCTGTGAGAGACAGAGAATTTAGCAGCTCGTTTGTTTGCTTGGCGTTGTCCTTAAAGAGCTTTTTGAGGGTACTGTAGGAACAAGATATATATATAAAAACACAAGGTACAATTGCACTTCTTTTATAGAGTAAAAGAGAAGGAGTGTAAGAGAGGAATGCGAGCCCCCCCCTCTTTTGCTGGCCGGAACATGCCGGGGTAATACGTGTTGGAGGCATACTTTACTGCTATGTGCTACTCTATGCATCGTATTATGCTTCTAAAAGACAGTGGCACATCTAGCATGAGATGGTATGGCTTGTTTCGGATCAAAGCGGACTCCGCGGAGAGGACGGATGGGGCCAGCAGTGTCGGGCCGAGTTCAGGTTCAGGATTGTTTGAATCTGCACAGACGCTCACAAGTTGTCCGGGAGAGAAAGAACTTGCCTAACAATGTTATCACTCGGTCTTTTGCCTGCCAGATGAAAGACTAAATCATTGGTACTTCTTACTGGCTGTTGACAGTGCTGACAGGCAGACATGCAAAACACGACACAGCCAGCACTGTGAACGGCAACACTGAGGTCACCGCTGATCTAATAATAGCCGAGATAAGAACCGAAAAGCAAGCGTTTCCCTCCACTGCTGAGGAATTTGATTATGCTCTTAACAGAAACACCCTTCCTCTTATCTGACGTGGTGAGAATCTCAGAGTAATCGTTGAATACAGGCCACTTTCAAATATATCGTCCTGCTGTAGTAGCAGCAGCATGTGCACATATTCTATGTGCACTAAAATCAATTGGATCGACACAAAGTTAGCACCCAAAACTTGTTGATTAGGTTTCATGCTACACTGCTGACCCCATAAGGAATGAAAGCAGTCAAAGCTCCAGAGATTGGAACAGGGTTCCTACACGCCTCGGCTTCTAAACTCCACTTGTTTACCGCGCTTTTACTTTGAAACGCAGATATCACAAAGTGACGACGCAGGTTTTGCCGCGGAAATTACCCACGGAACCCTGATGTGTAGGAACCTTGATGAGAGGAAGACATGCATAGGACACACATAGACACGTGTGACACACGAACGCAGAGCGAACTGTCGCAGAACTACCAACTTAAAAAGGATATAAAGTCAGATTCTCTGCGACATCACAACATGGATACAAAGCCTTATAACCCGTCACTAAAGGCTCAACTCACCCAAACCTAACCAAACATGCCCCAGATTATCCCATTTCTCCCCTTGTCCTACCCAAAAGCAGTGACCCAAAAAGATACAAACTAAACACGGGAATGTTGAAACTTGAACACAAATGAACATTTGGACCAAAATGATGAATTGAGTGATCCACACCTGGCTGCAGTGAGGCTTCGCTTAACTTTCTCCCTGGCGTCTCACTGTTAACTAGCAGCATTATAAAAAAACAATAAACAGAATCGAGTACTTTAAGGTTGTGCTGGAAGTGTTGCCTCAGTGATTCAATGTGTACTTGACGGGCTCAGCTGTTTCGTAATGACGACGCTTTGCTGCATGGACGGAGGTCTGCTTTATTGCACTTTCATTAGATTCACTTTAGGAGTCTTAAAATAAAGCACTGGGATGGCGTTTAGCTATGTGATTAATGGCATCGTCCATCAGTTGTCTGCAGCCAGCAGGCTGTCCAATGTTTACAGCTCCATGGCCAAGCGCTCCCTCTGCTGCAGCGTGGCACGCAGACAAGATAACAGGTGGGCCGTGGATTGGGTGACAACAGAGGAGGAGCGATTCTTGAGAAACCCCACCGGGGAGCCCACCAGAATCACACGGCTATCCATGCCTATCCAGAAATAGAGGCATTAATTTGCCAACTGTGATAAACAGAAACGCGCGGGGCTGACGGGAGCATGCAGTCGGAAATTCCCTCCGATTGTGAAAGTCTCATCGCTTGCAGGCTTAGTGGCGTAATCGCACTGGTTTAAAGATGGAGTCTTGTGTTGCGTTATGTTTCAGATTTGTCCGCAGTTGTGATCAACTCTAAGCTCTTGGCAAGCGCGTCTTAATTTGGATCAACAGAGGTGACCACGTTGATTTGTCGCATTCACTTGATAAATATGATGCCTAACTGCTAACTGTACAGTTAGTGGTGTTTCCAAAGGAAATAAGGCAAACCGCCTTGCCACTTGTTTATTGTATTTATGGCTGATGTCATTGTTTAAAAGCTCATCTGCCCTCAACCTTTTTAATTCCACCAAATTAGGAAACAAAGTGACGCAGTACGTAGATAATGAATGGGCTTCTAGCAGCAGCTTCATGTGGTGCGACCACACCCTGACCATTCTGCCGGAGTGTTCAGTACATGAGCCCTATACCCTCCCTATCCCTCCCACAGTGGTTCCCTTAAGAGTTAAAATAAGACAGATGGAGGCAGTGGAGATACAGGAAGATTCTATCACGGATCGAACAGGTCAGGCTGTCCCTGCAACTCCAGCTGACGGTTGAATAGCTCGACCTCTTTGTTGGCCTCGGCGAGGTACTCCTTAATAAAGTCTTCCGTGTCTGGTAACGGCAATGTAAGGGAAACAGCAGCACAATCGCCACAGATAAAGAGGACATGTAGGTCGACAGACCTGCACTTGATTAAAGGTCACTGCTCTGTTTAGGTCGACATTAAATATAGATAGAAACTTAAAACACATTCCGACGACTGATCAAACACAGAGCTTGATTTGTATTACCTAATCTGACTCACATACACTTTATGCAGTACGGTTTAATTTCTAACGTTTGGAATATGAAAACATCTCAGTTATTTCAGGCCTGAGAGACAAATCGGATGTGGTTGAGGTTCCACAATAGACAGTGACCACCATGAAAAGGATACAGGGATGGAAGTTCAGTTTTTCTCCAAAGATGTCAACATATTGATGACCGTTGTAGAAGTAGCCTTGTGGTAGTGGGTCCAGGTGCCTGGTCATCTGGACAAAAACATAAAATATCAAGTAAAGTCAAAAAGCGTTTTTAGACTAAACAGCTGAGGGGACTCCCTAAAAAGAAACTGCCAACATTGGCTCAAGTGTTCGACCGCTCAACTTACTGTTAATAGAACTATATATATATATATATATATATATATATATATATATATATATATATATATATATATATATAGTTCTGTTAACATATAGTTCTATTAACAGTAAGTTGAGTAAGTTTAACTTACTGTTAATAGAACTATATATATATATATAGTTCTGTTAACATATAGTTCTATTAACAGTAAGTTGAGTAAGTTTAACTTACTGTTAACAGAACTATATATATATATATAGTTCTATTAACAGTAAGTTTAACTTACTGTTAATAAAACTATATATATATATATAGTTCTATTAACAGTAAGTTTAACTTACTGTTAATAAAACTATATATATATATATATATATATATATATATATAGTTCTATTAACAGTAAGTTTAACTTACTGTTAATAAAACTATATATATATATATATATATATATATATATATATGTATATGTATATATATATATATATATATATATATATATATATATATATATAAATATAAATATAGTTCTATTAACAGTAAGTTGAGCAGTACACATAGTATATATACAACATTTAAAAAAAGTTCCTCTGGTCTGAAAACGCCTGAAGTTTTTGTCTGAAACAAGCCCACATCAATAATAGTCCGAAGATAATGAAAATCTCCCAAAACACAAATCATCAAAGTGAGGCTTGTCCAGTATCAATGATTTCATAATCTTTTACTTTTACCTGCTGTTTCATTTATTGACAATAAACCTAAAGGTAGCCTGTGAAGTTTTATTATGAATAAACAGCTATGTTTACACTCATTGTTTGTCAGAAAGCACAGGTCCACTATTCCTGAGGCCTACCAAAATGTCTTGGATGCGTCTCATTCCACATATTTGCAAAAAGCAAACCTGCATCCAAAATTTACACGCTAAATTTCTTACAGCCACTGAGCATGAAACCAGCAGTGGGAAAGTGCATATGTGCATTGCGTGCATACTAGTAATTCAATATACTTACAAACAAAGCAGGCGTGAGCTCATAAAAACATTGCTCCGAGTGGACAAACTTACACAGAGTACCTTTAATGTCCACACAAAATTCTACCAGTGGTAATTATTAAATGGCAATATACTATAAATAATTATGAATATAAACCCGCTCACGTGTATGCTCTTGATTTCTTGCGGTGAAAGGCTGTTTTTAGTCTTCTTAGGTTTCTTGTTCTGCCTCTGTAAACACCAAAGAGAAATAACAGCATTGTGATTACACAATTTATTTTCTGATACAGTTCTCGACTTTATAAAGAAAGAAAAAATCCATACATGAGTTTCAGGGTGTTTAATGCCATTCCAAAAAGTTTAAATGCCTACCTCCTTGGCACACAGCCTGAGCCAGTCCTTTAGTGCATCCTCAGTGAGGCCGACACCATCAAAGATCAGGACGCAGGACGCGTTGGTCTCTTCGGGGCCCGGGGTCGGAGGGTGAGCGATGTGGTGTGGGATCATGCGGAGGCTCCCGCTCAATGTGTTGTAGCTCACCTCCATCAACTGGTTTGAGTCTGGAGGTTCCAGAGATGAAGAGGCACATACACTTAACACCTTGTGCAACACCTCCTACAGCAGCTTCATATGGTAACATCATGCTGCTGGTGTGGCGTTAATGTTTTAACATCTATCCAGCCACTCCGTTCCCAAAAATGACTCAGAATGCACGTGTGTGGCAAAAAAAAGAAAAGATCAAACAAACCAAATACGTTCTCGCTCAATGTAAAATATGTACTGATTGTGCAACAGCTACATACAAAAAGTGAAATAAAGTAAAACAACTAAATATAAAGTGATGTAAATGATATACTACCCTGAAGACAGGGACTGTAATACACACTTGACACCAAGGAAATGTGAGTATTAGGGTAAGTATGGTACAGCCTCCACATTCGTTCCGTACTACTATATCTTCCCAGCTCTCGACAAATATCTGCACATTCTCTGCACGTCTCCTCCTCACAGGCACCTGCACTCTCTCCTCATGCAACAACTCAACACAGGTCCTCAGATGAGAAAAAGAGTGGGAAAACTATACGGAACCAAACCAATGGACTATGAGCTTAATACTAAACACCAAACAACAACCGAGCAATATTCCTACCGTCAGGAGCTTCTTGTCTGCCTTGAGGGCAACCTTTTCTCTAATAATTCCCAAAACTGGGAAATGCAAATGCAGGTCAAATATTTACCAAGGAAAGAAGTCACATTTGTTTAGCAGTGCTTAACAAAAAGCAAGTTCTCTGGAATTCAAAATATTATCTGAAAATGTCAAAAGTCAGCAAAAGTGGCAATGTATTTTTGAAGGCAAAATGAAAATGAAAATAAGTAATTCCTACCAGAAAATCTGACTTTTCCCCAGACATTGTACACATTTCCTCGGAAGGGGCTTGGCCTTAGTGATGACTTGAGTGCTACAGAAAAGTGACGAGATTTTCAGCAGTTAGAACCGTGTTGTTAAATATTAATTTAAACGATCAGTTCCCTTCCAAAGCAACATTGGCAGCAAGCGCATCCTTTGGGAATACAGATTGTTTTGCAGCAACAGCGGACAATTACTTTGAGACCTCAGTTGTCTCCATATTTGGAGAGAAAGGCGGCTTATGTAATCATCAAACCCTGCCAGCTCGTATCTGGAACTTCTGTCACATGTAAGAGTAAAAAAAAACAGGGGATGGAGGGTAGAACTCTTTTCCGTCTCACCTTTACAGCGGGTGACAAATTGAGGCCTCTCTAGGGGGCGGTTGAAAGCCACACGATGCTGGGTGAGGACCAAAGACCCACAACCAGAGATGAAGCGCCCTTTGCACCTGAAACACGTTGCACATTACACAAATGGTGAGAAAGTTAAGTGGAGAGCAAGCCAAATGTTTGTGCTACATTTTGTCTTTGGCTGGAAAGTTGTTTACTCTACCAGCTGCCCACATGAAAGAGGCCAGTGTTTGGAATTCGCTAGTAAAACTTTGGAAGAGGACAAGGAATCTGTAAATGTAGATACCCTCACAGGCAGGTGACAAATATTCTCTTCTTGGTCAGGAAGGGTTAGGACGTGTAGGAAGAACACACTCAATAAATAAAGCTCAAAGACGAGTGACTCCAAAGTGCCAGACTCTGGCCAGTTGTATCCAGTGTATGATCTGAGGGGAGGATTTAGCAGAAGTTCATATTAGGCTGACAACTGGGGCATGAGAGCTGAATGGACCTGACCCAAAGGGAAGGAGGCCCCCGTCTGTGTACATGGCAACTGCATGGCCAACAGCTTGTTACTGTGCTGCCACGAGGCAGCCTAGGATAGAACACAAGATGCCCCGAGGGGCTTTACAGCAATCAGAGGCCGATACCCCACAACTGCAGCCGAGTGGCAATTAACCTGCAGGGAGGGAGACGAGGTCGGGCCGAGGAACACCGAGGCGGGAATCAACGGCAATCTGTTGCTCAGTGTGTGGACACGGGAGGACACGCGGGGGTCACAACCAGTTAAGTGGCACATAGGGTGAGGGTCTTACCATCCAGGGTAGAGGACATAACGGGCTCTCAGCATCTGTGGCTCACTGAAGCTGCTATCAGAAAATATCAGATTCACATCTTCATTCCTAATTGATACAAAAAAACACACATGACAAAATTACTTAACTTTGCAAATATATGCAAATAATTACAAAACTTCTGAAATACATAACAGGCTTTTAATTACAAAATGAATTACTCAAAGTACAGAAAGCATTATGAACTGTCCGTGACACATTACTGCTCTCACTGTGCAGTGATCTGACCCAACCGATTCAAATATAGACTTAGAATGTCTTAAGCAAAGATAAAAGCAGTTAAATGACTGTTTGCGGTATTGATCATGATTCTGCGGGCGCCTACCTGGTGACAGCTCCTCTCTCTGCCAGTATGAAGGCAGCGGTGGGGTTGGCAGAGCGTACCAACTGCTGAACATGCTGCATGAGAGGGTGCTTCTGCTCTGCTGTCAGCCCGGTGAACACCACTGTACTCACAATACCTGACATACAACGAGGCGCAAAAAAGGGAAAATGAATTGCAGGAGAAACTGGAAATAGTAGGCACTGCAGAAATACCATATTTTACACTAGGTTTTTTTGTGCATTACTGCTGCCATGTTGTAACTGCAAGCCACATTTTTGGGGAAATTGGCTTTTGGATTCCTTCAAAATAAAAAGTACGGTATAATAAATAATGATGTGACAGCCAGACTCCTCTTCAATATGTCACGTCAGAATACAAGATGAAGTGTAAACTGTGGGCTCTCAAACATTAAGTGATGTTTGCGGCAACTGGGGCCGAACATATTATTGGTTGACCCTTTTGGTTTTCATATTACAAGATTTGTAAAACTATATAGTAAACCTTTGTGGCAGAGAACGTCATGGTGGGTAATATTATGACCACTATCACTGTGAGTTCAGTTTGGCGAACTCAATCTCCAAATGTTAGCATACTTAGAACTTCTCAGTATTTAGATCATATTTGAAGGTACTGATGGTCAATACTCCATAGATCTACATATTTGTGTAATATGTTGACAATAAGTTACATTTTTGCATTTTGAATCAGTCAAAGACAGAGGTCCTGCTAAAAAGCTAACGACAAAAGCATTGTTTCACATATATAATATATTTCTTCTTCACTTGATGTTAGTGTTGGATTTGTTACTTTACTGTGATGTGAGAGTATTATTTTTGTCATAAATGGACAACTTGTCCTCTGACTTAGTTTGAAAATGGCCGAGAACATTTCTTGATTCTTATATCGCACAACCTGGCAGTATACATAATGAACATGAAAATGATGTTTCCTGAGTATTCCAAGTTCTTCCTCAATGTATTTTGTTGTTGGGAAACTTTGCAACAGATAGGATTTACCTTGGCTGCACTGCTCCAACAGTTTAGGAAATGCAAACCTGCAGAGAGAGACAAGAGACAGAAGGACTTAAGTTAAATACACAGTATACTTGAGTACAGCGTGAAAACTGACCGGCAGCCATCCTTCAAATGCAAATTTAGTTTGACTGAGAAGGTCACTGTGGATAGATTATGTTGGAAATAGTTTTATTTTCCCCGGAGAATAGAGACTTGGATTATACTGCATGAGTCATGTGAGAGTTTGTGTGAAAGTTTGTAAACAGATGTTTTGATAAAAAAAGGAAAAAAAGGTTTCTCCAAGAGGCATCACAGTGGGAGTAATTTATATACAAATGGCAATTAATGAATATAATTACTAATCATATGTATTTGAACCCTTGTTTTGTTCCAAACTATCATTGCTAACAATAACACTATTTATGACGAATGTTTTTTTGCCAAAGTTGTGCAGCAATAAACAGGCCAATTCATTGTTATGACTGTTGGCTAACAGTCCGGTTATCAATCATGGGGCATTTATTATAGGACGACATCACAACTGTGACTGGCAATTGACCAATCTAAAAGCTTTCTGTAATCTCATTTCATTTTAACATAATTTATCCTGAGTTTTCAGATCAATCAGTGTTATACACCACTTTCTGAATAACCGTGACTCTGAGCCAAGTCCCCCTCCGGCCACCACAGACCCTCCCCTGCAGGCTGGGGGATCAGCAATTCATCTTTCCTGTCCTGATGTAATGAACTGTCTACATTCATCACAAAGATTGGATCATGACAGACTGATGAGCTTCACTGAGGAGGGGGTGTTGGTCACACATGTGGACCTGAGGGATTAGAGGGGCTATGCTGCAGGGGGTTGACAGGCAGGTCAGGCCTAAACTGGGCTAACCACTCCCAATTAGCACCATAGTGGGTCCAGAGATCTCCACACAATCTATGGCAATGGGCAGTGGCGGGAGGGGGTTGTTGAAGATGCCTCTCATGGAAAAGTCAATGCTAATCACATTGCTAACTAAACCTTTTATAACACATTTTTCCACTGCAGAGCCAAGTGGGGCTTTTTCTCAGAGTTTGATATATTTACGGCACAGGATACAAAACATGCTTGAGATGTATTATTAAAGCTCAGCTACCTAAACATCTACAATAACTGTGGGAGTTCTCCAGGTGGATTGTTTGAGTTAAGTTGCAGAATCTAATTATTATATTTGTTATAACACCCACTAGCTTTTAAAAAAAATGTCTGGTGAAGAAGACGGTCAAAGTAGTTTTCCGAGCGTGTTGGAAAAAGTAGACCCTCTAGACTGACTTCATCTGTATGTACTGGCCAATGCAGCTCGGCTGTGCAGTGGAAAACAGCCTATTACCCGGAGTGGTATGTCATATTGTGTGGAGCAGCTCAGTCAATCTTCGACAGTGAGAAGCTCTGTAAGCTACATCTAAAGCCTGTAACAAAAGGAGAGTGAGATTAAATGTAGGCCTGATCCTCTCTGTAAAAGGGACCCAGCCTTGAGTTTTAATAGCTAAAAGGGTCATGTAACCTCGTCCTGGAAACCTCCAACATCCGGCCCTGTCTGTCATCATCTGGGTCCATCTGTCCATACGTTACTCAGAAACGGGTGTGTTTTAGCATATTTAGCTTCTTTAACTTTGCTAAATAAGCACAAAAAGAGACCAAATACACATGTCTTGCTAGCTGCATGCAAAACAAAAAATAGAGACCGGTAACTATGCAAGGAACAAATGGAAGCTTTTCTTGGTGGAAAATGTATGTTTTTTGGAAAATGCTAAGCATGCGGAGAGATAGCAGAGTAGCGGACTATGCTGCAGGAGTTATTTGCGGAGTTATTTTTTGTGAAACTGGGTCACCAAATCAATTGCTGTGAATTCTGTTTGGCTGCAACTGCCATCCTCACCGAAGGAGCAAGTCTCAAGCTTTTGAGAGCAACGTTCCAAGTCTACAGTTGGTGAGTGTTCACTAATGATTGTATGGATTCATGGTGAGGTTTTCATAAGGAAGCTGCTTATACAAATGTGCTGTAATACATACAGCTGCATCATTGATGCTGTTTACTGTGAAGCCGCTGCAGGACTGTATCATGTACTAAAGTTCTGGGTTTGAGTCGAGTGCAACCGAGTCACTAACTTGATTGTGGAACATAACAGAATATAATTAAATTACTCATCCTTCATTAATTAGGTCATACTGACGTTCAAAATATTGAAGTTGAAAGCGACATGATTTTAAACACACACAGCAAACCAAACAATTTCAGAACCTTTTTCTTCTACATGTTTGGTCTTATTGTAATCCAGCACATTTCACGTAGTTTCTGGTTCCAGTCTGTTTGGAAATTCAATCATTCAGGAATTTTGTTTACTTCAGTTAGAAATTATGCAATTTTGTCAAAGGACAACCAGCTTGATGTCAGTGGACATGAATTCATCTGATATACATTTCTTTATGGCAATCAAAGCTCGTTTTGTTTTCCTCCCCTTTAGATAGCCGCCGTGTTGAGACCTAATCTGCTGGGAAAAGAAATGT
This sequence comes from Taurulus bubalis, assembly GCF_910589615.1. NCBI lineage: Eukaryota > Metazoa > Chordata > Actinopteri > Perciformes > Cottidae > Taurulus > Taurulus bubalis. Next base: position 10,910,096 of record NC_136589.1, on the reverse strand, counting down.
CACCTGTGCTCCACACAGGAGGCCAGGGGGTCCACACAAGCAGTGACAGCCCCGATGGTGAAACACGCTTGGACAACTGGGTCAGGGTGGGAAAGCACAGCCTGGACCACATCCAGAACATCTGTGTATCTGTCCGAGTAGAAATATTTACAATTGAATGAATCATCACACACTGACAATGAACAGTAAATCAATTCAGTTACTTTTCTTTTACAACTCAGTTTCAATACTTTTCTTTTTGCTATTTCTTCAAGTGCCGTCTGATATTGTTAAGTTTGAATACCCCAAAATACTCTCAGCACTAACAGGGGTCGCAGCTTTTCCTGCCAAGATGTGGGAGAAGGTAAAGCTCAGTAAGAACTACGAGAAAGCTCAGAAGACTGATGAGATCTAAGATCTGTTTTCATGTTATCTGTGTTAGTAATCGTCAGATAACATTATTTTCAAATTGTAGTATTTTTGGAATATGAATGATTCCCTTTAGCTCAGCTCAGCTCTACTGGAGTCTTGTATTCTCAGCTTTCTTACCCAGGTGAGAGCACCAACAGACGGGGTTTGCCTCCAGGGCCTCTCTGGCTTTCCAGGAAGCCGGACAAATACTGCTGCAGGTGAGAGGCTGAGAAGCCCTCACAGCTGTCAGGACCAGGCTCGTACACCACCCACCTGCAGTACGGATGAAAGGAAAATGTTTGTGTTGCTACAACATATATAAGAGTAAAAAAAGAACACTGTCACAAAAACAAAATGCAAACCGAAGGAACCTCCTTGGATGGAATCGCTCTCACCTTCCATGTTCCTTGTTTAACTGGACCAGGAAATTGCAGAGTCTTTTCTTATGGCTTCCCGGTAATCCAGTGATGATGGTTATGACAACCTTTGCACACATAAAAAAGACCATATGAGATTAGAAGTGGCTCAGCCAAATAAAGGCTGACAGGACAAAGCATTCTTTGAAGGAACCACGGATGTTTTTTCTTGTCTACATTTTTCAAATGAGGAAGATCCGCTGCACCTCAGTCAATATGCTCACCTTGTCTCCCTGACTGTTAACTGGATTCCTCAGCTCAGCAGAGGGGAAGAGCACCCCCAGGTGGTCATACAGAATGGGCTCCTGACCGATACTACTCAAGGCAAAGTGCTGAAGAAACCTGACATGGACCAGAATACAAGGATCAGTAAACAGACATAGGGTCAGAACTGACTGTCATGACTAGATGCAACAAGTACTTTGGGAACTGAACATGGAAGAAAAAGGACAAAAGGGCGTAGTACAGTTTCACAGCTAAGACTTTCCTTCCTATTTGTTACAGTTACAGTTTCTGCAGTAACATTTACATAAAAGCACAAAATATTTTTTCGTTAATTATCTCTGCTGAAACAGAGTGCTTAGAAATGAGACCTAGAATTAAACATTTCGCAAGAGAGCAACACATTTTTAGAAGCGCCGTGCGGCATGTTCATTTTGGATGCAAATGCTTAAAACAATTGGATGTCCAATTATACGAGGGGACAGATTTGGGAAGACCGAGAAGAAGATCATTGCATGTGTCTTTGTTGCAGCTACGATGGCAAGAAAGAAAATGCGTGCGCACTGTTTATTCTCGCCCAGAAAAGGAAGAGTCATTATCTTATATACTTTCGTTCAGCAGAAAGGACCTTTCGAGTGTGGATGATCTCCAAAGATGAAAACACTGTATCCAGAAACACAGGCTTAACATGCTATTTTGGGAATACATACCCGTGATTGAGCAATACCTAGCATCAGGTTTCATTACTTGTTTGGTACAACTGTGAAGCACTCTACTGAGTGAGTCGAGTGTGTACTAACATTTCCTGCTCTGGCAGCTGGGAGTATGAAGTCTTCAGGCTGCCCCTGCGTTTGGCCACTGGTGGCTCCTGACTGTCATGCAGCTTCTGCAGTCTGATGTGCCTGAGAGAAAATAAAAAGTAATTACAATTACTCTGTCGTGTTATCATGGACAGAGTTAACCTTAAATACTGACCTTATATAGCATCAAAAGACGGATTCGCCATTTTACAGAATCACAAAGTTTCACAATGGAACTATCAAAATCTTGTGACATGAAGAGAAAGGGCCTCAGTGAAACATACTCAAATATGTTGGTGTCTGGATTTAAAAAAAGATTCTGCATATTTGGTTTGAATTGTTTTTAACTGACCTTATTGGATAAGATCAAAAACTAAAACAAAAAGTGTGATATTACAAGGACAAACAAAGGAATGTGCAATGGAATCTAGCATACAGACAACTAATCTTAAATTGAAAAGGGGATAAAGTTATCTTACATGTTTTTCTGCTTCCAGGTCAGGTGCTTTTGGTCCACCATTTGCAGATTAAGTCCAGATTCTGATTTTTGCCACACTGACAAAACCTGAAAGCAAGAGATTAAGGTTCAGACAACTGCAGCTCTATCTTTAATGAGCATAACATGATGAAGAAGATGGCTTGTTTCCCAGTAATAGATCATCGTTCAACCAACATATATATGATAGACCATTTGATAAAATGGGATAACACAAGTTTCTGTTTTTACCATGTTATTTTGAACGTATGATTTGGTGGCATCTAGGGGTGAGGCTGCATATTGCAACCAATTGAAAATTCTCCTGTGGGTCAAGTGTGTCGGAGAAAACGCAAAAGGCCCTATATAGAGCCAGTGTTTGGTTTGTCTGTTCTAGGCTACTCTAGACGCATGGCAGCCGGCTCCTTTCGAAAAAATATTACACAGGCATGATGGGAGACTGAATTATGTGTATGTTGAATCTCAAACCCTGTCAGAGGTCACTGGCTAGGTTTTACCTTGGAATAGAAGGCCCTGTGGCTCTTCGACCTGGGCTGAAGAGCAAACACCAGACAATAGTCGGCGCTGTGGAGAGGGAACGGAAGGTGGGGGAGCAGGCTGCTGTCATACTCCACGAGGAGAGATGCCACAGCGGTGGAGTCCTGGTATTAAGACAACACATAAATCATACACAGGTTGGAACCAGAAATTCAACTGCATATGGATTCATGTTATTGTGTTTTACCCCAGTAGAAGTCTTTTAAATCATTACAGAACAGAACTTATATATGTGATCATACATGTGTCATAACATGTGAATATTACCGGATCATAGAACTTGATGGTGTTGATGTGATCCTTGGACAGTGCAATGCTCCCATATTGAGAATGGATAAACAGGAGTCCCTCAGAGAGGAACATTATTTTTCCTATGAATAATATTTGAAGAAATTAAAAGAATTAGGCAGGATCAAGACTCTTTGTAACATAATGAGGTAAGAATAAATAAAAACAATACAATTTGTACATGTATTGTCAGATTTAAACTGAAATTAAAACCTGTGAATAAAGCTATGATAAAAAGTCTATTTTGTTGATTCACAGAATTTCATTTTTGTTTGAAATGCGACTGTAGGGTTGACTTTTTTTTTTTTGACAATTGATTCCAGGCTAAGCAATCTATGAATCAAAGGTTATACAGCAGCATTGTTATCATATATAAATAGATGTCAGAAATGTCAATAATACTGGAGAGTGTCACCTTCTTCAGGTGTGGAGAGCTGGCTGCTAGAGAACACATATGCAGCATCTGCTACAGTCAGAGCAGTTCCCAGAAAAGTGCCTTCCTCTATCTGTTGGAGACACACATTGTCAGTGATGAGGTCACATGTCCACATATACATTAACTCGTATTTATACACTGCAGTGGACACATGACGCTTCTGAACTTACCTTAGCAAGATGTTGGGCTTCCTCAGATTGCTTGACATCAGATTCCATCTGAAAACAATATGACCATAAGACTTCTGACAAACAATGATGTGAAAAATAAAATGGTGTATTCCTTAAACTAAGGATGAGACAACATGTTTTCTGAAGAGGAAACTGAGACGTGTCATTTTGTAAAATTTGAACTGGAAAAATAAAAACCTAGACTTAGTAACTCAGTCTGTATCCGAACATTAATCAGAATTTTTCAAATTTTCAGCCCCACACATACCAGCCAGCAGGCGTATCGAGGCACAGTTGTAGTCAGGATGGTGTAGCAGCTGTCTGAGGACACAGTGCCATCTGCAGGAGAAGAAACAGACTTGTTTAAAATGAAGCACACACAACAAACAAGGAGGATGAATCACAAATATGAATCTCAGAGCAAAAAAGAAAAAGATAGCTTTTTTTATTCTCGTGCTCTGTTGTTCAAAATTACTTTTGCCTTTTTCTTTTTACAGTGACGTAATTTGTCACTGTATTTATTACAGTGTGTAACTCAAATGTCCTTTGTGGAATCACTCAGCAATCCATTCTAATTAGACTTAATCTAATCAGTGTTGTACCTTTCTGTTGAATGTTGATGCTGGACTCCAAGAAGGATTCAGAGAAGACCACAGAGCCCAGGTCGCCCCCATCCCACTGCAGATCTGGAATGTCATGGACAGTCATGGAGGCCTTAAAACAAAAGTAAAATGTGTTAAATGAAGAAAAGAAAAAGCTTTTAAAAGGGAAATTGTACACTAAAGTATTTTTTTCAAGCAACAAATGTATTTGCCTCTCTAACTTACTGTTTTTACTACGTAACGGCTCTCTTTATCAGTCAGAGGAATGATCCTGAAAACAAAAATAAAACAGATTCTGAAATTCTGAATTTAAACATTTACAAAAAGGTTTTCAAGAAGGAATCAATGTTTTTTCTGAAGACTAATAAATGTTTCCAGGAGTTAACACCCACCTTCCTTGCATATTCACTGCCTGTATGCTGAATTCACATTTGGACCTGAACAAAGAAAAGACAGAGTCAAACCAATTAAAACAAATAATTACATTTCCGCTTGGCTAAAAGTCTCACAGAAAGGGTGACAGTGAAAAAATGGAAATCAATCTGTACCTGAGAGGACTCCGGTAGTGACTTAAATTCATTGAGTCCAAAGCCACTAGAAATGTTTTCTCTGCTACATCCTTGGCCTGGGATAATAAACATGCCTTCATGAGAAACTGTACATGTTACACTACATTCTGGAGGACACATGTTAAAATAGGTGGTCTTGGTTTTCTTACCTTGGTAGTGCTGGAGGTAAAGGAGTAGCATTTGATTCCTGACAGAACTGCTTGAACAGCCGCTGAATAGATCTGTGACAAAAGTCTGAAAAAAAAAAACTCTTTCAATGTGACGTTCTGTAACATTGGACAATAGCCAACTAATAGCTTACAGGGAAAAGAATATTGATCATGAGATCCAAAACTAAATCACTTACAAGACTTCTGTTTTCTTTTGCTCTGTCTTTTGATTTCCTGTGGATGAAACAAACAAATGATATACTAACTGATACAAATAAGGGCTTCTCATATTGCAGTTAATCCCAGGCAACCTCTGAAATGTGATGCAAAGGACAATAATCTAAAGAAACTAAAACAAATGTTGCTAATTATTTTTTACAAATGTGCATTTAATCAATATGAAATAGGCAAAGTCACACAGTAAAATCTCACCAAGGTATGGAGAGTGGGTGGTCCCAAAGAAATAGGTTCGAGAGCAGGCTAGGGGTCCTTTGGGAGCCACACACTGCAGAATCTAAATGAACAAAAAAGATACAATGTCAAGATACAATCATGACATGTTCCCACACAAATGACAGAGACAAAAGAGCTGCACATATACCTAAATATCATATTTACAGGAGACATGAGGTCAGTAAACACATGTTTCCTGAAAAGAGATGTTCAAGATAATTTGTCAACGCTGGTTGTACCAAAATCCCTTCACCAGCAGGTGGTGCTGCAGGCCACTTATCCTCTTTTGACTTGAGCAACGTGATTTAGAAAACTCTGAAGGTTCAACATACAATATTCAGAGCATGTAGCAGCAAACAACTATTTCCTATGTAAAACGTTTAGTGGAGTAATGAATGAGTTTCCACAGTTACTCGACTAACCACTTTGGCAGATGCCAAGCAAAATGTAATGTAAAAGCCAATAATAGATATCCTGGCATAATGCAGGTGGTTTACAGAGTTAGCTGGTTCACATCATACTGTTTCCCATTTCAGGCTTCTCACCATTTGTCTGGCTGCAGACCCCTCAGCTCCTGTGTTGCGGACCTGATGACTCTCTGAGGCAAAGTTGAACGAATAACCTTCCAAATCCTCCGAGGAGGAATGCTTTCCAAACAACACGAAGGGCTGCTGACTTTTACTGAAATAAGAAACATTTGATGAAGCGATTGTATTTTATTTTTTCTAGAAATCACAAGACTAATTAACTAATGTCAGAGCATGCCATTGTTGAATAAAAAGCTTACCTTTTATCTGTGATGTTGCTTGAGATCAGTCCATGAGAGTAATACGTACGGAATGCCTGTGGATTGAATAGAATACACTTTATGCAGACACAAGTACACTTAGCTGACTACTACACAGACATTGCAAAAAAAAAAAATGCAAAGTGCATTTCCAAACGGCATTACTCAGACATTGACTTGATCTCCAGTCCCATAAATGGTAATAAACGTACCTCTCCTGCGTGAGCTTCAGATAGCTCCAAGATGGACAGATGGTTCTCCAGGTCCATGCTGGAGAAAAAGCCACTCCACTGTTTCTCAAAGTTCACCAAGTCCTAAGATTACAGTAAACAACACCAGTTCATCAGTACCGTACTGAATGGTCATGTTCACAACTTCACATACTAAATATGACTATAAAGAAAATATGAATGTCACTTATGATTGTTATGATTGATCAAAATCAATTAATAATACTTCAACTGACGGACTGATTCATTAGCTATAAAAACTCTCTCTTTTTTTTTAATAACTGCTGGTTAAAAACAAATTACTGATCATTCCAAATAGATTTTTGGACATCCAACAAAACGTTACGGCAAATGGAAAAAGAAGCTTGGTATTACCTCTGTGAGGAGATTATCCAGGGACACTGGGTCGAGTCTGTTGTAAACCTGCCACAGATTCTCACTCATGTCCATTAGCTGGAAAAGCAGGAATATATTAAACAAGTTTAAACAAGAAGTGTAGGAACACAAGTACAATGTTGTGCTACAATTTTTTTTAACATGAAATATCTTTCAATTTTGCAACACTGTTTGAAGGTACCTTGTATTTCATGGTAAAAAAACTCCCTCTACCAATGCCTTCCAGGGCAAATGCTTGAATCAGGGGCCACTTTTCCACCATAAACATGTCAAACCTCTGGATGTGTCCTAAATGGAAAAGAAGAGCAAACATTTACCTGTGTTGTTGGTGCAATGAGATTTGAAAAATTAATACATTTCACTATCTCTGTCACACGTGTAGTGAATGAATGTGGAGATTTAAACGTGATGATATGTACCCTGGGAGCTGTGAGGTACTCCAATACGATAGCAGTCCTGAACCATTGTGACAAAACTGGAGATTTTGAATTCTTCTGCTGCTTCTTCATCTTCATACTGTGTGTGGAGGTAGGACAATTACAAAAAGGACTCAACCTCAGGATTAACAATCACAAACACTGCTACAGAGGGTCATATTTACAATTTTCAGCAATGGCAATTATTACCTGAAGGTACTGAGACACCTGCGCACAAATTACAGGTACATTGGTAAAAACTAGAACACACCATGTCATTAATGAAAGTGAATATGCTGCTTTAACTGTGCAGCCAGTGTAGACAAGGTGGCACATTTAAGCTGACAGCAAAGATGAATAGTAACCTGCAAGGGTTACAATTTTAGCCAGATGAATACATCCACATGCCAAAATATTCTTGATAAAGTTCCTGCTCCTAACTGAGGCATACAGGAAGTGTAATCAACAAGGCAGATAAGACTGAAGCATAACCTCCGCCTCTGTCATGCAGTAGAGATGCAGGTTCCTCCAGTGGGACACGTAGGGCAACAGGTAACTGTAGTTCATTGGGTTGCAGTACAGATGGACACAGTCTGCCTTAATCAACAGGATTACATCTGGAAGGCAGACAAGCAATGTGTCAGAAAGGATACGAACTAAAGTGAGCTCAGAAATAAGATTACAAATGTAGTGAGCAACAACTCACCATCCAGCATTTCATCAGGAAACTCGTCAAGGTCAGGGTTAAGATTCAGCGCATTTCTTCCATATAGTCCATAGAACAGGTATTTCGCCAGCTCAGTGCACCCCTCATTATATCTGCTGTCAATTCCTGAAATAGACACACACACCAAAAAAAAAAAATCACATTTGTATTGTTTCATTGGCTGTTTATGGAATGACCATATGAATTGTTTTATTCACCATCTGTTCAGAAAAACGTTTTCCCTTTAGCCTTAGCAATTGGAAGTGCAGTGAACCAGTCCAGATACAAAATAAATAAAAGTTAAAGATAAAAAGTTTGCAACTTAACATACCAAGAGAGCACAGGATGCCATCAGGAGTGGAAATGCCTCCCTCACAGAGCAGGGACTGAACCTGACGTAGACGACAGCAACTGGAAAATGTCACAAAAAAATTAACAATTAATTTAATTTGAATCTTGGAAACAGCAGTTTGACAGAAATCTCGACACACTGTCCAACTTACTTGCTGTGTTCAGAGTGTTCAATATATATTTATATGTTTGATAACAACAAACCACCTCAGAAATAGCAAGACGTTGGACCTTGTTTTTGTATTATAAAAATGTATTTATAAAAATGCATTTATGATAAATGCATGATAGCTAAGATCATTATCTCAATGGTCATTCACAATTCTAAGATAACTTTAAATATCCCATGATTGCCACAGGTTTCTAAAACTGATAAAAAAAAAAACAGGATCAATAAGAAATGCTGGCTCAGTGATTGGCCTCACTAGAGGTCACTTTAGAAAAGACACAAGGGCCAAGTTAAAAACCATTGTGATTGTAATGGACTCAGTGAGCGACTCAGGGTGCCTCAGGGCTCTACTGAACGACTCAGAAGGCCTTTTTAATGAATACCTTTCGATGGGGAGCATCTTTCTGATGTCAATCATGTTTCATATGGCATTTTCTGTTATTATTTATTCGTGTTTGTGTCAAACTGTGTCTGTTGTGGCCTGTATGAGTTTTTGGTGGCACATGAGTTTCCCCACACGGTTAACATTAACATTTTCTAATTTAATATCGCTAATCTAATCTAAAACATTGTTCTTTTCATAAAATGTAATGACGTATACAATATTGCAATTAAGACATTGTTTCAGCAGAGTTAGGGAAATTGTAAATGAGTTAGGTTAGTCAAAATTGGCGTTTCTTCCCACAGATTCATTAAGTTAGCTTTAGGTTTTGGGAATATAAATACTTGACTGACGTGCGGGGAATTTCTAGGAACGGGTGTTATGGCCCGGCTAGCTAAATTAATATATGTAGCGTTAGCATTGTTAACCAGCCAATGAGCAATTACTCACAGCGTAACCTCCATGACTAACGTTAGCCGTTATTCTTAACTGGTAACGTTACCTGTGATGGTAAAACGACGACGAATAAAGGACATCGTCTCGCGCTAACGTTAGCCAGGTTAGCTTGACAGCTTCACCGAGGCGTTTTCTAACAGCACAACTAGATAGTAATGTTACCTGACAGCTGGGCTAATTCCCGATAGTTTCCCGTTAACTCTCCTTATACCGGCCATGGTGAGTTCCGTCCCCGGTTCACACAATTTATGTTTTATGTCGAACAACGTTATGTATTTTCAGGTCGACTAACTACATCTTCTTCATCACCCTGGAGAATGTCTACACAAGATAGCATAGCAACGGGGCAAACCACTTGATGTTTAGGGGCGTCCAGAATATTATTACAACAGTTGGGGTGAGGAAGTGACAAAATATAGCACAGATTATTATAATTTCCCAATTATGTATTTAGGAAAGCACCATATATTTGTTTTGCCGAATTAAGCGGTTAAAAGAGAGTAATGTATCCGAATTAACCAGACGGTCTCCCCCGCATTTTACGGTATAGTACTGCCTTGTTTTTGACCGTTTTGACAGCGGCAGGCACCAGCGCTCAGCAGTACGGGGAGGTGGTGCAATCCCTCAGTAATCTCAGTTGTTGTGTATGGAGGGGAACCCCTTCTTATACTGCAGCTACATCCATGCTGGTCTGTATGTGCTCTAGTCTAAGTGATCATTTCATGATGTTGTTGTTGTTTTGTCATCACAAGTGATGCATTGTGTTGTTGTTTTGTCCTCACAAGCGATACGATGGTTAAGAAATAACTTTAGGAGCTAATTCAACCAGAAGAAAATATGATTTTGTATTTTCTTGAAAAGATTATTTCCAGTTTTAAACAGGTTCCCTCTATGGTGTTAATCAGCATGTGCACAATGATGTTTTCTCTCATTTTTATCTTGCATGTCATAGCACTATACTACTTCTGTTTTATCTGCAGTGAGGCTGGTTCAGCAATAATGAAGACAAGAAACAATCACAGGATGCCTGTCAGACTGGCTTTATTGTGCAGGACAGCACATGTAGGAAAAGGAAACTGAACCAGGCCAACTGATAAGGAGTTTTCAGATCATGTTCAATTTCAAGTTTAGATTTCAATTCAAGTGTTCCCTCAAATATGACCTTTGAAATGCTGGCATGCTTAAAATGGACTTGCATTTATATAGCGCCTTTCTAGTACCACCGCCACAAGCCAACATTTACCCCATTCATACACTGATGGCAGAGAATACCATACAAGGTGTCATACTGCTCAGGGATATAACCCAATGCCTGTTCTTGCACACTGACACACCAATGGGGATCAGTATATTGCCCAAGGACACTTCGACATGAGGCCTGGAGGAGCCAAATTCCACATTGAGGGAACAGAAATCTGCACAGTCACATTATGTGGAATCACCTACTATATTTTAGGATGCAAGGCTGGTCCCTAAAAGGTCAACCACAAACAAGCTTTTGGTAAAGTTAGACTATAGACTTAGGGTTAACCCTAACGTGTGTGTGTGTGTGTGTGTGTGTGTGTGTGTGTGTGTGTGTGTGTGTGTGTGTGTGTGTGTGTGTGTGTGTGTGTGTGTGTGTGTGTGTGTGAGTGAGAAGGAGAGAGTATGAGTGAGTGAGACAGACAAAGAGAAAAGAGAGTGTTTTACAGTTTGGCATGGACGTTATGAAGCATACGGGAGACAAGTGGCTTTTTCATTCCAGGTTGTGCTGTGGAATGCACTTCCTTGACACCAAAACTGCGGGTCACATGAAAAGTTGTAACCAGGAAGCATCTTGTTGTTTTTTTTGCCCTTATAATGCTCGTCTCAGAGCCAGAGAATCCAGTTTCAGGTGTTCTCTTGAGCTGACAAGGATCTTAAAGAAGACCTGTAAGACCGCCTGCAAAGGACATGTCGCACAGTAAGTAGCTCTATCCTACATATTCCAACACATGCAATGCTAATTTCACTTGCAAGGGCAATGTTAGCAATTGCAAGGCCCGAAAATAACAGATGCATTTGAGTCACTGTATTGCAAAAAGTGTTACTGTTAAATATATGTATTTAAAGAAAAAAAGTCATTATTGTGTTGTTTTGCAGACGGCAAAACTAACATGAGGCAGATGATGGTGGTCATGTCCACCGTGGAGCAATGGTCCTCTTTGAAGTCTCTGCAGCAGGACGGATCAGGGGATAAGCTCAAGTTGACCTTTCGCTCTCTGGGACCAAATCAAGTCTGTGACTTGACAGTGGATGGTCGCTCGGTCAGCTTGCTCTACGCAGATTTAAAAGAAGACATGACAGAGGAGGACATCAGTCGGGCAATAGGTGTCTGCTTTAAGTCTGGCACGGATGGAGTCAGTACATTTCTGCTGCTGATCCAAGGCGGCCATTACACAAAGAGGGAGAGAAGAATGGTAGAGAGTCTGCAGGCACACTTTGGAGCCGAGGCTTTAAAGTACCTGGTAGTTATCTCTCTGGACGATGGAAAGGTTACCGGCACACTGGACGACGCCCTCCTGGAGCTGCTGAACTTGTGCGATGGAAGGTACTGCCGAATCACATCGTCCACAGCAAAAGACGAGCTAGGGGCTCTCCTCAAGATGCTCGACCGCGTGCTGGCTGTGAACGGCATGACCGGCTACACGGAGGCCATGCTGGCCGAGGTTACGAAAAGAAGCAATGAAGACTCGGCCATGCAGATGCTGAAACAGAAGGTGCAAGAGGTCAAGGAGCAGGAGCGGGCATTCAAGCAACTGATCCGACAGCAAGAGGAGAGACGAGCCAAAGAGACGGAGGAGCTGAAGGCAAGGCATGCTGAGGAAAGAAAGAAGGATGCGGCGGGGGAAAAGAAATACGAGACAAAGAGGGAGAGCCTGGAGGAGGCTGTGATGAGCCACAGGGCCATGCTGCAGCTCCAGGTGGGGGCAACTGAAGGTAGGACTTATTTTTTTATTAGAATGAGTTCATATGAAATCCTTTTCCTGCACTATAAAACATTTACATCTGCAGGTTACTAGTACAGGACCATGTGATTTCCTTGATCAAATATGGTTTCATTTGGAACATTTCACAAGACTTTCTCTCAACATGAAAGGAATTTATTTTTTCAGAAAGATGATAGCATGGATAAATAATATTGAAATCATAGTGTGTAAATAACTATTCAAAAAATGCAATTCTGACACACATGTAGTCAATAATTAAGTAGTCTGCTTTTTTTTCCTTCTCGCAATAATCATAAAAGACCGGATTATCATAACTGTGTTGGTAAAGTGTGAAAGTACATTTTTGCTCAACTGCATTTTGAGACATTCTGGCGCAAAAATGTCTCCCACTAGGGTGTGATACAGGCACACATCATCTAATATAATATTTAGTTTTACACATGTAATACAAACACTCAAAAACGGTTTAACCTCAAATGCCGCGTTAAAGTTCATGAATAAAAAAAAAAACGAGTCAGCTACTCTTATTTCTAACTTTTGTTTTACATATTTAATGTTCTAATCGTTCTGAAAATGCTCTCTAACCGCCATGTCTCCTTTTTTGTCTTTAAGATGATGACACGAAGAAGCTGTCGGTCATCCTGTTGGGTCTCTCTGGCAGCGGGAAGTCCTCTGCTCTAAATCTCATTCTAGAGAGGGCAGGCAACCAATACTCAATCAATGAGTCCAGTCGCGAACCCCCTCAGCCCACCTTGTTTTGTGAGAGGAAGGAGGTGTTCGCAGAAGGGAGGCGACTCATCCTGGTGGACACCCCTGAGCTGTGGGACGAGGACGGGGCGGAAAACTTGGAGCTGGTCAAGGACTGCTTGGCTTTGTCCTTACCTGGACCCCACGTCTTCCTGCTGGTGCTCCAGGTGGAGCGCTTCACCCAGGGTGAGTGTGAGATGCTGGGGCACCTGCAGAGAATCTTCGGACGGGACTTTGCAGAGCACGCCGTGGTCCTCCTCGTTCGCTTTGACTGCGACCAGCGCAGGCCTCAGGGGATCAACGACTACGTGACCGACGCCCACGCAACCCTACGGGATCTCATCCGCAAGTGCGGCAGCCGGTTTTATGAGCTGAATGTGACCAAGTCCCAGAATGCTCTGAGCTATCCTCAGGTGAAAGACCTGCTCTCAGGGATCAACAAGCTGGTAGCGTCACATGGAGGACGCTCCTACTCAACGAGGAGGTTTTCTGTGCAGGAGCTGCAGGAGAGGAAGAAGGGGATTGGGGAGAGTGGGGAGGGGGCTTTGGAAGGGAACTACTTATTAAGAGATGCCTGATTTCCAGACCCATGGGCAGGGAGGGGGTGAGCACAATGACTGCAACACCTGTATGTTGGGATTAAATGTGCCATTATATCTTTGGTTTATTTTTTAAAAGACGGCATCAGATACAAGTTTATTTAACTACATGGAATCAGTCCTGCACGGATTCTGCACTGGATTGAAATACATTGCAGATTTATAGCTTTCGTAGATGATGTCACCATGGTTTGCTTGCAGGAAATTGCCATCAGAGGTTGTTGATTTAAAAAAAGCAACAATTATCTTTTTATATATATTTCGGATTATGTTATGTAGCATATTAATACATCCATCAAATGCAAATGACACACACATTATATTTCATGTACAACTGTCACCAGCAAATCAGAAATTATAATAATAATTTGCTTTGTGTAAAAAACTAATTGGTTTCATAGGTGTGGGGATTTTCCAAACCAGAGGAGCAGAAACATCAGGGATCCCTCATGTCCATGTTTATCTGCAGGGAGCAGGGAGGGGAGGAACAGTTGCAGATTTGATTTACTTTTGGACTTCCCCATCTGGGCGAGGACTTATCCGACAAGTTTTTTTAGATCTGCTTGTTGTTATCTTGATTGCCTAACAGTTACATTCTATAACACCATCCTTCAGATGGACAACAAACGGACTCAATTACGTGAAAAAACGTAAAAAGTTTTATTAAATCAGTTATTGTGCAACTCTTACTTGTGTATATGCTCTAATGTTTATCCCTGCACATCTATTGGGTAACTTTTGTGACTTTATTATGCATTTAAACAGAATAGGGTTAAGAACAATATTATGAACACTGCAATCAAAAAAGGAAAATACATTTGTGAATAAAAACATGTTCATGTGAATCCAAAAGATTTGGTTGCTGTTGAGCTGAATCTTGTGGGCGGGACCAAGTGTCAATTTGGCAGCAGTTGGTAATTTCATTTGCATTAATAAACTCTATTTGCAATAAAACATGTATTTGATTATAGTGTGGATAGTTTCTTTGTTATTGTACTGTACATAGTAAACAACTCAAGACATCTGAATGTGATACAACTGTATTTTATTGATTCCTTTATGAAGTGATGGCTAATCTCTTTGTACAGGTGGGTGCAGTATGTTAACCCATACTGGGGATCTATCTCTATAGAGCCATGTTTTTTGTCACGCTGATTTCGGTGGAAACATGGCTGCCGCCATCTAGGTGCTCTGGTCATGGTGTTGCAGTGGGCTGCGGGGCCATGATGCTGTCGATCCACTCGGTGTAGTGGGAGATGATAGCGTAAATGCCAGGCTTTTTAACTTGGCCACACTTCTTTCCTCCATTGGACGTGATGCCCACCGCGATGCCATTGTAGAGCAGAGGACCTCCAGAGTCACCCTGAGAGACAACAAAAATAAGGACTTTAACGGGAAATTACCATATGTCATATTACATTTGAAAAAAGAAGAAGAAAACCCCATTTGTATACTTTGAATACAAACAAATACACCTTTGCTCATGGCCAAACTTGATTGACCCATTTAGATTTGGTAGAAGATAAGGAAGTCAAACTCACATCACAGCTGTCTTCTGTCTTGTGCGGTTGATCACAGGGTTGTGGGCAGACTCTATGTGCACATATCATGTTACTGGTGAACTTTCTGCCAAAGTAGTCGCTGCGTCTGCACCGAACCGAGCTGACCACCTCGATGACCACCTCTTTGAGCTTGTCTGGTCTGGACCCCAGGTTATCGAGGGACCCCCACCCGGCCGTCTCCACCTCTGCATCCGTGCCGGGGTTTGTGCCGCCCGCTCGCAGAAATTCCACCGCTTTAACGGCTTCAGAGGCGTTGAATGGGCGATCCAACTGCAAACAAAACGTTCCAAAGTGGTTTTGTTTAATTTTTTTTGTTGAGATTTACTTCAAAGTTCTGTTGTTGGCTTGATTAACCAAAACACAACAATGTAACAACTTACATTTCCGTACCACTGACAATTGACACAAACTTCACATATATACCTTAATTAAAGCAACGTCATTGTCGTAATTTGACACGCTGAAGTCAGGGTGATTGTAAAGTTCCAAAATATCAAATGTCTGCTTTGTCTCTTCAGGTTCACTCAGAGAATGGACACCCAGCACCACTTTCCTTCCATTCGGCCTGTGGAAGGAGCACAATGATACTGTGGCAGGAATAATATTCATTACAATAATACATTACAATGACAGTGGACATCATTTGAAAGATGATGCTAAGAATGCATGTTTTGCTCCATAATATGAGATATCCACATGAACAAGAATAACACAACGCTGTTAAGTTTAGTTAAGGAACAAAAATCTGTTAAAAACAGAACAAATACATATGTTAATATTGCCAAAGAAAACAAAATCTGTGCTCAGCTCTCACACAGAGAATATTTGGATGAGAAAAAACTTCAAATGAAATGTACATTGTTCTTAATCTTGTCTGTCCCCCACATAAACTACATTGATGGTGGTTAACAGAAGGTGGCCTCACCCTGTTGGCAGGCAGTGTACTGCAGTCATCACCCACTGATCTGCAATCACAAACCCTCCACACTCGTGTTTCATGTTCTCTCCCTCTGGCACCTGGATGGAGGCCATGTAGGGCCGAGAGTGCGGCGCTGCATCGCTGCCACCAACGATACCCTCACCTGAAATGATCAAAACACACAACCAAAAGGAAAATGTTCAAAATAAACTATTTTAACTTTTCCGATTGTTTCATGTAACTTGCAAAGGTGCAAAGTCCCACTGCCCTTCAGTAGGAAATTAGAGCATTATTGTCATAGTATTTTGTATAATGAGGGGCATTTGAGCATTTTAATGTCTAGGAAACTTTGTTATCCAAACTTATAAACTAATTGCTAAAAAGTAGGAACACATAGCTACAGTGGAAATAAAAAAGAACACCGAATATTAATTAGCCAAATTTAGTTTTGTAAAATGAATCATCAGTTATGAAAGAAATAACAAACTCACTGTGTGAAATGAGGGTGAAAAGGAAAACAGCAGCAGCCCCAAGAACGGCTCTCTCTGACACCATGATGTCGGCTAAACTAAAGCAAAAGCCGACAACTGTGGGGTTTTAAAGACTTCCACAAGAAAGACCGGAAACATAAATCAAGTCGATATGGTGCAAGACACAAGTGTCGGGCTGATGGATCCTCATGTTCCCCGTTTCCCGGAATGAAAAACAGGAAAGCAAACAACTGATTTCACTTTTACTTTGTTTTTGTCATTGTCAGACGACTGGAAAGAAAGCATTCAAATAAACATTTTGCTGTTTATTTACCACTTTGTCTATTTGCGTTATTTCCCAAGTTCACCGTAAGTATTCAATGATGCCTCATTTGCACATTTGAAGATAAAAAAAAGTTTGAATTATTTTTACCCTATTCACTTGTAGTGTCTTCAAGATGTATGAATTTTTACAATACATACAATACTCAAAAGAGTTTTCTATCGTAATTTAGTATATATTTATGTTTAAGTAGAATACTCAGTTTGTGTTTGAAGTGAAGTTTGGATCAGAAAAAGGTGCACACATTTATTTCTTACTGACATACCTACTTGTTTGCTTCTAAAGTGTGAGCATTCATTGAAACCAGTAGAAACTTTGCACACAGTAAAAACAAAATGCGATTTAACAATAGTTCATATTACATAATGCTGAAATTTGGATGAACCCCCTCTGACCTTGTGCACTTGAACACTCAGAAGGAGAGGACATTATCTTCTTCTTTTCTTCCCATAAATCCAGCAGGAAAACATGGAACATCTGGAACATCACAGTCGGACACAAAGTAGGAATGATAAGCTTGTTTATTGTACTGCATGTTGCACAAACATTATACAGTACAATACGGTGCATGCACAAACTTACACACCTTCCTGTAAGTGTGTCAGGATTAGACAGAGTATTCAACATGTCTTTGATAGGATTTCATAAAAAAGTACGTTGTTTTAGCATCTGGGGTGAAATGTAAAAATATAGTCTGCTGCATATGGACAGTGTTCCTATTAGTAATGTTAAAGTTTTTGAAACTCAACAGCTGTCACACAGAGACAGAACCCAGCACAGCATTTTAATTCTAGACCTGCACTGCACTCTGCAGGTAAAAACAAGTACTACTAGAAAAAAAGAAAAAAACTTGTTGACGTTTGACTTAATAGAATATGTTGCTGAAAGCTCATATTAACTGTAAATGAATGTAAAACATGAACAAATAACTTGTCATGTTGAGCTGGATGCCAATTGTACATCATTCTCAGGAACAGAAATATATAATAGTTAAAGTTACACTTCCTGTCCTAATGCCACCGTACGTTGATCCTGTGGTTGCATTACTGTGAAGTGGGGCAATAACATCTCTTCATAACATCTTCCTACTCCTCATTAATTAAATCATGACTCATGTACTCACAATTACAAGTTAGGGGGAACATAACATTCGGAAATTATTGGTTAAAACATGTGTATCCACCTAGGTGATGATGATGAAGACTTCATTCAGCAGTAAAACGGATTAACAAGCACCTGAGAGTAATTTACAAAACAGCATTTAAAGCTAATTAGTTGTCAAGATTTCCAGTGATGTATTCATACACATAATTAGTATTATATTTCCCCATGCAGAACAAATATATGTAAAGGTACATGGCGTAGAAAGGGCCGTGCACGCCACTGAAGTACAGTAGTATAAACTGTTATAATTGCTCTTCTGCACTATCAGACTTTTGATTGTCACCTGAGCGTCCTTGTTGCCATGGATACGAGCTACAGCTACAACCATATAGCCTCGAGCAACCAAGCCCACCCAGCTAGGTATGCCGTGTGTGTGTGTGTGTGTGTGTGTGTGTGTGTGTGTGTGTGTGTGTGTGTGTATGTGTGTGTGTGTGTAGATATCCATATCTGTTCATCCATGTGTGTGGTCTGGCACTGAACCAATTATCAGAGTCATTTTCCACTTTATGTTTTCAAAATGTTTCATTACTCACTCTCTCTCTCTCTCCACCCCCCCCCCCCCCCCCCCCCCTCTCTGTTTCTTCATGTCTCTCCTCCCTCGCTCGCTCATTCCGATCTCTGACTGTCATTCTCAGACAGTGAGTCATCGAACCTGTCAGTCAGTCCGTCTGGCAGGTTTTTATATTAATCAGTTTGTCTGGCTGCATCGTCCAGTCTCTATTGGTGCGCAACTACACTTCATAACACTGTATTTACAATTATTTGTCAGCTGAGAAACATTCATATACAAGTTAAAGGCTTTGATGATATTTGCAGCGATATCCATAATTTAATTTAGAAATATGCAGATTTGGCCGCTCTAATTTTCTGACTATTCAGTTTAATGTGAATCACTCGAGTGATTTACAGAAGTCACACAAAAACACATGCCGGTACTGAAGTGATGTGTTGAGGGGAAATGTGTCAACAAACATTTAGACAGATACCAACACACACACACACACACACACACACACACACACACGCACGCACACACACACACACACACACACACACACACACACACACACACACACACACACACACACACACACACAATTCCATCAACGTAATAGTCCAGGTAGTTGTTTTCATTTCAATCACATGATAATGTTAAAAAAGAAATTAGCGGAAAAAAAAATATTGGCCCAAATTAAATTCAGAATTTGTATAATAATGTAAGATTTATTGAGAAAGCCCAAAATCACACGTTTCTCATAGGGCTTGTTTACAGTCTGTATGGAGGGATTATGGGAATATGGGCCTGTGGTTACGGACATGTGAAAGGAGCAAAACACCCAAACAAGGACACATTCAAGCTCAAGTGTTTAGGATTTAATGGGCCAGCTGGTGGTGAATTTGCAGATTGCAACACACTGAATACCCTCCACTCACCTTCCCCCTTTCCAAACATGTCTGAGAACTAAATGCAACATGGACCAAATCTCTCTTTGTGGATCTGAAGGGCTTAATATAAAAGGTAATGAACTAATGAAAACATAGTTATGAATACAATATCCTTCACACCGACCCTTTAAAAGTCACTTTAAAAACGGCTCTGGCCCAAAGGCTACCTGACCCCCTGGGCCTGTTCAGTAACCTTTCCATCAACCTGTAAAACATACATCATTCTCTATCCGTTGACCACAAAACAAACCTTTGTCATTAAGAGATGTGTACAGGAAGATGAATGAATGAAATCCAAAGCTTCCCAGCCCCTTAATGTTTTTCTGGTAAAGTTTCATAAGACAGAAGGATAAAACTGTAGCATCAGTGATTCCTCCAGTTCAGGAGAGGCCAATAACGTCGGTGGGTGCTGTTGTTACATGCCGAACGATAGAAAGGATCATTAACTGTTGCAAAAGTTTAAACATGTGTACTCTGCGCCGCTGTCTGTCTCTTTGTCTCTCCAGTTGAACGGTGGTCTTCTGCTCCGTGCTGGCGTTGCTCCAGCGGAGGGGGATTACTGTTAAACGGTATAATCTCCGCTGTTTCCTCCATCAGTCCAGGCCCTTCTGATGGGAGCCGGTGTTTAGAAGGGGCTCCACAGGACGAGATACTCTTTAACTGTAATCTCTCTAATCTCTCCTCTTACTTCAGGCCGGGGTCCCACAGACCTGCCGTCCTCACACTTGTGTTTTCTCTCAGAGCTCATTGGAAAAACATGAGTGGCTCTATTTTCAGTGTGGAAAATACAGCCATAAAGGTGTGTATGTTTGTTGAAAATAATTACGGTGCTTTTAACCATAATCTTTACTGCAGGACTGAACCCTGATTAATCTTCAAGTAATGTTTCACAACACCTTGACATATACTGTTTAGTTTTCTTTGTTTTCTGGATATCAACTTTTATTTGGATGGAAAATTGCCAAACAAAATGCAAAATATAATTTTTGAACCGATATAAGTGAAAAAGAAAACTACATTTAAAAAAGGAACCAAACAGTTACAATTCCATGTGTGGATTTAGGTGGAAATATTTGCAGCTAAAATATATTCACACAAGTAAAACCTGCTGCCTGCGAAGCCAGAATTAAAATATCAAAACGTGTTTTCGTGAATTTGTTCATGAATTTTCAAAATGCAGCAGCTTGGACAAGGATTTCATTCAATTCAAATGTTTGTGTGCGAGTGTGACTGTGTTTGTTGTGATGTTCCCATCAGAGGATGAAACGCGTGACGTAAGTGGCGAACGTGTGTTTGTGCTCGTTTGCCTAATGGCACGTCTTCAGCACGTCAGCCGCTGCAGCCAGAAGAGGAAACGCGAGACTCTACAAGCTCGAATGTGTGAGAAGTGCACCAGCTTGTTTTCTCACGAATGAAGAAAAGTGCAACAGTGCACTTTGAGTTGTCTGTCTCGTGATCGTGTGTGTGAAAGCCTGCGCTGCAAGTGAGTGCGTCAAAGCCTCCCGGTTTCCCAGGAGAACGCTGAATCCTGCACATCTGACGCCTCTCTTCCCGGTGGTGGTCCGATGAGGATCGCCGGGAGATTCCACCTTTCCCACATTGCTCCTTGATCCACCTGACTCCTCCTCGCCTCGCCCATAAGCCTTTCCTTTTGTCCCCCATCGGCGCGCGGCGCTCACTTTGTTTGTACACCCAAAGAGCGGGGTGAGAACGGGCGGCCGTCCCACAGAGCTGAACAACCGTCTGCTCACATTCCCACAATGTTCGGAACAGGTTCACTGAGAAAATAAGAGAAGATCTGTAATTAGCTCGAAGGGAATAAATATTAATCCCGAAATAAACAACAGATGTAAAAAAGTTCGAACATTTGAGTCTTCGGAACAGAAGACATTTATGTTCACACGTTCATTTTCTAATGAATTTTGTCTCCATAATTAATTGTTTTATACTTTATTATGTTCAGAGATGCTTTTGCCATGTTTATATGTATTGTTACAAGCCTAATTAATTCAGTTTTTATATAGATAACTATACATATCGGCTTATTTACGATTAAGCCATTGATTTCCATTCTGACACCTGCAGTACACCTTGTTGTACTACCTTGTCTGGACAGGTCGTTGCCACGGCGCTGTCCGATCTGGGAGTTGTCCGTGTTTTTGTCTTACAACTTTACACTCTGTTTTTACTTCATGAACGTTCATTGTAACATTTTTGGTCACCAAAAAAGTTCTTATTCAGCGTTCGTTTGTACTTAGCTCACTTAGCTCACTTAGCTCACCTCTCCTGCGACTTCTGGTTTAAAAAAACTAAGATGGCGCCGGACAAATTGCCGAACTTGAGGTTCCGAAACCAGAAACCAACAGTAGACGTCACAGTGACTACGTCCACTTGTTATATATAGTCTAGAAACAATACCGTAGGAGCCGGTGCCGGGCCGTGGATTTGGTACCTACGCAGTAGGATGTTTTTCTGGGTCGGGCCAATCAATTTCAGCAAACATCCTAGTATGATTCAATACAAAACAAAGGTATCAAAAACGCATTACTACTTTGCAGTTTTTATCATTTATTCCAACACTGACACAATAAGGACATCTTATTCATACAATTCAGTATATTAATGTATACATCATATAACAATATTCAGTTACCGTTAGCGTCGATGTAGCGTAGCATCAGCTGACAGTGGGTCAGGCAGTCATCTCGTCTGCTTGAATGGCGATAAAATCAGCATTCTTTACTTGTAATCCCTTATAACCGACAGCATACAGTCCAACATGGCTGCGCCTGCTTCCCTTTCATGCTGGTCTGTTGTCTGCTGAGTTCAGGAGCTGATCTGGGACCATGAGTTTCTCCGCCATAGTTCTTCTCTCAAACGGGTCTTGGAGGAGAGATTTGATCTTGTTAGGGTTGAGTCTTCTTGCAAGAGTAGCGCTCGTGCTGGGATGTATCATTATCATGACATTAAAATTGTGCTGCGAGAGAAAAGAAGCCGGAGAGAACACAAGAGACAAATTGGATGTCATTCATTTATTTCTTTAATCAGTGATTGGCTAAACTGCGTATTAGACCCGTCTTCCTTGGGCAGAATCGATCTGGCCCCACTACGCGCACTAGCAGCACAGACGTGCACGGGGCAGTTGAAAGTTGCACCAGCAGAGGGGACAAGCAGGAAAAGCATATATTTGGCGCAGATATCCTATTTTACAAATATTACTGGGTATATTCCATTTTTTTTTTTTTTTTTTTTTCAAAAACACAAATATTGACCGCGGTAGTTTACTGCTCGACAATAAAAGGGTGTTCACACCGAAGGCGCCGCGATTATTTGCGCCACGTAAAAGGGGGCGTGGCTTATCTCCATTGCTTCTCTCCATGAAAAGAGCTTTCATTTCCGCTATCGACCATGGAATAAATAACCACTAGTTCTACTTTATTCTTGTTGTGTAAATTCCACATAAGTCGGAACATCAAACTCCATGGTGTCTGGGTTCATAATATTATCCGTATTATTCGTAGTCTCAACTACTACGCAACTATGACTCACACGATTTTTTCCGCCGGAGTTGAGATATTTCAACTCAATTGTATGTCAAAAGCTATGGAAAATATGGTAATTTTTTCATACAAATTAGAAACAGTAACGGTATTAGCACTCCGCGGAAGAGGCACAAGGTTAGTTAAAGTTGTAAAAACTGTCTATGTTTTAAGGAAATTGGTGTGAATGTTGGCTCAGTGTGTGTGTGTGTGTGTGTGTGTGTGTGTGTGTGTGTGTGTGTGTGTGTGTGTGTGTGTGTGTGTGCGTGTGTGTGCTATTAATGCAAACGAGGAGTAAGCAAACATAATTATCGTTTTTGTGCCTGTGTACACAGCTCTTACGTTGGTTTTGGAAATTTATCAATACATTTGAAATCATCAGTCAAGTGCAGGACTATCTTTCAGAGGGGTATGCGACATGATATATTTATATATATATATATATATATATATATATATTATAATATAAAATATTATAATATTATAATATACTGAATTGTATTAATACGATATCCTTATTATGTCATACTGGGATTAGATGGCCCTACCAAAAAAATGAGAACATCAGAGAGAGAGAGAGAGAGAGAAAGAGAGCGAGAGAGAGAGAGAGAGAGAGAGAGAGAGAGAGAGAGAGCCTTGTCTAAACATGTCGTGAAAGTTAGGTTTTCAGACGCTGTAATTTACGCAGATTCAGATTCGGATCACTTTGGCAGAATACGGGACCACCTGCACTCACAGCTCAATGTGAGCGAAGATGTAAAAAACAGTGTTTTACTAAAGCGTGAGATCTCAGGCCAAAAAGCAGCTCACAGTGCTGCTCTGACAGTCTGACGCCTTCAGTGTGTGTGTACATGTGTGTGTGTGTGTGTGTGTGTGTGTGTGTGTGTGTGTGTGTGTACATGTGTGTGTTTGTCTCAGCCTGGAGGTATTGAAAGGGCGTAAAGCTGTCAATGCTAAGGAAGATGAATCTATTGAAAGCTGTCAATGCTTTCATTGAGGTGGCTGTAGATCGAGCCACCGTTTCTTCTCCCTCTTCTCTCCCCCCTTAGTATATTTGCCTCCCCTTTATTTGCTTCGTCTTAAATTAATTTGGATCGTTTGTGCATTCGGGGACAGATTTATAGGATAAGGGTTTATGTGAAAGTAGAATGATATATTGCATGACATTTCTACCAAGTTCCTAAATTATATAAACACACAGCAGGAGTTGTGTAATTACTTGAATTAATTATTATCAACATTTATTTGAAAACAGTGATCAACGGACTGCACTTTAAATTTAAACATGACTGAGCCAGAACATCTACATTTTTTCATCGTGGCCAAACCAACAGCAACCACCATAGCTGATGGTTGAAGAGAGCCATCAACCACGTACACACAGACAATATACTGGTCTGCATCAATATAGCTCTTCTTGGGAAATCTGAATTTTCCAAATTTGATATAGCATGAGGACATTTTAAACTGGATTTCTCCGTCATGTCATTACAGTTTCTTCAACCCGGCATCAAACTGTATGAAAAAACACTTCTTTAGCTGTAATTTGACTATTTATTGTTAATCTTTCAAATACACTTGGAATTGATCTGCCTTTCTTAAGATTTTAGAAACACTTATTTTCATTAATTCTCTCCTTATTCTTCTCTTCAATTTCTATCACCTGAAGCCTCTTGTGAGCTGTAAATGTTGCAGTAGAGTTTACTGTTGACTGTGAACAGCATCCTCTTGCAGCAGTAAACATCTGGGTGCGCAATGATGGGAAAAGAATATGACGCTCAAACTGGAGACTTGCAAAGCACACATACTTTATGTTTCTTACATTTTAATGACATCAAATACTGTAATTATATTTAATAACTGATTTACTGTTGTACTGTATTATGCCTTCTTGTAAGGCACTTGAATGTGCTGGTGGCATTGCTTCTTCACACAATAATGTCAACCAGACTGAAATAATTCCAGGTGAATAAATGATTCAAACTATGAAATTAGCAGTTATCTGGGGAGCCCTGATCACCAAAGGGTCTTCAGCACTGACAAGGAGCCCCAATGTCCCTCATTCCCTATCATCTCTCTGCTGTCCACTCTCTAATAAACCATTAAATACCTTGAAAAAAGAGAAAATCACTGGTGTGTAACTGGACTGTTGCTGGTTATAGGCCAATGTAACATTAACAGCAGCCGTGTTTCTATTTACATATTGTATGTCCATTTTTAAAGTATCATATTACAAAAAGATGTATATGGAAACAGCAAAATTCTATTAAACTTCCTCGTTTGTGCAATTACGTTTTTACACTAGCTCTAAATTATATTTGCTTTTGCCTAACAAGAGTTGAGAGACATCGATTATGGAAACACCTTTGAATAATAAGTGGATTATAGCCATTTGTCTACAGCGTCAACTTCTTTGTTTAAGTTATTATTTAAGTGGATAAAAACGCACTTTCCACCTCTATTTCCTAATTTTTCTTCTTCAAAAGTTCACTTAGAATTCTCTGGACAATTAAATGGAAACACGACTAATGTCACATGTCCATTCAGGGCCGCTGGGATGTGACACCTGCGGGTCCTTCTTGAAAAGAATTCCCTCACTTGTACAGTTTGACTGGCGCGGATGCTGATGGTGTACCTTTGATGTGCGGGTTGTGACTGGCGGCCTCCTTTGAAGCTGGTGTGACTAAGTGTTGGATGCGGACGTGGGTCAGTCAGAGGAGCGAGGACATAGTTAAGGGTCACTCACGGGCGCCGACCCTTCCAAGCATTGTCACACAAGATTCAGAATCACTCAGCGGGCAAAAAGACCAATTAATCTTTGGGCTGTAAAAAGACCCGCGCTGCTCATCTTTGATGTTGCATTAACGCACACACATAAAACACACAAGGAGTATTTGAGAATGAGAAAAAAAGAACGTTTCAAAAATATACTCTGTGTATTTTTCGTAAAGCGACAGCCAAACGGTTCAGATTTGTTCTTCTCTAAATCTGGAACGTGACACAGGCGGCCGAGAACCGTTTGCAAATACTATTTGACCCTCTGGCAATCACTTTCATACACACATATCTGGAGAATCAGACTGGCATGTTGGAGTGGGTGTCATCCGCTGTGCCCATTCGCAACTACAGCAATGAAAACAAAACGCAGAATGTGAAGAATCCCCACTGTCAGTCAGAAGAAAGGCAATCTCTTTCATTTCAAGGAGTGTAAACACCCAGGGATTCTGGGACTAATTGTTGAACATATAGTTACAGTTGTCAAGGTAAAACCTGCCCCATTTGAAGCTCCTCTCCCTGCAGTGTTTACGTTGGAAGTGGTTGATCGACGGCCTCGGGTGTATTATGGCTAGACAGGGCCAATTGTCAATAACTGTCACCCACCGAGAGGAGGAAGAAACAGGGCCCATCTGCCTTTGCCTGCCGTGTAATTAGCTCTAAAACTGCTTTGTGTTGAAATGCAGAAACCGAAACCCCTGCCAAGCGTCACTTGCCCAAAGAAAACATCGATGGGTGGCATGATGGAACATAATCGCCCTTTTTTTCCCCAACTCGGGAGGTATGCAAATGATGCATACCCGAGACACAAAGAAACCTATTACTAGCTAATTAAAAACATTTGAACTATGCCATCCATTCTGCGATATTGTCTCCCGGTGTGTGTGTGTGTGTGTGTGTGTGTGTGTGTGTGTGTGTGGGTGGGTTTGTGCAGACGGAGCGAGACGACACACCTAACATCCACCTGTTCCACCCCAGGGCTCGGCGCTAAACAAGATACAAACTGGTTACAGATATATGTGAATATTAAAAGCACTTAATATCCGCCTCCCTCAGCCCAGGTAAACAATTGCACCATTGTGCTCGGTACCGCCTGTGTTTTCCTCTGTGGTTTCTACTAATGGGAGTGATAAATACGTCTCTCTAAGTGGCTTCTCTCTGGATTTCTCTTAAACATAACACCTCTGCCAGATCATCCTCACAGTTGGATTGGATTCATCTGTGAATGAGCAAACCAGCGAAACACAACACCAGAACTATAGCAACTGATACTGAGGGTAATGTTTTTTACTTGTTGACAGCTTCAACAAAATGGCAAAACACTTATGAGACGACCCCTCGACTTAAGCGCCGTGCAAATCTGCAGTTGAAAGGTACGATAGTGCAGCACCCTGTTGCTAGTGTTGTATTAAGTGACAAATATGACAAATGTACTTGCTAAGATTTTGCATTTTTGCAGAGGTTGAGGTGTATGTTTAGAGAGCAGGCAACTTTGTCGACTAACCTCTCATCAAAGTTGGTTTCTTTGACCCGTGACCGTGATCTTTTCCCTCAGCCGTGTTAGCTTTAGTTGCCGAGACTTAACCGGACCTTTATGTAGGATCCCTTTCAAAGACAAACAATACATTTTGTTGGTGGTTTAAGGACTTGTTTATGTCTTAGCCACATTGCTGCTGTGGCTAAGAAAACACAGATGACAAAATATATTTGATTTAGTGTGAGGTCTAAGACGTGTGTTCATTTGGGCAGTCAGGCCTTTATTCCATCCTAAAACACTGCACGTGTTTGTCACTCGGGTTTAAACTCCACAGTCAGAAAATGCGTCCTTGCAGGTTTTCAAAACGTTTGACTTTTGTTCTCTGGCTCATCACGCAGCAATGAAACACCATAATAGTGAATCGACATTAAACCATAGAGATCACAGAGATCATTCCCCCGCTTTAGTTTGCAGGATCATAATTAGACACGCAATCAGCCGTAACGCAGGAGGAGAAACAGTGGCTGGATTGTTCAGCAACAACACCACAAGGAATGTATCCCTTCCCAGAGACAAATCACCCAAATCCCAACCAAGAAACAACAAATCCAGGAGTGGCTTTTGATTATTATGATGCCACAAGACTCTCTTTGACAAATTGTTTCAAAGCAAACCACCGAGGAGCACATGTGCAAGCATAATTATGAGCAAACAATTTGTATCAGCAGCCAATGGCAACGCTCTGAGGATAGCGAGGTTGTACAGATGAAACTGGGATACCAAGGTTTTTTTTGTGGCTTTTTAGCCACCATGGCGATGCGACTCTAGGAATAAATGTCTGTCACCACTTTGGTCCAGACAGATATATCCCAACAACTATTGGATGCTGACCCCCCACCTTTGGAAGCGTAATAACTTTGACGATCCTATAACCTTTAATTTAGTGCCATCATCAAGTGAGAATTGCAGTTTGAGCAATGCTTTTTGACCGAATAATTCCATTGGGAATCCCATCAGCCTCAACTTTCCATCTAGTACTACTCAGCAAATTAATCCCAACACGTTAAATAAATAGCTAACATGCCTTTTAACGTCAACTTGCTATTTGGGATCATGTTCACGTGTTAAAAACACAGGACTTTCACCCAGGTGACCACTGTTTGTGACTCGTGTGAAGCCGAAAGTCAATGGATGATTTATTTGAAATTGTGTGACGTTACATGAGGAGGGATTGACGGACCGCCACTGATGATACATGCTCCTCGCTCAATTTATAGTGACAACCGCTGCAATGAACAGCCCAATTCCTCCCAGTCCACCCACCACCTGAACAACACCGATGAAGTGAACCTCACCCACCCATACGGCAGAAAAAAGTAGAGCAAGAAAGGGAAACTTGTTCTGGATCATTACGGATATGCCACTGATGCCAGTTTTTCTTTTTTTTATATATATTTTAATAAGCTGCAAATGAAAAATGTTCCTCAGGCAGTCTCCGTGCCTAACCCGTCTACCACTTGTCTGAGCTCCTCACACCTTGAAGAGCCTGTTTGCTCAAGCCTCGTTTGAGCCTGTCAACAAGCACAGGAAACTCCTCCCTCCCTCTCTCTTTACCCTACTTTTTTCTCTACCTACTCTCCCAGTGATGCCCTCCCTCGCCTCCCCAAACACCGCTTTGATTTATAGCCCTGTCAAGCTGCCTGGCAAACGACGACAGGTTATTTCCATTACTGCAGGGATTCTCTGTAATAAGGGGATCCGATGTAAGGACATGGCGCGGGGGCCAGCTGTCTTGTCCCAGCTGAGCCACAACAACATCCCTCCAGAAAAGCAAAAAATATTCATATACTTTATTTGTTCCAACGCTGGATGTTGTTATCTGCGGTAACACGTGTTTTCAGCTAGGTTTTACCCATCAAACCTTGAGTGATGGGATGTTTTGTAATCTCTGTCTATAATCTAAATTTGAGTCACGAAAAGGAGAATCCCCCACGCACAGCCACTTATGTAGGCAAGGAGCTGGAAGAACTGACTTCTGCACACAAAGATGTCGACACTGAAGCCATTTTGAAGCACAGCTAAATGTGTCTGTGAGTGACGCCAGGGACGTGACTCAGAACCAAGGGACTTTAAAGATTTTTTCACTGCTCCTCCACTCAAGTACCTCGTCTGTCAGCGAGGCAGGACGGGCTCTTTGATTTGAACTCCATGTTGCTTTTGAATCTCCTGCCTCGACGTTGCATCACCTCCCCTGTGAGGCAGACCCAGACTAAAAGTGTCACTCACTTGTCGTTATCTGTGCAGCTCTGACAAAGGCCAGTTCACACGTTGTTTGAAAGCCCTAACAGCTACTTGATCAAAGGTTATGTAACATGATTTCACAAAAAAAAAGTTAAAGGCAGGACACTTCTGACAGAAATGTAATTTACTCCTTTAAACAATTGCGTATAGTGTGTGACAGTAATATTTCAATGTAATACAGAAACGTGAAGCTAACCTAATGGGTACCTTTCTTGAAACAGAAGTAATGTATGAAATAAGCAATTTATCAGTGGGTGGAATAACAACAATGACAAGAGAAGGGGCAATACTACGATAATATACTATAGTATATTATCTTGACTATTTAGATTGTACCATAATGTGTATATAGACTATATTGTATGCTATAGTATATTATCTTGATTATTTAGATTGTACATATGCCATTGTATATTATCTAGATTAGATAGACCATATACTATTATCCTAAATATTTCTTTTTGTTTAGCCCTCATTAAGCAACATTAGTGGTACTTAAGCTGTATAGTCTAGAAATTGATGCCTGGGGCATACATATCTTCACTCACAAGGCAAGCAGTTCAATAGCTGACTGACATGGCGAGACAGCTTTCAATGAAGGAAACAAACTCCAAACCCTTTATTCCAACTTTAATAACCCCATTATCCAGCAATCATGACTGATTCTTCTCAAAGCCACTGTGTAGTACTGACTAACTTTGATGTATGATAAGCTGAACTTGAATGACTTAATAACCACAGTTTAATTTAAAATATAGTGGCTATAGAGCTCTTCTGCATTGACTGTAGATCGAAGCAAAGTATGAATATTGTAAACATGTTTCCGTGTAGGGGTTAAACGCATCAATGAAGAACCCTAACCCACACATCTGACAATCTGGAACAGGGTGCCCAAATAAAGCAGTTTGGGCTTAAAAGACGGATCCAAACCGAGTATAGGGCCAGCAGTGTCCAAGGCGAGGCACAACCGCTCGATGATGAAAGAGACAAAGCCTAAACGTTCATTAGGTAGTGTAAAATGAATTGACAGATGCTTGGCTCAGGCTGCTGGAAAATATGCCACACACAACTTTTCAGTACACCTCATGCACAAAACAGTTGACTGGGATGAGCTGCAGCCCACAGCCCACAATGAATCACAGCACCTTTAATAATGGGAAGTTGTTTATGAACCTAAAAAGGCAGATGAGTTATTATTGTCATCAGGCGGCTGACGTACGTGCTGTCTGCACTGTCTGCCGCTCGCTGTGTTAGTTTGTTGACATGCATATTTATACTCCAACATTCATTAGGATACGAGCAGTCACTTTAACAACTGAAACATCTGTAATCATCCTATCTGTTTATAATGATTGTAATTGTAGGTAAACTGAGCTGATGGCTTGCAGGTTTCCACTATATAGTAGTGATTTCATGCACGATTAATACCTGGGTTTGATTTGTCAACAGTGCAATATACTTTCCCCCTCATTGACGGAGCATTTGAGCAAGACCCTGGACCACCTCTTGGGCCTGTGTGGGCTGCAGTCGGTTGCACCAGCTCTTCACAAGTTCAAACTGATAAGTTAAGTGACAAGAGTTGTGATGTTTAGTGAGAGACTTAAAATACGCAAATATAACATACCACAACTTATAATATGCATATGCAACTTTATGCATTATGGAAGCACACTGGTCAAGGACAGAGACCAGGACTGGGCTTTGTGGTGCCCACTGGTGTGTGTGTGTGTGTGTGTGTGTGTGTGTGTGTGTGTGTGTGTGTGTGTGTGTGTGTGTGTGTGTGTTAGATATACTAATTATAGAGCAGGGGTGTCAAATTCATCTTAGTTAAGGGGCCATACACTGCCCATTTTGGTCTCATGTGGGCCAGACCAGTAAAATCATAATAACGCATCCATAACGACAATATATAATATAATCTATGTTTAATTCATTGGTGAAGGTTTTTGGATGATAAACCCTATTTTAAGGTCTTTCTACAATAAACTAGAAACATAAAGACCAAAAATTCAGACATCAGCCCACTGTTTATCTGCCTGGGCTCTTCTCTGCAGATTCCCTCACTTTGTGATGCGTTTGTGACGCTACTTTCCATTTTTAACGACTTTCAACACAATGCCTCGCGGTGAAAAATATAGTGAAATGTCCAAAAACGTTATACTCCATTTGCAGCTTATACTTTCTCCCTGAATTTCACCACAACGCCTGTTTTTCTCCCGATCATTGATGGTGCACCGTCTGTAGCCCCACTGACAACACAGGTCCAGTCCACTCCGACCCGGTCCAGCGCTTCAACGTGAGCGCTAAAAATGTAATTTGCTGTAGTGGTGTCTGTCATGGGTATCAACTCAAGGAACTCCTCGTTGACGCCAAAGTCTCATCAACACCACAAATGAATACGGCCAGTTGAGCAACATCTTTAGTAATGTCAGTGCTGAAAACTATACAAATTACTTTACTTTATGCTTCTTTTGGCTATCCAAATCTGCTGAAAGATCGGAAATCCTATCCGTCACAGTATTCCTTGTTAGGCTAATGTTTTTTTACATTTTTAAAATGTTTAATTTGAACAGTTATCCGGCGGGCCGAGCTGGACCCCCAGGCGGGCCGGATCCGTATGTTTGACACCCCTGATATAGAGTGACAGAAAGAGGGAGTGCGAGGATGCAAGGTGGACTAGTGCACAGAATTTGTCTTTAATTTACTAAAGATATATTTTGTAGTTACACGAGCATTGAGGGTTGACTTGTGCATCACACCACCGTCCATGTTGTTGTGGATTGAAAAAGCAATTGCATGCAAACTTCACACTTGTACTTTCATGTGGTCAAGCACTATTCAACTGCGATCCAGTCACTGAAAACACATTTCAATGCAAGGTGTAAAGGGTGTAAAATGCATCCCTTATGTTTTAATGGTGCAACTCAATTTAGTAAAGTTTAAAACCAGCTTGTAGTTACTAAAACCCAAAAGACTTTATAGACACACACACCTAGAAAAGCAGGTGTAAGCCAATCCTGCATTCTGACTCAAAGACACTGTTCACATTATTTGTCAGCATTAGGAGGTGTGCCATCGTAGTGCGATCTGTGGATTCCATGGTGACTGTCAACATTTGTCTCACATATTATGACTTCAGGAAATGTGATTGAGATTTTGAACTAGACCTGTTTACTGTAGCTTTGCGTCAGAAAAACGTTCCTGTGCCAAGTGGTACACCAGGAATTTGATTTAATTAATTAGTGGTGGAACAGTTCCAGACAGTTACACAATACATGAAAAAAGAAGAATAAAGTAGGACCTCACAGAGTGCAGACAAGATGTACTCCTCCTCAGCAGACTAAACAAAAACACAAGCATAGATTGAAGTAAGGAAGTTGTGTTATTGCATCACCAGTTTTTGGAAACTGCTTTCCTCTGACAACATTTAGAATATTCATTGATCATCCATCGCATCATACATGCGCTAGGACATCACGTACAAGACATTTATGGTCTGTGTGGTCAGTTGTAACTGTGTGGCTATATAACTTTAGAAAGAGTCCTGCTTTTTTCAAATAGGAATTATGGAGGCCACCGGGTTTCCGAAATGTTTTTGTAGCATTCCCCGGATCTGTGTCTTCTGAGCTCTGCAGAAGGTTCCTTCGACCGCCTGGCTTGGATTTTGCTCTGATGTGAATCGTCAGCTGTGAAACCTCATATTAAACCGATGTGTGTCTTTTCCCAATCATGTCCAATCTATTGAATTTACCAAAGGGACTCAAATCAAGATGTAGAAATGAGAATACTGAATACTTATGTCAATGGAATTGTTTTGTCTTTGTCATGATATGGTATTTATTAATGAGGGAAATATTGATTCATCCAACTCTACATAAGGCTGCAACATCACAAAATATGAATGTGAAACGCGTGAATATTTTCAGAATGCACTGTATGTTTAATGGCATTCAATGTAAGTCATAAATGCCTTACATTAATTACCTTAATTTTTGTAATTATATACACATACTAGTAAACGATTTTGACTTTTGTGTTAAACATAACCTACATTACCTAAATTAGGGTGTGCCAGATTAGAATTGGTCCTGTAATGTATAGTTGTGATGTGAGCATGCACTGCATGTGAGCTGTATTGTTGCTCATTTTTTGGTCTAGAACTAGATTCATTTTTTTAAATGTTGTACAACAGTCTTGTTTGTATGAGATCCGCACCTTAGCTTCCTCCTGAATAGTTTTGGGGTAGGCTTGGTGCGAGCCACCTGGCAGAGCACGGCGTGCCAGAGGCAGGGAAGCATTGTGGGTGTTCTGCATCGTCTGGGCTGGACCAGGCTAGCGCTGTCTGTGGCTCAGCGGAGTGTTGTGTAACACAAAGCTGTGGTAGGATTTTTTTTTTTTGTTGCCACATGAGCTTTCAACTAGCTTCATGGCACACACAGAGAGACACAACGAGAGAGAGAGAGAGAGAGAGAGAGAGAGAGAGAGAGAGAGAGAGAGAGAGAGAGAGAGCACAATAATTAATTCAATTAATTCCCACAGTGACAGTTTTCTTTACAAGGAAATTATAAATGAGGTTTATTGTTAAACTGGAATTAGAGAGAAGTGCAACATTGTTGTGTTTGAGTTGTAGGGGCTGGTGGTTACTTTCAGTAGTTAACAAAACCAGAGTTCCTAAAATACCTTTCTCGTAAAAAGACAAAATTATAATAAATAAATCAATATTTTGTGTCAGAGAAGGATTGTTTTCATGCCTTCACGCACTGTAAACTTGAATGACTAACAGCAATGTGATGCTACTTAGTGTAATATGCCCTATAAAGATTTGAACGTCTCTCGTAAAAATGTCCTCCTCTAAAAGGAGGTGTTGGATCTGCCCTCCATTACATGCTGAATTTAGCCTCGAATGCTAGATAAACAAGTGGATGATGTCATTGAGTATAAAAGAAAGAAAATTGTCGAGAGAAAAGTCGGTATATATGTGAGTAAACTGAATTGAGGAGACGAGATGCAGATTCTACCTGCTAGTCTTCTCTCCACATATTTCCCAGACAAGACACTCTCACACCCAAACAGGCGGGGGTTGTACAGTTGTGTGAGGAGAGGAGTACAGGGGGGTAATTTAAAGCTGAATTAGGACCTTTTATACTTATGCCATATTGTCAACACGGCCTGTAAACCCCCCCCCCCCCACACACACACACACACCTTCTCTGCCATTCTCCCTTCAGTTCCTCTTTATTTGTTCTAATTCCAGGGACCGGCTGGGTCTTGCCTGGATTTGGAGAGTGCTTGGTTTCAAAGGGTAATTGACACCTTACCTGTAATTTCATGGTTTCACTCCACCTGCCTTTGATGTCTGGGTCTCGGTTGGGGCCAGGATGCGGAGGGAAGAGACGGTGGCGGTGCTGCAGCATGCTCTGCCACGAGTCTCTTCCAGCCCGCCCGAGCGGGTCTTCTGAACATGAACGACGTCTCATGCAAACTCAGGTTATTAAAGAAGAAGAGAGGGAGGGGGTCGCTGAGAAGCTTTTCTTGTGGCGACAAATAGGCCTATGGAGTTGTCAAGACTGACTGAGATGAGTCAGGAGCAGAGATGATGACCCCTCTCCGATTTGAATACATGACATGAAAACCACAATAACAACAAAAAGTCAAAGATGAGCTTTTCTGGAATTTAGAAAACAATTAGACTCCCTGTTTTCTTTCTTTGATCCGTAATCCATGACTGTGGAATATCCCGAATGAGGCTAGCTCATTCAATATGATCCTGTACATCATCTTTATGAAGGTTTCCTGAACTTTCAACCACATCCCAGCATTCCCCAGCAAATGATTATGTGGATATCAACCCCATAATTTGTGATCACATCCTTAAGTTCAGTTCACAGGTCAGGTCACTGTAATGGCACTTGTTCCATTCACTAAAGAAGACCAAGGAATATGGTTAAAGGCCCTAGAGAAAGATAAGCCATAAAGTCAATCCATTGCAACTATAGGCTAATAATCCTGGGTTAAGACCTAAATCCGCTGGAATCCAAAAAGGTTAGATAACTGGGCTTTGTGCCCCCCCCCCTCTCTCTCTCTCTCTCTCTGTCTGTCACTCACATTCACACACACACACACACACACACACACACACACACACGCGCACTCACACCCTTACTGGAAGTAAAGGTGTCAGGATCGTACATTTTAATAATCCTGGATGTTTCTTTCGTCAGCAGCTAATTATTTATATTTGCGGAAAGAGCTGTTTTGGTGCGTGAGATGAAAGAAACCGTTAGAGCTGGAAGCTATACAGTTCTACCAGAAGTTGTGTAGAGAAGCCATCAAATTGAAATGAATAGAAAGTTGTGTTTGGCTAGTAGAACGGAGATGCTCCTCGCAGGGGTGAGAGGAAGGTTATCTGCAGATCCAGGCGAGCAGCAATGAGTGATGAGAGGGGAGTGACAATGAAAATTGCACTTGTGCAACCATGAATCACTACAAACAACCCTTTAAAAGGCATCCCTCACTGTAATTACCTCCTCTGCGATGCTCTATTACCGGGTACTTTATTACCTTCTATTACTTCGCTGTGCCTGCCTTGGCAGATGTAGACCTCACACTGACTAACAGCGCTTGGCAGGTGAATCTACTGAGCTGTTTTTCTTTTTTGAGTGCAGAAAAAAGGGTGAAAAACAGAGCAGCGTTTTAAAGGGGGATTATGTAATATGTGACTTGTTGATCCTAATAACATGAACAGACTACAGTTTACAGCAGCCTTCAAGTCACACTTTAATAATGGACACAAATAAATGAGCTTATTTGAGCACCGAGGGGTTCATTGAAGAGGTAATGTGCCTTTTAGTTAATTGTTTTTGGCTTTACAGCAGCAAATTACCTGTCGTGGTTCACTCTATTGTCATCAACCACCAGCAGCCGTTTGATTGAAGCTAAATAAATAAACAAAAAAGTCAGTTCACCCCACTCTTTTAACCACATATTTCCCAGACATTTTGAGATATTGGCTACTTGGACCTCTGCTGTCATATTAAAAGGAAACCATAACTTCGTTATTTGTCCACCTTGAGTCTATTTTACAGTGGCCCTGAGGGGTCACATCACGACATTTCACAAAACACGACTTTCACAAAACACATGAAATTACATTTCTCGACTTCTCTCCCATCAGGAGACAAAAGACACCCAAATCAGTAAATAAACTGTCATCAATCGAATGAAGTCCGTAATATGTCATGACAAAAGAATATGTGTGTTGTAATTTTTTGGTAAAATGGCTTGTTGTGAAATGTGACCAAATAAGGAAATACAATATGATAGACAAAGTGACTGTCCTGAAAATAATTGGCCGATATATTTAAAGAAGAATAGAAGAAAAATAGAATAACTTGTTATTGCTATTGTCATGCAATAACATGTTTGTATTCTTATCATAACTTCCTGATAAGCCATTAAAATATCAGATGGTTTGAAAATCATCAGACATGAAAGTTTGAAAGTACAACCACGGTTGGCAGGTCCGCTGGAGCAATGCCAGGTCATGTGCCTTGCTCAAGGGCACCACAAGGGTGGTAATGTGAGAAGTATGATGTTAGTGTGTGTAAATTCCACTCAGAGTTAGAGAGAGGGAAAAGAAAGGGGAGTGGCCGCTGCAGAAGTAGGTGTGCGTGTGTGTGTGTGTGTGTGTGTGTGTGTGTGTGTGTGTGTGTGTGTGTGTGTGTGTGTGTGTGTGCACGCATTGTTTACGGTTTACACAGTGGCACACTGGCAGAGCATCAAAATCATGTTGCTTTTTGTTATGATGTAAACACAACCCCCAACCCTGAGGCAGGGCCAGGACAAACAGCAAAAACCCCGGGAAGCCGCCCATCATCCATGATACCCCGACGCTCCCGACCTCCCGGGAAAGGCATTTATGCCCAAAGAAAGTTAAAGAGTGACACTAAAATCAAACGTGACTCTAAAACCACAATAAATATGAGAGATTTCTCGCTCAGGTGGAACGAGTCAGGCCCAGATGTTTCCAGCTACAAAGTTCATGGCTGCTCTTTCTTGGAAGCTTGGAAGTTCATCGGAGATCGCCGTAAAAGTGAGAAATAAAGTATAAAAACACTTTTTGTGGGTTGTAGAAAATGGTTTTGAGTGCAGTTTTCCTCTGCGACTCCTGTTGATGCGCCCTGCTTCATAGAAACCAAAAAGAAAAAAAACGTTCAGCTGTTCAGAAAGACAGATGAAATAAGTATGAAAAATTGTGCATTCTCTGGTTGAGGTGTTGAAGCACAAGTCAGCTTGAAAACAGGATTCCTGTAATTCCCGATTTTAACCATACTGACCACAAAACATGTATGCAGAAGGTAAGCAAGACCTGAAAAGAAATATTGTAGTGTGAAGTCAACCATCAATATATCAATGACTTATACAACAATATGTTGCATAATTCCCTTCTGTAGAAACCCTGTTCGTTGCCATACAACAAATAAGTGTTTTCTCCAATGCTCACCGTGATTAACATTGTAAATTGAGACAAAAATGAACAACAAGGCAACAAAATAACTTCAGGTTTCGTACTAACGTCACGTTTTGCCTAAAATAAGTACCTCTTTTATGTTAGGTTATTGAAATAAGTCATCTTTGACTTTTTGTTTCACGCGAGTCTCCCTTCGGGGTCGTCCTGTATTTGTTCGAGCCATCCACGCTCTCCAAGCTCCTTCTTACATGAACTTCTGCCGTCTAAAAAGCCGAGACTTAAAAAGAAGAGAGAATGTGTTGCTCTCGTTGACAGCGTGGTTAGAAAGCCAACTGGTCGACATCTGCAAACACAAAATCCGTTGCTCGTATCAATCATCAGCTTCTTGACAAAAGTGGCAAATATATTAACCATTTCATTTCATTGGATAATTCATAGGTTTGTGAATGCACTCCTCTTGTTCCCTTTGTTTCTCCGGATGAGTGTTTCCTTCAGTCCAGAAACAGTTTGAAGCACCTTTCTGTACGAACAGTTATTGGAGGATACAACTTTTGGAGTCTTGGTGAATTTGTAGGCCACTTGATTGAAATCCAGAGAAATGGAAAGAGGGTTATGGTCTAGAGGTTGTGTGTGTGTGTGTGTGTGTGTGTGTGTGTGTGTGTGTGTGTGTGTGTGTGTGTGTGTGTGTGTGTGTGTGTGTCGGGGGGTGGGTGGGTGGGTTGGTGAGCTGGAAACCCCCCGGTGCAGGTGCAATCCAGGGCCATCCGCGACGCTCTGTCAGCTTCGCGCCGGGCCAGCGAGGGGTTCAGACAGTGGGGGTGGAGGCTGAGATCTCCTCACCCCGCTGGCCTTCCTCTGCGATGCGGAGCTGGTAATTCAGACAGAGAACTGGATTCGTGCCCAGCGGAGCCTGGGCAGCGAGGCGGTGAAGCAGCCAACAGCCGGGGCTCACAGCAGGGAGCCGTGGGGGGTTTGCTGAACTCAGGATGACCAATATGTTTTCACTCGTTGATTCATCCTGCTTTTCCTCAGATTGCCTCTTTCCCCTCCTGTTGATCCACTTTTCTGTGATCAACAGCGTAGTCTGCCTCGACACCTCCGGATGGTTCATCGACTCCATCGTCAACATTGCATACCAGTGGAAACACAGCTTTTCTCTGAATTGGGCAATTCACCTGAAGAAATTACTTATACTTTTGTCCTTTACCTTGATGTTATTGTATTTTTGATTTGAATAGGTGCCCCGTGTACATTGAAAGAGGTAATTTCCCCAAACAAAAGACCTAAATCCTTCCTACAAGTGTGTCGACTCGGCACCGGATACCCTAAAATGAGAAAAGTTTATCTCCAGGGGCCGGTTTTTCAAAAGTCTGGATCAAACTGATCCAGATTTGGAAATCTCTTTTTCTGCTGTCCAGGATCACGTAATCCATTTTATTTTATGCCGGTTTTTCAAAGCAATGTGGGATTGGATTACTCTGATCCGGATTCAAACTATTAAGGATTACCAAATCTGGATTACCTGTGGTCTAAATGGGACTATCACAATAGCTACGTAAAGAACAACAGGTAGAATAGTGTTGTCACTCCAATATGCTTTATTTGAACAGAAAATAGGGCTGAACGGAACAGCAAACAAACAATATAAACATCCCCCGCCATTGTCCATTTCTTGGGAACAGGCAGTCCGCTCATCTGAGACCTGCACCAAATAAATAAATACATACTTTACTCACAAATACATTATGGATGCTTTTCATTGTCCTACACAACATGGCGCAAAGTCCTTCTCTGTGATGATGTCCCTGATGCACCTGAGCCCATTGGAGACACTGACTTATAGTTAGGGCTGTTTCAGGTTCATAGTTAGGGCTGGCTCAGGTTTGCCCTGGTCCAGCCCCTAGATATGCTGCTATAGGCTTAGCCTGCTGGGGGACATCTTAGGATACACTGAGCTCCTCCTCTTCTTCTCTTCCTCTTTCGCTCCTCCTCTCTTCTTCACCTCTTCTTTTTTCTCCTTCTGGATAAATGATTGTCTCTTCAATGCATATTACTAACTCTACTTTATTTTTCCATGACTTCATGGCTGCCTAGAACCAGGGGGGAGGACCCCGGTCCTCCCACCTGGCCCTGCTGATGCAACCATGGCCCTAATGATGCAACTGGCCTGGAACCGGTCCTGCCTACTGCCATGGCCCTGCTGATGGAACCGGCCTGGAACCAGGCCTGCCAGCTGCCATGGCCCTGCTTTCTCCTCCCACTGCCCCTGGGATGCCCCTCCTCTCTACTTCCTTCTGCTTAATGGATCGTGGCCCCAGGAGAATAAACTATTGAAAGGATTATATTCCGTGACAATTATCACCTGCCACCTGAAGGTCCGGACCTCTGTGACCATGAGGTTACATGGGCCTCATGGGTACAGTCATGTTAATTAATCTCTTCATGACCTTGGACTGATACTAGATTTTGTCAATTCAACAACATTGTGATTTTTGAGAGAGGATGTTTCAAAAATATTTAAACTATATGAAAAGATTATTTTTATTTTTGTATTATTCCATCTGTTTCTGTCACGCAAAACATGAATACTACTCAACGAAAAATATGCATCAACATCAGTATCAGCAGCAACACAATGCTTCTTAGACCCCAAGAAATGTCTTCTAGTGTTCCGTCGTCTTTCCCTCCAGAATCTGTGGCCTCAGCGAGCCGCCACGGCCAAGAGTTGACCAGCAGCTCGACCGTGACCTCAGAGCAGACGGTCAGAGCAGTGAACCCAGACAAATGTGGGCAAGGATCCTCAGAACCCACACACACACTCACACTCAGAGCACACACATACTCACACTCAGAGCACACACACACGCATGCACACACGCACACACACACGCACGCACACACACACACACACACACGCACACACATGCACACATTAACCCCATCATCGTGCTTCCTTGAAGCCATTAAGAATGATGCTCTCTCTCTCTCTCTCTCTCTCTCTCTCCTCAACCCCTCTCCTCAAAACACACACACACACACATGCAAATTCATATGTACCCTGCCACATTCATAAGCCCCCCCTCTTCCCACCTCCTCAACTCTTACTTCGCCATGGAGGCTGATTCCGCCCTCTGGATGAACCTTTACCCGGGACCCTGAGCTCAGAGGGGGCTGGATTAGAGGGTGGAAGCAAGGAGGGTGTGTGTGTGTGTGTGTGTTTAAGTGGAGAGGGGGTTAAGATAGATAGATACATAGATAGATCCATACATTTGATTTGCTACGGTATTTAAAAAGTTTACATCAAATCTGCTTGAATTATGAAAGTTTGTAAAGTTTTGTTTTTCATGTATCACAAGCATGAGGGTCCAGTTCAAGTTGCGGAAGTAAAGACCCCCCACCCCTCACCACAAAATCCAACCACACGCACACACACGCCAATCCGCTCCCACCCCATCATGCACCTGTTCACAGCTCTGTTCCAGCCTGCCCTCCTTCTCGTGCTGCATTCCTTCAAACGCAAATGAACAGACTAGGACATCTTTGATATCCCCGAAAACAAAGCCCTTAAAGAAAAAAAAGACTCCACTATTTGGGTTTCCAGCAGTGTAATTAAGCGCTGTTCTTATCAATAGACTTCACATGGGATTTATCTGCCTGCATAACAATCCTGCAGCGGCACAAGTTCAGAATCTCTCTTCTGGGGACAAATGCAAGATTGTCGCTCTGTGAAGAGCGCGAAGTCTGTACATCCCCGACACGAAATACAACTCCGTCTCTCCCTCCCTGCAGAGGCCGTGTGCCAGTATTAGCTCCTCAGACAGGCTGCAGCGCCAAGGCCTCATCTCACCCCTTCATTTTCTGCCTGGAGGTGTCAGGACTTGTTCAAGAGACATTACGTGGTTTAGGAAGGTTCCCTCCTCAGTTCCATCATGCCAAGCAGAGCTGCATGTACTAAACTCTTATTAATAACTGGTGTTTCCATACTACATTGCTTCTCAAACTCCCCTGGAAATAGAGGTTTTGCATTATGCCAAAGTCTCTTACTCGTGCTTCATGTCAACACATTCTGGCACCAAGGGAAAGGTTCACCTTGCAGTATGATGTTGATAATTCATTGTCAATTATTTCAGTGAAGTAACATTCATTTAGCTATTGTTTTGTTGCAAATTTCGTTAGCAGGAAGCTCAAATCCTTTTTTTTTACGTGTCCATCAAATTACATTTTTACAACATTGCGTCCGTTATGTGCTCTCTTAGCTGTTAAGCTAACAATAAGTAGCTGTACTGCAGAAAAGCAAAAGACAAATGGAAAAGATGAACATGAATTGTTGCCAAAAACAAAAGCTGAATGTGGTTTTCAAAATATGAATTTCCGACTCCTGAGAACCATTCCTGAATGTGGCGGCATGTTAAAAGTGAGCTGTGTTGTTACTTGCTACTGTACTTACACTCTAATTTTCGAACAGGTGCTCCTTTGTTTTGGGACGCAGCTAGAAGTCATATTTTTGCCAAAGCAAGACGGCTGAACCGAAGGTGTTACAGTTTGTTTTGTTGTGTCCTAGGGGGCAGTGGGAGCGAGTTCACCTCTCCTTGATCTCCCCCCTCTGTTTACCTCCTATCCTCCTCACCCCTCATCCCTCTGCGAGCCGGGGGCGTGGGTGTCCAGGGCTCCGAGGTCCGAGGCACTAACAATAGCCGGACTGTGCCGTCCTGAGTCCCAGTTCCACACAATGACCATGTCCATGTCGATTAGCGTGGGGGCGGTGGCGGAACCCGGTAAGGCCGGGGCTAATAGCTTATTACGCAGTGTAAAGTGACAGTGTGATCTGGAGAGGTGCCAGGAAAACGGGCCCAATTAAAGGAGAAAAGAGAAGAGGGAGGGAGTGTGTGTGTGTGTGTGTGTGTGTGTGTGTGTGTGTGTGTGTGTGTGTGTGTGTGTGTGTGTGTGTGTAGGGGGGGTTGAGGACAAGGGCAACAAACATGCATTCCTCTGGGCTTTGGTCTAATTCGCCCATGACGAGTTCCCTGGGGACTGACACCCTCTGTCGTTGAAAATATTTGAGTATCCTCCTGCTCTGTTGTTCCAAAACACATCTGAAACAAACCCCAAACACACTTGCAGGCTATGTTTCCACTGCACAGTTATGGGTAAACAACACTGTTTACTTGTTGATATAGTTTGAGAAACGGGACACTGAGAATATGGAATAT
Source organism: Taurulus bubalis (assembly GCF_910589615.1). NCBI lineage: Eukaryota > Metazoa > Chordata > Actinopteri > Perciformes > Cottidae > Taurulus > Taurulus bubalis. The sequence goes on along the minus strand of NC_136589.1, from coordinate 10,866,684 downwards.
TCTCATCTACACCGATACGGCACATGTATGCAACATAGTGGCGTGTATAGTTCGTAACATTTCAGTTTGAGCTGACATGATCAGACGATGCACTGATTACACTGATTACACTGATTGATGAAGCCAAGTAAGGTTGAAGGACCATGCTGCTGCATTTCAATCCCTCTACCAGATGCTGCATATTGTGCAAGTGACTTTCTGCCAAAGAGTGTAAACTATTCATATTCTGTGTTTGCTGAATTGACATGCTACTGCAAAGAATGATAGTGAAGCAAACGTGCAATGTGATCCCTCCTGAGATGAAACAGCTCCGACCACGTGTTGTCTCGTGAGCCGTTAAGTTACATCGTGGCGGTTGAACGTTCAACAGATTCAAGTGCATCCCATAAACGTGTTAGAGATACTCAGTTACTCAGACCTGACAAACGGTAAAGTGATGCAAATTTAAACAAATTCTCGACCAAAATCACTTGAGATGAAGGGGCACAACTACATGCAAATGTCTTTACATGCAAATGAGCCAGTATGTATGCACAAATGTACATAAATTAAATCTGAACGTTGAATAAAGCCAGGTTCAAAGCTCTTGTACTCAATGTTGCTGACATATTTTGGCCATTCAAAGCGTCTATGAGCATTTTGAAAAGCGCTATATAAAATGAAAGTATTATTATTATTTTTATGTGTAAAGTCTGAAAAAAACACTCATTTAGAAAAAACTGCCTTTAAACTTTAAGATGTGTTTGTAACATTACATAAATTTTGATACACTACAGGGGAATAGGGTAAAGAAAGATTAGCTACGATACATCACTCTGAAACGTTTATTACTCACATGGGTATTATTTCATGCATGTCAAGTTTTCTGAAATATTATATATATAAATATGTGAATCAGACATTAGCTAGTGCTAACCTTTTGGTGAAGACATCCAAGTCTGTCAAGACGCAAAATACCTAAACTTCAGACTTTACAGACACTTTTCCTGTCTCCAAGATGTGATTGATACCTGTGGAGCTTTCTTTGGCTACACACCTGACTTCGTAGGTCTAAACAAGCTGACTCCTACAGATACTTACCTTCAGTTTTTTGTTGTCTTTGCTGTGTTTTGCTGTGTTTGATTTGAGTTCATTACTTGTCAAAGAAGTCTGTTCTTCCTCTGACTCCAGTGCTATGTACAGTCAACAACAATACATGCTGTTGGTTAAACCAGCCAGCCAAAGTTTAAGTACAACTTTACAAGCCTTCACCAAGTCATCACACTGTTTAACAGTGGAGACACAATACTTCCCCATTGGTGGATAAACCGGAATAAAGCTGTTGTAACAGAGTGTTACTGGGATTTTATTCTCAATGGGATGTGGAGTCTGTCAGTTCGATGTTTAAGCTCCGGGAGGAAGAACAACAGAAGGGGTTAATGTAATCCATTTCATTGGTGGGGGACTCTAATAACTGGTCTCTCTCTGCGTCTCCATTGGCCCGCGGAGTTTCCATTGTGCTGGCCGGTGCAGGTGTGGGACATGCTTTGTTGATCATAATCCCCCAGGCAAGGGGAGAGGCTTTGAGTGTGTTTGACGTACCCCACCGGCAGGCCCTTTGCTCCTCGGCCGCCGAGCAGCCACCGTCTCCAGCGGCCGCTCATGGAATCCGACAGGCGGAAAAATAATGAACAACACCTCAACCCGGAGCTGACCTGGCTCCAATTCACCAGCTCCACACGAGGGGTAAACAAACCACTTAATTGAGCCTTCCAGGATCAAATCATACTCAGGACCCCCCCGAGCCACCCCCCGATCAACCCCTACCAACACCTCCTCCTCCTTCCCGGACACATCCCATCAAAATGTTTTCCTACACATGTTCTTCCACTTCTCTGCTGTTGTCTTTTGTTTTCGCAGTTTATGCACATATAGACTGAACAACACATACACTATTTCCACCTTCTACATTTAGCAACTATTCCCTTTTCCTACATAGAGTAGGTTTACTTTTGTTATTGATTCAGAACATCTACTACATTTGGCTCATAGTACTGTGTACCTTTGCCAAAGTGTTTTGTTTTTTACCGTAGGACATTTAATTGTTTTAAATAATAGATACTACTGATGCTTCTATATGACCTACATAAGTGATCGAGACCATCAACAAGGATAGGGCATAGTTTCACCAGAAACTCCTTTAGCTCAGACTTAAGCGGGGCTTCAGACAGACCAGGATCCGGCTTCGCTGCTGCCTTCAACCTGCAGTTGGAGCTCCAAGAGGGAGACGGAGAGTTCAGCTCCCGGCAGAGCTTTTCTCTGCTGCTCCTCGAGTCCCTGCTTGAAGTCCACACCGACACCAGGCTACTGGAGGCCAAGGCCGTATGGCTGGGCCCACTGGAGGGAAATGAGGCACTGGAGGACCAGAACCAGGACTGAGAAAGGCAGACTGTCAGACTCTGCTGCCGTAAAATCTGAGGATTTCTAAAGGGAATCTGGTGCTCCAAAACACTACCACTTTTGAGCACAGGGACCGCCAAAATCAAGACAATATTGAAGTTTCTCTTAGTAGCTTTAAGTAAAGGATCTGAATGCTGCATCCATCACTGTTCAAAAGTACGTTGTGTCTGTTTTATTTCATGTAATTTCACTGTTTTGGACAAATATGCTTGAAAGTGTATCAGTAAACATATCACAGGTGGGTTAAACTAGTCTGTTAAAATAACTCTTGTTAAGTTGTTGTCAAAGATATTCATGATTAATTAATGAATTTATAATTGATTGAAATCAAGAGGGAAGAGAAAGAGGGGCTGATGATACGACAACGGTTCTCTACTGGACCTGCATCACAAATGTAGATGGTCTGCTAAAAAGTTTAAAAGGCTTAAAATAGAAATATACATCACTTTCTGAGGCTAAATCACAAGTCAGTGCTGCCGTCGGCCAGAGCATCCCATTCCTCCCAGTTGAGACACCTGCGGGTCAGTTAGGGTCACTTGTCCACCAACAGGACGTGACAAAAAAGTTGACAGTGAACCTCAAACAGTTTCTGAAACAGCATTGAACTGTTTTTTCTCTTTCTCCGTCATTCCTTTGGTAAAGTTTAAAAAAAACATCAAAGACTTTCAGTTGAGGTGAGCATGAGTGTGTTAAAGTAGAACGATCAAGCTGTAGGGTTTTGGGGGAAGTGAAGTTCAAACAGTTACCTCATTTAGAACCTTGATGTGAAGTTTGCGCGTGTTGAACAAATTAGAATTTTACAACAAGTTAGAGACTCTTTTCAATTCTTTTGCTCAGTATCTTCTGCACATACTGGATGTCATAATCAACGAAACATTTCAAACCTAGTTTGTCCTGGTTTGACTGGTGCTCGTGTCTTGAAATGAGCCACTGGTCTGACAACATCCCTCGTTTGTCCTTGTTTAACATCACAGTCAGAGACCCCTTGATGAAGTTGATCCCCAGCCCTTCACGTGAAACATGCTGACAAGACAGAACAGTTGCTTTCTGTGTTCCCTGTAAGATGTTTCTCATTAGCGAGGCGTCACCAGCTCCCTGTCCATTATTAGGGGAACAATTCAGGTTGAGGGGTCGTTTTAGGACGTGAACCTACAGTATACCCTCGAACGCGGCACCCAGGGTCCTGTGTTCAACCTGCTTCCCAGCCGGGCCAACAATAGGCGCTTTTCAAATGTCACCCGATAGAGCTGTGCGGGTGCCAAATTAGGACGGGGTGCCTGATGTTCCAGGCAAAAAAAGACGGCGATCAAACAGTGTGGGTCAGTGGATCCCCTCTAATTCAGAAGTTCACACTTGACAGGAAGGGGTTTGGGGGCAGCACTGTCTGCCAGAGTGAAAAAGTTTTTTGACCGCCTGATCAATGCATACAACCGGCAACAACCTCGAGTAAGATCTTGGCATCCGATCGAGTCGTCGTGGCGTCAGAGAGCAAACCTCGCAGACAAGGAAACTCCTATTTAAGACCAACACAAATGATAAAGTAAATGTCAGCTGACTCATATTCTGGTCGGGCTGATTCAATGTCAATTGCGTTAATGAAAACTTTGACTGATTATGATCAGCAGCAAGCTTCTGTTTTACATCACTAAGCGTGAGGCGAGGCTTCACCAACCTTATTAAGCACTAACTAACTAATGAAGTAACTAAGTAACTAACTAACTAACTATATCGGCAATATTGTTGACTAAATAAGACATGGAAAAATTAAAAACTTGACAAACTCTTGCTTAAACTTCACACTAGGCTTCTGCACAACAGTGTGAGTCTTTGGCTATGCATTTGTGTTAATGAAGAGACCTAAATTACTAGTTTTATTATTATTAAATGACAGTTTTTTCTTCTTCTTTCCTTTAAGTAGATTTAGACCCTCTGGTGAATACACGTGATATAAGAGAAACAAAGCTGCTTTCCACACTTTCACCAGCTATTCGGTTTGCAGTTGTTCCCATAATTATACACTGGTTAAGTTCAATGAGGTCCGAAACCGACTGTACCATCATATCAATTTCACGGCATAACACTTTAAGTACCTTGAACACATGCGTGGTGCGAATCATAAACTGTGAAAACCAAATAAATTATCAAATCATTGTCTCTAATCTGCACGATGGGTGGCAAATATTTGAAGAGGGAATTTCCCCGATGCGTTGTTTCATAGTAGGAACAAAGCAAAATGGCCTCCTCTCAATTTGGGGCAAATGCTGTCGGAGAATGGAGACAAAGGAGAAGCTTTAACCCCGTCGGTCTAAGGGGGATATCTTCACCTCTCTTCAGAGAGCCCCTAATTGGTACATGGGGATTGGTGTGAAGGACCAGGGACAATAGCTCTATTGTTTCTCTGTTTTCTAAATCAAGATGCCCGTCAACTGCGGTGTCTTTGCAGGGTGCTTGGCTCGCCTCCAAACTTGAACTTTCTCTTTTGAGTTTTGCCGAAGTACATCAGCTGTGATGTTGTTTTTTTTCAGAAGGAACGATGCGCTCTCTGAGAAAGCGATTATCTGTTTCAAAGTAGCATGGAGGATGGAGTGGGATTTTAAAAGAAGAGACACATTTATAATTTTTGTTGATGAAAATAAGATTTTTTTTGTATCTCATTGTAATGCTGTAAAGAAAAAATAATTTTATTGAAAATAAAGCTCCCTTTAAAGTCCATCCATCCATCCATCCATTATCAGCCGCTTATCCGGGGTCGGGTCGCGGTGGCAGCAGGTTCAGCAGGCCGACCCAGGCTTCCCTCTCACCCGCAACACTTTCCAGCTCATTCTGGGGGATCCCGAGGCGTTCCAAGGCCAGCCGGGAGATATAATCCCTCCAGCGTGTCCTCGGTCTTCCCCGGGGTCTCCTACCAGTTGAGCGTGCCTGGAAAACCTCTAATGGGAGGCGTCCAGGATATATGTGACTTTAAAGTCACATATATAAATACATTTTATATGTGTATGATTGTGACTTTTGCATTTACTAAAAGGCAATTTATTGGAATTAATTTATTGACGGTGCAGCAACTGAACACTTTCCTCATTTCCCCAGTGATTTGTACCAAATTACAGGAAACCACAAAGAAATGATTAAAGATAAAGTCATGACAGTGAACACTCCTCATGTTTATAACAATTTTCTGCAATTATATTAATTTATTCCTTCATTTCACAGAGCTTCTCCCTTGACCTGCTCTCATCCAGCATGCATGGTTTTGGGGGGTCAACATGGTTCCCACTCCAGAGGCCACGCGACTGAAAACAAAGCGAGACAAAGTGGAGATGACTGCGAATGTTTTTCTGCAACAAGATTGTCTTCTGAGGGGAACATCATTCCTCAAACACTGATCCCTGATCCGACAGGAAGAGACGCTGACTTACTGGAATAAAAGGCAGATAAACGTTGTTTGAGTTGGACGTGAACTTGGGTCTTAAATCATCATAATGAAAAGGCAGTCGGTGTGAGATACAAACAAAGATAATGAAGATAATGACTCAGACTGGATTATGAATACTGAGTCAACTCTGAGCGGAGAACCTGCTCTGTGATTTAAATTGTAAACAGTCGGGTCACTTGGGTTTACAAAGTTAGAATTCAAATTAAAGAAGGAACACGACCAACTCATGCAGGTTTTTAGTTGTTTTCATACAGATGGTGAGAGGCTGCATTGAGCTGAAATGGAGTGGAAGTAATTCAATATGAGATTAAAGTCAATGTATGGGTATGCATTCAAATGGTAATGATGCCCCTGAAAACACTGGTGCCCTATTTGAAAATGATGCAGGACAATACAATAGAGACTACATGATATTTATTAATTGTCACAGTTGAAACTGCCTGTAAGCTGTATGCACTGTATAAAGATAAAAAAGGACAATAGATACAAAAGCCATTCAATGATTGTAACACTGAATCCTGAGAGAAACCATAATATAGCATATAGTTTATATATATATATATATATATATATACACATACATACATATACACATACATATATATATATATACATATACACACATACATGTATATATATATATATATATATATATATATATATATATATATATATATATATATATATATATATATATATATACACATATATATACACGCATATATATACACATACATACATATCTATCTATATATATGTATATATATATATTTATGACATGGGTTTTAGTGATACTGTTTTCGGCGTATTTTGTATGTCATTCACTTCTGATTTAATCAAACTATGTTCAGAAATCAGTAGAAAAACAATGCCTGTTTGCATAAATAGCATAAATAGTCACAAACTCTTTTTTTTCTTCTCATAATTTACAAAAATACACATTTATAAAGTTCACATGTATTTACATGAGCCTTAGTGCTGTGGTTTCAGTCAACATGGAGGATATAAAAAAATAAAGCAAGCCCCGTCTGGGATCATATCTGTATTAAATCAACTGTTACTGCATTTGGATCTAAATAAACATGCCAACCCTTCAGGGCACTTTCATCTCATAGGGTTGTTGTTTTGAGGTAACGGTGGTCTCACAAAGGCAACTTTGGCAGATTTTGAGTTGATTATGAATATGAATAGACAGTTTCAGCATATGAAATCAACTGCAAGAATTTGGCCGCTCCAAAGAAATATGGGGCTAGATTTGGCAAAACTGGCCAAAAAAATGAAAATTCAAAAAGGTACATTTACATCTTAAACACGAAAGAGCAAAACAAGAATAGAGAAGCTCTCTGTTGAAACTGCCCGAGAATGTAAAACAGATGCTTAAAATATTACAAAAGACATAAGTGTTCAGTGGTTGTTACTTTGCAAGCATATTTCAGCATTCAGGAGCTTTGATATAGAAATGAAAAAGAGTAAAAAGATAAGTGCTAATTTTTTTTGTTGGACTTTCCGGCTGCTTGTTTCCTCGAGTGCTTGTCAAGTTAAATAAAGTTTAGCTAAAATACTCTATTCTCTAACATCTCCGTGAAGTGCTCGGTGAAGGGAGCGCTGCGTTCACGATGCAGCGAAGCTCTCCGACCCCTCTGCTTCAGAGCGATGTGGTGAATCAACTCCTATAGCTCGGTCCCTTCTCGGGGGTAAATCAGGCTGTTGACGCTGAAGCTGTTGTAGAAGTGGCTGTTGAACTGTCCGCTCTGCCCGCCGCCAAACGTGTTGTAGTACACTCCCCGGTTGAAATGCAAGCCCTCGCCATGCTCTGGCGCCCCCGTGTCCTGCCCGCCGTGGTTGAGGTGGTACGGGCTCAGGGCCGTAATGTTCCTATTCGCCAACTCGTTCACCAGTCCTAGGGACCCCTGCCGGCCGGGGGCCCCCGAGCTGAGTGTCGACATGCTGCTGTAAAAGTTGTTAAAGCAAGGAGCGGCCGAGGCCAGTCCGGGCGGCGAAGACGACGACGAGCTCTTGTTCTCGTTCATCGCCTCCATCTCAGGCGAGGGCGGCCCCAGGAGCTGAGGACTGTCTGAGGGCTTCAATGAGGCCGCCGCCGCCAGCCGGCCATCCTCGACTTTTGTGGCCCCCGCTGCGGCCGCCGCCGTTCCCCCTGCGCTGCTCGGATCCGAACGTCTTTTCCGTTTTCTGCGGAAATTTCCGTTGTCAAACATCTTTTCACAATTTGGGTCCAACGTCCAGTAATTTCCTTTTCCTGTAATTGAGACGAATAACATATTAGAACTCACATCGGGTTTTGATGGAAGTTGTGGCGCCAAATATGCCGAACTTATTAAGTCTTAATAAAATCTTCAGCATTTTCCCATCAAGTTATGTCTAAACACATTGGGAAGACAATTTCAAGTTATCTATCATAACAATTATCATTAAGAAAAGTTTGTATTATTTATCTCATATAAGGAGGCCTGTGTTGAGTATTTTCTGAAATGCTGGACTCTGCAGTTTAAGGGAACAATAATAATATAACACAATATATAATTACACATTTTCTGAGCCAACTGTCATTCACAGTTTAGGATTAAAAACAACATTGCTGTCATGCACCTGTATTTAAGAGCCAATGAGGACATGTTTTATCCGTTATGTGCCTTTAATTGTTGTAATTATATTGTGTTGTTTAACATTTCTAAGAATCTACAATAATTTATATGTGTACCTTTGAAAACTGCATTACTATATTTATTACAGCGGCTGCAATATTTGACACATTTTAAATAACTTTTTGCCTTTAAAATAAATTAGAAGATTCCTACAAAGCACCAGTTAGTGTTTTGAGTATTCCCAAGACTTATTTTACCACACATACAATTAATTAAACTCTAAGTAAACTAGATAAAGAAGAATACAAATTAATATATTTATATATAATTTTAGTATTTAAGGAAAAAACAAAGTGTTAATTACGTGAGTTTTATTCGTGTTTATATTTCCCACATTAGTAATGTGGGACTCTGGAGTCTCCCAGGTGAGTAAACTGTACTTAAACACAACATTTTGTTCAGAATAACTTTGTCCCTGGTGCGTTCACGTTACCTGGATCGTCCTCGTCCCTCGGCACCTTCTTGAAGCAGTCGTTCAGAGACAGGTTGTGCCGGATCGAGTTCTGCCAGCCGGCTTTGCTCTTCTTATAAAACGGGAAATTTTCGGCGACGTACTGGTAGATCTGACTCAGGGTCAGCTTCTTCTCGTGCGCATTCTGGATGGCCATGGCGATGAGCGCAGAGTACGAGTACGGCGGCCGCACCAGCTTCAGCAGCTCCTCCTGGCTGGCGATGGACAGCCAGCCGAGGTCGGGCCCGCCGAAGCCAGGTGAGTTTGTTATGAACTGCCGCTGAGAGCCGTAGGAGGGCGGGATGAACGACGCCGGATTGTTCCCGTGCAGGTAGGAGGCGGAGGAGTTGACGCCCGGCCCGTTGATCCACAGGTACGGGTTTGGAGACGCTGCGTAATCCCCGAGGCCGTAGCCGGCGGGTCTCTGTGCGCCCTGGAGGCTCTGCTGGTGGTACATGCTGCTGAAGTTGTCGCAGTAAACGGCGGCCATGTCGGCCGGGGCCTCCTGGGCGCCCTTGGGTGGGAGAGAGCCGACGGTAGGGGAGGTGTGGTGCTGGTGCTGGTGATGGGACTGAGGGTCGATGGAGTTCATCACTCCCCGCGGGAAGAAACAAAATCCCTAAAGGAAATGCTGAAGCGGTTCAGGTGGCCTCTCCCGGTGCTGCGCGGGGCAGCAGCAACAAGTGTCAGGGAGGATGGAGGAGTTTGGGGGAGTTTTAATAGTATAAACCCTTGATAGCAGCCACATCCAGGCACCAGATGATTCCCAGCAGCCAATAGACACACACACTGAGTAACAGGGGGCGTGGTCATGTTCTGCCGTTCTTCTCGTTCAGCAGACAGTGGGGTCAAAAAGCTCCTGGAGAGACACAACAGACTCCTGTTGCTGGGTTCAGGGTGTCTCTGAGGGAACAGACAACAAACCTGAGTCACAACCGCAACAAATAACTTTTACTACACTTTTCCTTGTTTATCTGACACTGAAACTAGAAATCTGCACTTACTTTATTTCCTTTTTGTCGAAAATAAAGGTAAAGGAAATAAAAAAAGGTTTAAACTGATTCATTTAACTGTTTCCAAATATTGAAAAGCAGATTAAGTATTTAGTGTGTGATTTAGCAAATAGTCGATCCTTGAAATAGTAACTTAGATGACAACTTTAAGAGAAAATGCAAAATAGCTGCCTTGCTTTTCCATAATTCTTTTTCCCCGACCTGTGCTGAAGGATTTTCTGAATAATAAAGCTGGGAGCTATCTGAAATAATAACATAGCAAGGAATTAGGTGCTGCTGTGTAAAAAAGGATGACCCAATAACCCTACCACCCAAATGTGTCCCATCCACATAATAATATATCTGTTCAATTACTAAACACATCCCTCAATAGAAATATATAAAAACAATACCCAACCAGAGTAAAGTGTGATTATATCATATTACATTCTCACATTGTAAGACTGTATCTATGGATCAACTGTATTCATGAGACAATTCCTAAATGTCCATATGTGACAGAATCATCTTGGAAAACAGTTCTTTGACTTTCTATTGTGATTGGTGCATATTTGATTTATCACCATGTGTAAATGATCAGCCTTTCATCAGCTCTACGTTAACAGGTGTATGGGTGTCACAGGGCTGAATTTAGGCAACAAGGGAAGGCCCCAAGATGCAGACAGAAGCATGCAGATAGGGTCAGTTCTCAGATTTCATGGGGAAGCTGCAAAAGCTGAAGAGTCTATGGGCAGGAAACGGATAGAAATAGGTAACAGACTTAAGAGAGCAAAGGCATGCAGCACATGGCGGCGCTGACAACAGGCGAGGTCAAGTGGGAGCAGGTGTGTAGGTGGGAGGGGATGCCAGGTGACCAGCAGGAGCAAGAGAGTCTGTGGGCATCTCATGAATGGTTAGATGGCAGCAGGTCTCGGGAGTGAGAGGAGAGTACGAGGCCTCAGGGAAAATGGGCCCAATTCCAAGTCCACACTCGCAGACTTGATGTCGCATCAAACACAGGGTTACCAGTGCAAGCCTGGAAGCCGGAGTTGTAAAAAAAAAAAAGGTAAACAAAGAGGACGGTACAAGAGTTTTCAGCCTGACATTTTAAATTTACACAGACACATTAATGATTAAAGATAGTACATTAAACACATCACAGTACAGGAATGCAAGACGGTATTATAATACACAGTTGTATTCATCAAACACAATTGTAAAGAACATTTTATGACATTGTCATGCTAACGCGACATGTTGCAGCAAAGTCTCAATCGTATTTACCCTATTTCAAGCCCTTACGGCCCCTCGCACTCAGCCGTTTATCAGGTGACGTCAGATAAGTCCATAAGGGTTCAGGGCTTAAGGCCTCTCAGGGGGACACTGGGCCAAGAGAGACGGTCCGAACAAACCCCCAACGAGTAAGTTCTCACAACAGTGGGCCCCACTGAGTGTAGTGTTCAGCACTGTGTGCAGTATTTAAAACTGTAAAGGAAAGTTCAATTATGAGGCACTGAACCAACAATAACTGACAAATCCTACTAGACCATGAAACTTGATTCACTTACATTAATGCATGAGTAACATAATTTATCTGTCCAGGCTACAACATGACATATATTGAAATCAAGGCAGACACAGATAACTAGACATTTGTTGGATGAAAAGATGTTTCAAAACGTTGCTGGAAATAAAGAAATAAAGAAATGTGAAATTAATTTCCTGAACATTTGGAGGCCTTTTTAAGCTGACAAGATCTGACAGTAATTAGAATGTGCTGCAGGTCTAATAAATCAACCGTGTGTTACCGGAAACAGCTGAGGGTTTTAAGTCATTTCTTTTTTCTGCATGGTATCAGCTCTAACCACTGCACCCTGAATTGTTTGCAGTTATTAAAAGTTAGAAGGAGAGTCATTGTTGAACACAACTGGCAACAACAAACAAGTTCTGAGGAAGTACACTCAAACTAGACAGCATTCACAAAACTCTCAATTGTGAGCTTCAGAGAACTTTGCTGGAGAAGTGGATCTGTCACGTGTGTATAAAGTTAAATATGACTCAGAAAGGGCAAACATTTCCAAAACTCTATTGCTTAGATAATCTGACTTAAGTTTTGATGTCAAATTGTATGTTTGTGTAAGCGAAGGAACCGTAACAGTTCGGGGTTGCATTGCTTAATCTTCTGGTCCAAAGACATGCAGCTTTGGTTAATCGATTACTCTAAATTGCCTGTAGGTGTGAATATCCTGAATAGGATAAGTGGTTAAAGATGGTGGATGGATGAAACAAATTGCCTGAAAACTCCCAAATGCAATGCTCTGCAGAACAGTGCGGTACCCACACGGCGTGTGGACATCAGGCATGCGCCTAACATTCTGCCACTGAAGGCTTTGAGAGTAAAGACCCTTACTGCGAAAAAGATGCAAACAGAAATATACCAATCATAATATAATTAATGTCTGTATACTCTATTAACTGTCATTGTTCCACTTTTCTATCTCACTGGTGTTATTTACGTTCGATGATGTTATTCACGAGGGAACAGAATTTATTTTGAAATCAGGTTTCTTCTCAGTGTGTGTTTTAGGATATGACGAGAGTAATTATGTGTACAATACATGCCAGTTTGATGCACCACATACAACACCGTCTGCACTGTGAAGCTGGAGCATCGTTATCTGCAAACTTTGTATACAAAGAGTGAAATAAATTACATGTGTTGATATTGCAAATTGTCCTGAGGCCAGACATACAATTAAAAAAGGTTTATTTGAAGAGTTCATAACTTGGTTTTGTTGCTTATTAAGGTGTCTGGAGAAAAGTCATACATTGGCTTTTTATCTTCTCATCAAGGCGTTTCTTTCTTGTGTGGAGGATCTGCTTGCCAAAATGTGGGTTTATTAACATGAGAGATTTGATTCTGTTGGCAGAAAAATCTATTGAAGTACTAGTAAAAGTACATTTTATAGCTGAGAATGAGTGAATACGCAATGGCCTCCTGTTGTTGTGTTTCAAGTATACAACTGTTAACCAAACTGTGTGTTGTTACCCAAAAGATAAGTATAGAGTCCTCAAGCTGACTTTTTTTTTCTGCCAATCCAAAGTAAAATATTTTACCTGGATTTGAAACCAGATTTATTTGGGTTTAAATTGAAAGTATATACTGAGTATACTATGGAAACAGGAATTAATATTAACTCAAGCTCCACTCATTAGCTTTTCTTCTGAGTCTTTCACACGTCTCATGTTCTTCATCGGTGGAGGGGGTTTACCCACTTGTCATGGGGAAATAATAATTACCCATGGTTACCTATTATTATCAAGACATTACATGTAAGTAAGTGATGCACAAATAACAGAACAGAACGTGTTCAGGAACCGCATCTGCTGTATGACGCAAAGATAGGAGTGATGTCTCTCCCCTTTATTTCTTCTTAATTAGCTTAGCTGGTGAAAATATTATTATTCAACACTGTTGAAAGTTTCATATCTTGTATTTTCTTGTTGCACCTCTCAACTGAAGCTGTTTGATGGCCGCTCCATTCTATCAAATGGAAATACACAGACATATTTGGTATGTTTGGAAAATTTTCGATTTTAGAAGTTGCAATTAAAGTTCTATAATGATGAATGATGTTTAGCTGCACAACATTAGTTTGCGGTCTAGTTCAAAAGGGGTCAAGGGGTTCAAATTGACAACTTGATGTACAAAATATAAACTAAAACGCAATATAAGAGCTGGTATCTGAAGAATGTAGTGTATGTGTTTGCTGGACAAAAGGAAAAAGATCCCAGTTAAACTCCAAGAAAACCAGAACAAACCAGCAATAAATCAACCGAAACGCATACGACCATAAAGATAGTCTCCTAAATCACCTGTACATCACCTTATTATCTGTTGATTCACTGGCCTGGGGTCATCATTTCTTCTTCTGAACCTCCTTTCTTCTCTGTATTTTTTAATTTATATATATATTTTTAAATGTTTGTTTGAATAAATTATAGTTTATTCTATTCTGTGCTACAAGTCCCCCTTTAAAATTAGATCTCAAATTTAGTTGTATTTACCAGATTAAATAAGTCATAAATAATGATAGTAACATTGTTGAGACAATGATTTGGAAGCTTTGTACTTAAGTGTATGTACATCTTTTCTATCTCTCTGTGACTCAGATATTGTTTAGTAAAATGATTTGTGGAGGTACACTGCCACCTTGAGCTGCCCTTTTTTTTCTGTGGCAAAATGAGAACAGCGTGCCGGAGCTTGAAATATTCTGGGTTTTTAAGTGTAGGATGAAACCTTCACCACAAGATGGAGGCAGCTCACCGCTCATCGTGGAGTCTGAACCGGCAGCGCAGACCGCGAGGCCTCCACAGGCGCTGAACACTGCTGTGAAAAGTCTTTAGATGAAAGAGCCATCAAACCTCAGAAATCTAATGTGAAAATGTGGTTCAACTCAGGAAGCTCCTGTAGATCAAGAAAGTCTTTGAAGAGGTGAAAGTATAGTTTTTGATTACATCCGCCGAGAGATGCCTGCAATTGTGCAAATAACTTGCTTTATGGCCTAAAAACAAAGGCAAACAGTAATATAACTGTCTAAATGGTCAGAGATCGTCTGCATTCTGTACAAAATCCACCGGTGTTGCATTTCTTCTTGGAGAGGAACTTTCTAATAAAGTGGAGTCAGACCCCCTCTGAGCCCCGCTGTGATTACTTTGGTTATTGACACATTATCTGCCAACACTTCCCCATTTTTTTCAGCATCTGATAGACTGAGGTTTCTCTCTGATGCAGCTTTTCCACCGAGATCCAGGCCGCAGAGTAATTGTCCGCGCAGCACCAGGAGTCGCTCTGTCTGACTGTAATTCTATAATATCGGGGTTGGCTATGACAATAATCCCCGGGGCTCGTCGTGCACCGCCAAAACAGTTTTGAGAAAACTCAAATGTATGTATGAGAATCTGAGTGCGGAAAAAATATTTTGGTGAAGACACAGCTTCTTGAGTCTGTGACTGGCTTTTGTTGAGTTATTAAAAAGGGAGAAAATAAAACAGTTTTACATCCTGCATGGAAAGGAATTGAACAGAAATAACAGAGATCATGACGTGGGATTGACAGATTTCTCCACCACCTTTATTCAAAGTTGTTTCGGTGTAGCTTGTGTGATTGTGGATGTGAGGCGCAGGGGGCGGATCCCCAAGCTCAGGTTGGGGGAGGTGATCGAGGGAATGTACTTCCCAGTGCAGGTGCTGCAGCCAATCGGCACATGGCATTGGACACACCTGCAGCCCATCAGGTAATTAGAGGGAGCATGTATTCTCAGAGCTGGGAAGCAGAAGGGGAGGAAGGAAAGACAGACTGGACAGGAGGCTAGGAGGCTCGGAGGATCCTCGGGAGAGGAGTGCCGCAACGGGCACGAGGTAAACCGTGTACTAAACCTCTCTCCTCTGATCTGTCCACACAGAACAAAGGACGCTGCTCGTGAGACTGAAGACCCCCACCGGGAGGAATCTTGTGTTGAGTTTAACCCCACCCCCCCTTCACCCCAAACCTATTTATTAAAGGACACCTTGTTAACGTACTAATGTCTCTGAGTCTCCTATTTTATTGCTGAATCTTGCCTCCAAGTCCTCTGGGTTGCCCCAGTATGGATCGCAACAGATTCTATCACCGACGTGTGTCAAATGCAGCTCGTTCAGTGGCACTAAGCTACAAACTATGACGAGCTATGGGCCCTATAGTGTCAGTTTTGCACGTTTCAGCGTGTCAATATACAGTCATTACATATTGTCTTTTCAAAATAAACCTGTTTTCACAGGACGTTGGGCTGAGGCAACAAAACCTTTATTTAGGTTAAGGAAAAGAGCGTAGTTGACGTTAAATGGACTGACTTACTAGCAAGTTATGTAAAATTACGGTCAGGCATTTCTTTTGGCTAGAAATTAATTTTAATCTGCTGTTAGGGAATACATGAACGCTTTTAGTGTTATTTAGAACATTGCTCAGTTGTGCATTTTCAGCTTCTTGTGGCCGAAAGGAGTATTACAACAAGAAACAAACTCTTTTACCTCAAACTATTTTCACCATCTTTTTTTCCTTACTTGCCTTTCAGAACTTCAATACACATGTGTTGCATGATATTAGATTAAAAACAGAACTCGGTCTTTAAACCCAAAAGGATGTTGCTGTTAGAGAATAACAGGAGGCGGTATGTGAAAAAACCAGCAGACTGGGAGCTCCGCTTTGCCCAGCTGGTGCATCTTCACAGCCATGTCTCTTCCAAGGATTTCACTCGTAAATCTATGAAGAAATGCTCAAAGACGAGTAGAACGTATACATTGTTTCAGGCTGGCGTGTTGATATCATGTGTCTGGAATATGGAGAAAATCTGAAAGTTTTTAACTTGTCCCAGATTCCAAACAATAGATGTTTCATCACATGTTTTACTTTTTTGTAAAAGGTAATTTTAGAAATGCTGATGGAGGTAGCACGCACACAGACAAGAACACATAATGAACAATTTAACGGATTGGTTTTCTTATGCTGTTTTTTTTTTTTTACATGTAATTACAGACAAAAGAAGCAAAAGCAGAACAAAAAGTTAATACCATACACTTAGATATCAAAAACAACATGTTTGTCTGTTTGCACGTACACATGTTAGAGATTATATCTTCCTGCTGTCAACAGACTGATACATCATAAGACAAAACGTGTCTTGTAATAACTAAAGAGAGACAGATGAGTAGGATAACCAGAAGCAGGAAGGATGCAAAACACACCTGAAAGCATTTTAGTTTGTTAAAACGTTCTTAAAATCAGTGGTAAATAAGAGCGACGGCACAGTGTGACGAATGTAAAGAAACATGAACAGTTCCTGGCTCCCATGACTCATCCATACAGCTACAGTTTCTGTATTTTTGCCACATTTTTACTGGTCATGGACTTTTAAATGCTTATAGCACAGAGGATTTCCAGGAGAACCGAGCTAAAAAGAAGTACAGCATTTCAGATCCTTTTCTCTCCACACTGGTACATGTCTTTGTCATTGGGGACGAGGAGGGATGGATGGATTCCTTGGGGCCAAACCGAGTCTTTCTTTGCTGCTCGGTCTGGTGTAGCATTTGGAGGAATAAATAGAGCCCGCCAGACAAAATACAGTATATAAGTATTGACAGGTGTATGTATGAAGTATTGTTATTTCCTGCGATGACAAATGAGTCTGTCCAGAAAATAGCTTTGATTGTTTATTTCCAAAGGCTAAAAATGACCTTTTTAGTACCAAAGTAATGTGATGTTCTCACGCTGCAACATATTCAGTGTGCTTCAGTCCCTTTTTCTCTCCCTTTGAAGTTTGTTGTCCTTGAGAGGCACCTCATTCAGCTGCATGCTGCTGGAAGATGTGCAGAGAACGAAATGTGTTCAAAAGGATTTCGGTTTTCCAGCAGTCAATCAACACTGTTTTCTTTTAACCATTAAGAAGATCTTTCCCGAAACTGGTTTTAATTGTCTCAACTTAAAAACTTATATGCCGTCATTACAAAAATAAAGGTGAAATAAATCATTTAAACTTTATGTTCTGTGGCCAGGAAACTTAAAGTTACTGTGAGGGCCTTTACCTTTTCTTTTTCATCCTGATACTTCTACATGACCTACGAGACCATCAGAGAAGATTGTCTGTTTCTATATAGTTATTATTATTATACCACTTTTTTATTATACCAAAATCAACACGAAAGGAAAGTTCCTTGTATAGCTTTAAACGTGTGACGCATACAGAATCATAAAATACATAAAAGGTTTGTTCAAATTATAAGATATATCCTTTCATTAAATGCACCTAAAGCTGATGTCGTACAATGACACAAGAATAAATCATATTTTTATGAAGGTTATAAAACTTTTGATAGATCAAAAAAGGCTTACTATTCAATAAAGATAAGATTCTTTGCAAGGCTGTTGAATTGGATTAATTTTAGCTCGGTATATTTCATGACGTGGCAACTGAATGTAAATATAAAAATAGTGCTAAAACCTAGCAAACATCTTTTTAAAGCTAATAGATCTATTTCGTCAGTTACTAAAAGCTCCTGTTTGTTACAAAACTGAAACGGCCATGCTGCAGAAAAGTATTGGAATCTTGACTTGATATTACAGACTGAATGATGAATGTGTATAGTTAAATGTATTTCTCTGAATGGCTATACTGTATATAATAATCAATAAAATTGCAATGTACACACAGGTAAACTTCCTATGCTTTAATGCTTTACCACTACTTGTTGGTGGGGGAGGCCGAGCTGCAAAGACCTATTTATTCCTGTTCCCCAGACAGTCGGGCCCATTCAGCTGACGCACAAGCGCCACCATTTACCTTCAGTCTATTTCTGTGACATATTCATACGCCCGCGTGTCAGCCTCTGTGAATCTACCTGTGCTTGGCCGAGTGGGAACATTTATACAGGAAGTCTTTGGAAATAAACATTTGCACTTATTATACGTCGCGTGCGTCGTCTTAGAGAGCGAATGCGTCGCATGCACAGGCAGACATGTGAGCGGCAGCACAAGACAGATAAGAACATGTGCGCCCATGCACACCCACACACACAGGCGGCATTCATAGCAGGCCGTAATTACATAGTGCTGCTCTGGAGAGGCCAGCCACAGCTCTGCAGACAGAGAGGGAACATACAGGAGATGTTATTGCTCTATATGTTTATAACGCTACCATGGAAAAATAAGAGGCTCGGCCACAGGCATTTCCTCAGCTCCTCTCTCTCCCCAGTCACCTCCCCAAGCCTCCGTGGGAGGGAGGCTGCAGCGTTTAGATGAGGGCTGAGCACATGTCAAACTTCATCGTTTTCAGATACAGGCAAGCTAATTTGTATTTCTCTTCTTGCATACATTCTATCGCAAACTCCTCCCACCAACCGGCTCTCCTTTCTCTGTTGGTTGAATCTATTGTCTCGATCTATGCAGGAATTATGAATGAATTAACTTGAAATGTTGATTTAATGTAAACATGTGAAGGAGAATGGTTGGTGCATCTATTGTTTGGTTTGCCCCTCACTACTAGTTGCTTACATCGCTGGCGTTACGTTTATTCCACTGCTATTTGGAAGTTGATATGAGTTTGAGTTTCAGCTGCTTTTAATATCTAAAAGTAGAAATATGTCTGAGGCACGTACACTGTTGAATCAGAACTCACTCCATTGTCTGCTTGTACCCTGGTCCGCCTTACGATTCTTGAACAGCATCTAACCCTTTTTTCGTTCCGCACTTGAAGGCAGCTTTATTCATTTCCCAGCAGCTAAACCACAGACTGTATTTAAGAAGTGGACGTCGTCACAGTGACGTCCTCCATTGGTTTGTGGAGCGCCGTTTTGAGGCCTCATGTTCGGCCGGCGGCATCTTTGGTTTTTGCAACCAGAAGTGACACGAGAGACGGTGGAGCTAAGTCCAACCAAACGCTGAATAAGACATTTTTTAGGTGACCAAAATGTTCCAATTAACTTTCATGAATTGAAAAAACCCTGTGAAAGAGTTAAAGATATAAGACGAAAAGACAAACAACTGTCAGACGGGACATCACTGTGGTAGCGACCTGTCAATCACCAGATAGCCCCGCCCTAAAGCGTATCATGCTTAATGGGTTACAAAATGAACATCATGCTGTATTGAAGAAGACTTGTTCCTCCAAAATAAATCAGTTTCAACTTTTTACGCTGCATCTTTCTTCTGGTTTCCACTGCGGGGGTCTCCAATAAATGGGAGGACTGGTGTTTTTTGGTGTAAATGCCTCACAACTTGGCTTTTATTTCTCCATTTAAATCAGTATACAGAAATACTGCCTTTATGTTGTGCGAGAACCGTATTTTGAGCATTTAAAACTCTACTATTGACTGCTTGGTATGTTGGTGTTCAAGGGAACACAGTTGGTTCTGCTGTGTGTGTTGAACCAGCCTTCACAGAATATATCCATGATTCTAAGGACAACATTAGATGATTAGGGTTCTCTCAGCTTCAGCCCAGCTTTTTCTTCTCAAATCTCTATTAAACAGGAACTTCAAGGACAAAGGAAGCGAAGGAAATTAAACTTTTTCTAGCGTTGCACTCTAAAGTCACTCTAAATAATAGTGTCAGGCTATAATGTGAATGTAAATAACAGCTGAAATCATGTCACATTTAATTATTTTCAGATATAGCTATCCTCTGCTCGTCGCTGCTCCACTGAAACCAGCTCTCTGTTTGCGATCCAAAGGATAATTAGGCCTGGGAGCATGGTGGTGCATGTTTGGTCTCTCTCTGCTCGCCTTGAGAAGAGAATGCTCTTTTTGGATGCTGCAGAACCAGCGTGTATATACCTCAAAAAGGCAGAACTGTAGCTGCTCGTGCCTCTGATGTGCCATCCAACTTTAAAATACAGCTTTGCGAGCTCAGCCTTCTTCAAAGCCTTCTTTTTTCTCGCTTTGACTTTTTTTTTTTGCCCCCTTCTGCCAGCTCCAACTCGGCTCTGCCTGCCGCCTCGACATGATGAGTGGATCCGAGTGAAGAAGTCGGGTGAAAAGCCTGAAAGGAACTGCAGCTAATTCATGAAACAATCCACTATGGCAAAAACAAAAACAAAAAGTAGTTATAGCTGCATGAAAAATACCAAGAACTCGCCACAAAATACGCCACTGAGTGTTTTGCGGGTTGATCACTGTTCTGTTTAGAATTCGCTGAAAATAATCAGTGTACAAAAGCACTCCTTTCATTCTCTTTGACTTTGAGGCCCTAATGGCTTTTTTAGTAACGACTTTGTGCCTTTAACGGCACAAACATCATTAACCCGGGACATTGTTATTCTAATCTCTCTCTGTCAGTGGCCTCAGAAAGCTGAGCCCTCGTACCATTGAAACAGTTTCCTCATTGTGAGCCCGGCAAGGGAGGGGGAATGGAGGTGGCGAGATGGCTGCTTCAACTGCTGCCACCTGAGCGGGCATCGGGCATCCAGAGGGACCTTACGTTTAGGGTGGTCTCCAAACCACGTCCTCCTGTCTCTCCGCTTTATGTGTTCCTAAATCCACCTCCTTATCCCTTTCCCCTCTTCTCATACACAACCTCTCTTACAAAAAGGCCCCTCACACGACGAACAAAGTTTCACTGGAACTCATTTGTTGACTTATCTGGCATGGCGGCAGTTCGCCTTTTTTTTTTAAAGAAAAAAAGATCTTTAAACAGCGTTTGTTGGGCTTGTTTTGCAGCAGGGAGATGGTGGACTGTTATCCCTCTCCACCCCCAGACACACAGGAAGAGCCTCTGCCATCTCCTCCACAACGTGAGCAGGTGCAAAGACAAGTCTCAATGACATCTTTGTACCAAATGGAAGAAGTTTGGAGGTTTAACAACACTCCCCTCCTCCGTCTGCCTCCCAGGGGAATCTGAACGTGAGAAGTTAGCTGTGACAGGCCGTGGAGGGGGAAGCCATATATCCTAAAGTGACACAGACACCAAAGGTAGTTGGTTTTTGGCTTCCACGGCCGCCCGTCACGCTGCTTTTATCTCAGGCAGCTCTGGTCTTTTACTGGCTGTAGTAATTCATGTTGGTCCAGTGTTGCTTCTAAGCCCTGTTCACAATAGAAACTCACAATAGCAAGGCCTGTTACGTAACTGCTTAACTTAACAGCTAAATGCACAAACTATTCTTGTTTGGGGAACTACGTGTTAAAGCATGTCTGAAATCCTTTATCTTATTGTTATTCAGGGAAAATGTGTCAAACTTGGAGGAGAAGCAATCATTTCTAACACTTAACAATTTAATATCTGACCTTGTTCTTTCAGGTATCACTTTCTTTTTTTCTTTTTTTTCACTTGCCAGAAATCTAATAGCACAAAGTACATTTGTACTTACTCCTAAACAAATTGTTTTAATTTATTAGCGATTATCAAATAACGATCAGTACATGTGCATCCCTTGAGAGATGAAAAGGAAGTGAGATCCTCACTCCTTAGCTAGAAAATAAATGTTGAGAAATCTGATTCTCTCTTACCACTTGCCTAAAGTGAGTCGCCAGATTCATTAGGACATGTATAGTCAGTTATTACTATTTATTTACTGATTATGTAGCCAATTGTTTAATGTGTAACAAAAAGAAAAATATGTTATAGTTTTGTTGTTTTATTCTATGTCTATGTTTATTGTTATACACGTTTCAACAAATCAAAACAAAACAGAACCGGTACTGTCAGTCGCTTCAGTGCTGCGTCAAAGCTGCAGCTAGTGAGGGGGAGGAATCACAGGGGCTGGTGCAGCATGTGCTGCTGGGCTGTCATATGCTGGAACTGGCAAAAAAGACATTTCAAGTGTTGGCTGGCAGCTTTTGAAGACACTATCTTTCTGTCTCTCCAAGTTTCTATTTCCTCCTCGACCTACATGTTGCTATCAGAGGTGTTCTTGCCCATGACGTGATAAAGCTGAAAGCAAAAAGCTAGATAACAGACTAACAGGCAATAAAACACTAAGCTGCAGCAACTGACGAACTGACGAAGGAAAAACAAATCTGGGTCAGTCTGGATCTAATCTGAAGGAATGGGTAGGAGGTGGGTGACTGGGGGATTGAGGTGAGAAGGTGGGCGGGGAAAGCCAGGCAGAGCAGATGAACAGTGGGAACAGGTGTGAAAGTGGGTGTGGCTGTAAGGTGATTGGGAAAGGAGGGAAAGACTGAGGGCATCTGGTGGATGGGTGGGAAAAGGCAAAGAAGAGGCCTTGGTAATCATTTCTGAGGGAATGTGGCTGAAGACAAAGACAGAGAGGCAGAATGTGATAATTTTTAAAAATGGGTTTTATAGACTATAGACACTCAAATTCAGGGCTTTATCCCTTCAAAATTGGACAGTTGTCTGCAATTGGCGCCATAATGCCAGCCATTATGGGCTGTAATGGGACAAATTATATTTGGCAACACACTGAACTCAGGTTCTTGCCAAATTCCCAAATGCAGCTGATATCACAGGCACCATGGATGTGGTGATGGAAACGGACAAACTGAGTGATAACAACTAAATGCAAAAGTCCATTAGACGTCTATGTTTGAGGCCTTACTGTATGACCGTTATCATACGTCTCTCAATCCGGGCCACCAATGACATCGCTGCACATTTGTTATACATGGTGATTATTTGTGAGCCTAATGATCAGCCACGATAAGCCATCTCCTACGACTCCATAAACGAGGAGAGTATGAGGTTTTATTATTTCTGGAGCCAGTCCCACGAGTCGAGCCTGTGCCGCCCTCTCTGGATTTCATGGAGCTCTCTGCCGGTGACCTCAGGAACAATGTGAGGGGCTGTGCCGATTCTGGGGACCAGGCAAGCCCAACTGGCCCCACCTGCTAGCAGCTTTACTGGCCTGTTTTCTACACTGCAAAAAGCACCCACTAGATTTCAACCTATAAAAGTCAAAACGCCGATGTGTTCTTAGTGTTGTTGACTAAGTTAGCAAAGCCAGTCTGAATCTGGAAATGGCATTTTTTGCTTTAAGATTTGATTCAGAAAGATAATTGAGCTAGAGTAAAGCTAGAAACTATGATGTCATTACTGTTAAATGTAACATGAGTTCAACTCTGTATTTGATCTCATATTTATATAAAAGGCTTTGGTAGCTATTCTGGGAGACGTTTCATAACATATCCAGCAAGCTGCTGATAATAATGTATGATGTCTCAGTCAAGAACAGCCCTGCATGAAATGACACCAGACCAGAGCAAATGTCTATTGTGCCTTGTCAGATAACAGTAAGAAAAACTGATCAATATATTGCTTGGGTACTTGGGTACATGTTTCAAATTTAAATATAAACCTGCATTATCAAAAACATGCAAGATGCTCCATTCATTTTTAGATTTCACTTTTAAAAGTATTGGAAATGGATTCATACTGCAAATGCCACATTTCCTTTTCGTACAGAATAGGAAAGCTTTTTGTTTTTCTAAACTGAGAGTTTAAGGATTCACTTTTTTTTAAATCCAATCCCCCCAATGGGGGGCAGACTGAGCAATTGTTGTATAAAACTGTAAATCATAGCTTGTTTTATGAAAAAAGCCCAAACTGCTGTATTTGGATGTATTGAACACCATAAGTAATATACAAGTGAAATACATGGTTTGGTACATGAACAAATTAAAATATCACGGATGCGAGCAAATGTGCCCCAATGCAAATTTTGGAGAACTCGTCTGAATTTTTCTTTGTACTAAACCTTCTCTAACTTTGTTCTGCTTCACTTTATCAAAGTCAACCTTTGCAGAGAGAATGTTCACACATTGTGTTATGATTTGGGTTAGAGTTAGACCTTACAGCTGCATCATTTCAAAGAAGTCATCACCCTGAAAGTGCTTTTTTTTTATTATAACACCCAAATTATTCAAATAGCTCTAGTGGTTTCTAGTGGGTTCTAGTGGAGACAAGATGCACATTTATTTTTTGCATGGCAGGCCTTATCATCCAGCAGAGGAGGAGCCTTAGAAAGAGAGAGTGAGTGAGTGAGTGAGTGTGTGTGTGTGTGTGGGGGGGGGTTAGTGATCCTTCACTCAGTTGTTACCCATAGACACGTGCACACACACGGTTGTGTTTTCATGACTTTGGGGGACATTACATTGACTTGCTTTCCTGGAGACTTACCCTAACCTTTAACCAAGTTTTCACCCTATGTTGTAAAGTTATTCGAGCATGCAATAGTACCAAAAGAAAAGGCAAGTCACCACACAAATCAGCTGAAAAATTCTCACACACACTTGTTGTACTTTGATATTTGTGAGGACCGACATTGAATACATTCCCTGGTCCTTAATGTTAATCATCACAGCTACATGTCTGACTCCACCCCTTACCTAACCAGTACTAAAACCGTACACATTTAAAGTTCAACTTAAAGTCCTCACTTTCCCAAATATCCTCACTCTCAAGGTCTAAAAGTGAAATTGGTCCCCACGAAGATAGGAGAACAAGACGTCGAGCACACACAGCATGTCAATCACATGGTCGTGTGAGTGAATCTGCTCTGCAGCACCTGCCCCGGCTGTAACGGGGGTCCACATGTGAACAGTGGTAGATTGTGATGCAGTACAATGCCGGCACAGAGACGACAGGGGATGAACACCCTTTAAGCTCATAATTAGGCCTTAAGAGAAACATTACTCAGAGTTCTCCTGTTCCTCAGCGTCTGCCTTTTCACCATTATGCCCTCTGCTTTTGCACTAAGTACCTCTGTCAATCATGGCCGTTGCCAAGAAACATGAATATTAATATACAGCATTTGTGAGGCTTTGGGTGAATACGACCGACTATTTCTGATGAATTGTACACACAGAACATGATCTGTTTTAATAAATAAATGTTCTCCAAAGTAAATAATAAATAAAACAATATTTTTCTTTTCCTGGAACTATTTCCATTTATTTTTTACACAAATTGACTCAATACATTAAATGAAGAAAACATTGTCTTATATAGCAAAATAATCACAATATGTACATTTTAGACATTAAACAACCGTAATAACGTCCTCGACTCAAAGCTCCAATATCAAACAGTCCTTGATTTACCTAGAAATTCAACAGCTTGCTCCATCTTTACAAAGGTTGAATTTTGTGTGTGTGTGTGTGTTAACAGAACAACACCAACAAAGAAACTTTTTTTTCAGTTCAGTGCACATGTGCCATAGTTAATTCACATAGCTTAAATCAAAATCATTGCCACGTGAATTGACTCAAACAATTGCGAGATCTTTCCTTTCATCCTTCTGCGTCACTGCTTTCTTATATGACGTCTATGGCTCTTATTTTCATGTCTCCTTTCGTTGTCGTCGTCATCGTCATCCTTGAGCAAAGTGGCAAACAGAGCAGCAGCACCCAGAGCAAAAAGGCCAACGCCCACTATAGCGCCTCCAATCGCAGCTGCTCTCCTGACCTGCATGACACAAACAAGATGTCACTTCAAGTCAACTATTCAAAGTGTAATCTGCGTACAAATACATTTCAAGTTAAATATGGAAAATAATGAATGTGGGTTTGTAGCACACCATACCTCAAAGTTAGGGTCATATTCAAAATGTAATCATTTTACTGTTGTAGGTCCCTGTCAAACCAAAAAGTTTCTGAAATTCTGAGAGTTGAATCAGTTACAACTCGCTCAAGTAAAACTTGAGACAAATTATTTGTGCCACTTTTCTTTGTCTCAATCATCCTCCTAAGATTCTGATAGAATTTGGTGTGAAATTTCACTATGATACAGGCCCTCGGATCAACTTGATACTCTATGCAAGTTGTGCGTATTCTCCACAAACAAAGTGACAGATAATTATAACGTCACAAACCAACTGAACCACTGAACCTGGTATTTTTTAAGACTCTCACTTTCCCACTTTGCCCAGATGGCAGTATCTCTAATGACCACTAGTTGAACACTCTTCACTTAACTAAATAAAGTAAATGAGGACATTTGTAATTCTCTCTGAATACCATTCCTACAAGACGGGATTCAAGCGCTAAGACTTTTACTAAGGTTTGTCTTACTTAATATTTAATCTATAATTGCAGTTTTACGCCTCGAGAGGAATATAGTTTGACTGACAGGTGTCTCGCCTCTGACGCTCAGAAGGGAGCACCATCCTGCAGCAATGATAGATAGTAAAATGTATACATATACATATATAGCAGCAAAACAACACCAAATGAAAAGGAGATTTACGACGAGCCAAAATCATAATAATGGCTTTCAAGGCTTTCTGTATAATTATGTATACAACACAGTGAATGTGACAGATGCACTAAGTGGGTTGATTAAACAAGTTTTTTTTTTTTTACTTTGCAGATCAGCTTATTAATCATCCACCGTTGTTTGAAACATGAGCAATCACATTTCATTTAGCACCACATCTGCTTCTAATCAACGGAAACAGACTGTTCTAGATGTGCGTATTGTTACAATGAATGAGACGCTGCTATGATAAACGGGTCGAGTATCCAGGTGCAGACACACACCAGGCTGTGCAGCACTTTGAAAAACTGATTTCCCACTGAAACATCAATGATTTTTTTTTTACTATAGCATATATTGTATCTACTGTTACGATTACAGTGGAGACGTTTGCTGAATTACTTTGACTTCTCTCAATTTGTTCTGGACAGAAAATTATGAAAGAATGGAAGTGTGAGTCATCTATTCATTAATTATATTGACATGACTTGTTCACAGTGAGACACTTTAGTTTGTTGAGTTTTGCCTTGATTATATCTAAATGTAGGCTGGGAAATTATATTAAAGTAAACTAATACTTCTTAGATAAACACACCACTAACTATATTTGTATTGGAAATAAAATTATGAAATCAGTTTTTTTATACTATTTATCACCGTATTCTGCATTAGACAGAAAGTGTCTTTACATTTTGTTATTACCTCTCAAAATGGTAATTTTGATTGTTAGTTGCAGAGTACGCCATTCCCATGCAGGATTCAGATTACCTACACGAACTATGCATACATGTACTTCGACGTTGCTGTTATTCTATTTCATTGAAAGAAGCCTCACAGTTTACCTACAGCTCTCTAAAGTCATATCAGAGTTGTCATAAGTTATGCAAACTGAACATCTCCCGCTGCGTCACAGTAAAAGCATTCAACTGGCTGACCAAAAATTGGGTTTCATTGTGAAGCAGCCACAGGAAATATTTGTGACAAAGGTTAATGAGGAGGCCACTGGTCATTTACTATATTTTGTGAGAGCCAAGACACCTTCAACTACTCTACAAACCTGTTTTTTTTCACACTCCAGAGCTCTACCTGTTGTCCTACAAAGAACCAGTCTCTGCATGTTAATCGGTCATTCGAGCAGATTAATCAAATTCATTACCCACCTGTCGAGACTCTGGCTCGCCGTATCGTAGCTTGGTGACAAAGTGCTCACAGTTCTGAGTCAAGACGCTGTATGGCAGCTCCAAGTTCTCCAGCAAGCAGGCATCGCGCACGATGACTCGGCGGTCTTGCGGCTCGTACTTGTGATCGAGGAGGTTGTTGATTTCAAAACGGTCGACGCCGACCACTTCCCAGATCTTCTGACGGCACACCCGGGCTCTCGTGCTATCCACGGCCATCAGCATGCTCCCAAAAGGGTTCGAGTCATCGCCTGTGTTACGGATGAGACAAACAGGTTATGTTATTTTACATACATGTACACGTGATTGGCCGGTAATAGCCGCTCTGAGGCTAACATAATTAGGGCAAGGTTATTGACGGTCGTCCAAGACGAAAGTCATAAATGCAGCACTTTACTCACTTGGAGTAGTCAAATGAATAACTTCATTTCCGCCAATGTAGACGGCCCAGTGCTCATATGTTCCGCGGAAGATCTCGATCAGGTCCCCGGGCTTTGCACCATGTTCAAACTATGATAAGAGAACAATTATTATGAATAAATGATTATAAAATAATACATTTGGCATGTAGCCAGTGTAAATGATCAATGGTTCATGCTATCTGGTTTGACGGTTAGTAGCAATAACGCTGTAAGAAGCAGAGAAATGCACAAAGAAAAAAGATGGGAAGAAAAACGCATCTAACAATGTACAATTTGAGAGAAGAAAAAAATGAAAAACCTCCAACATGTTTGTTCGATCTGCCTGACATTATACGAGATCAATACATGCACCAGTGAATGAATCATGAATCAGACAGGGCGAAAGAACGTCCTGTTTACTAAGAACTGGTACGACGTGTTGTGGAAAGAAGGTACATTGACAGATACTACGAGTTAACACTGGGATATTTTACCTCCAACAAGTTCGAGTTTTATATTATACGACAAAGGAAAATTAAATGTTTACATATTTCCCTTTACCCTGTTTGTTCTTGGTCTTCTAAACTCTTCTCATTTTAGTTATTTCTTTGACTATAATGGAAACTAACATCTCTACAGCAGCAGACTCAAAGTAATGGCATGACGCAAACCTGTTAAGCCCTAGCGTCCCCCAATCGGGGGATCCTTTTATATCAGGAAAATCAAGAAAAAGTCATGGTATAAATCCCTCCCCCCAAAAAAACAAACATGTTAGGTATCAAATTAAACAGGGCTACAATAATTAATCAGGGCTACAATAATATATAAACTGATGTACAACCTCTAAACACAACTCAAAAAATAAATAGGATTAGGGGTTAGAGTTATTAGGGTTAGGGCTTAAAGGGCTACTCCAAGAATACTTACGTCAAATCTATGAACTAGTATGTCTTTTTTAATATGTTGCCAGTAAGAATACAATCTGTTTTGAGTTTGAATTGAAGCAGCTTTAAATCTACACTAAATCCTCAGGGCTCAGTAGCAGGAGACTCACCAGTGTTGGAGCCATGTCTTCAGGTCCTCATCAAGCAGTAAGTAAGCACAGAGGAAACTTGCAGGAAATATATAGCTGCCGACACCTGAAACCAAACTGTGCTTACGTTTCACAAGCAAAAGTGTCCACCTGATTATGTGAGGAAATAAATGAGATACATACAGAGAAAGATTAGATAAGCACATGGTACACAACACATGGTCTTTTTTTTTAACTAATCATTGACTAAACGACTGTGTTCGAGGACCTGCCAGGTGATGACGGATGCAATAAAGCTGCAAAGGCTGAGTTTCCTTTCTCGTGAATTGGACAGTATACGTGCACTCATGCTACTGTTTAGTTCTCTGGGTCGAAGTTTCAGTTTCCTGGTCTTTATGGTAGATTATATAAATCTGATCATTTATTTTATGTCCATTTTACAATGACTAAACCAGCTATACTCAACAGGTCTACAGCACTATTAACAGATCATAATTACCCTTGTTTTGATCCCAGGGAATGAACAGGGTAATTTAATACACAGTGAGGAGATTTGGTGAAAAGACAACAGTGCTTCACTTTACCAACACACACACTATTCAAGACAGAAGATAAAGAGCTTATACGTATAGTACAAATATCCATCTTTATGCTCATCATGGAGGCAGAGACCTTCACCTCATTGCCCTTCAGCTAATTTAAAGAGTCAAAGATGGACTGGTTAGTTAATGAAACGTCCTTCTGGAGCGAATTGATTTGTAAAAGAGATGGCTCACAATTAATCACTCAAGGGCAAACAAGGCAACCCTGTCTCCTAAAAATTACGTTCCCCCAGAACTAATACGCATTCCCAATTACGTTTGATCAGAAACGTATCTCCTCTCTGATTATGTCTGTGTTTGACGTATTACACATACGTTGATTATACACGTATAGGTTGATTAAACACGTATGTTGATTATACAGGTATTTTTGTTTGACTGTTTTTATGTTTGTGTTTGACGTATTACATATACGTTTATAATCGTGTGTTTGTGTTATTGTTTTCTTGCTTTATTTATGCATATTTTAATTTCTAAACTCTACGGAGAAAAAAAAAGGATTCCCTCAGTAGCGGCAAGCGAAGAGGGGCGGGGTGAGGCCGGGAACGGAGCCGGTCTGAAGAGCGCTTGTTCGCCGTTGTGAGGCCGGTAACGACCCGCGGTCGCAGCTGTAAAAAAATATTCAACAAGGAAACATACGTGGCTTTGTCCATAACTCACTCTCTTAAATCAACAGTCAACCAAGTGAAATACCTCGGCTTTAACAGGGATGAAAATAAAGGTGCTCTCCTTATGAATAGATATTTGGGTTTCAATATAGTCGATCAGATCGTTACTTCATGACAAATTACACTTTAATGATCAATCAAATTCATAATAAAAACTCTGATTTGGTGGATCAATCTGCTGATAACAATTTGATGAAGTGATAATAGGTCACGGCTTTCTGTCTGTCAGCTTGTTCCGGAGTTTCTCTGCCCCCTAGTGGCCAAAATCTATCAAAGCAGCTTTAAAAAGCAGCTTTACAAATGTTGCCGTGGCAGGTGAATGTTGGGAATATCAAAAATGATTTGCAGGAAACCATCCAAGCTTAGAGACCTGGAAGTTAAATGTCTCCCCAGTTCCTCATTAAGTGCTTAAAACAGGAAACTCTCAATCAGACCAGCACAGGGATCCCAGCAGCCTTTTAGTTCTGCAGGATGTTTGGAGAAATTCTCCCCAGTCAGATCAATGCTGCTGAGCCTTTTATTAAATACAGCTGTAATACAGTAAGTCCTGCGTCCCTGCCAAGAATCTTTTTTTTCTTCTTTTTTCTCTTTATTTTCTTTTCACTGTTCTGCTCTCTTCTGCTTGTCTTCGCCTCATTGACAGCGGACAGAAGCCAGAGGAGGGATTTGACACTGAACATTCATCTCTCTTCCTGTCTGTCAGCGCTGCCTTTTACCACCGCACCTGTTGAACTGCATGACGTATGTGCCGTCACCTGCCCGCTGCTTCAGCCTCTCCACATCATGAACTGTGTGTTGCACTTAGGGTTGCTGTAAGGAACTTTGAACTGGTTATGGAACTGTCTTAAAGTAATCCTGGTGCCTCTAAGTGATCTACATCAGTAAGAAGATTGGCTATTCCTATGTAGTTATTGCTAATGCTTTTCATCGGTGCCACCAGGTTGGATTCTGGTGAGATCAGATGAACTCATGCAGGTTCACCAGAAACTCCTTCAACTCAGACTCCAGCGGGGCCTCCAGTAGAGACTAGTCCACCGTGGACAGGCCTAGAACTCCTGCACAGACACCGCGCTGCTGGAGACCCAGGCTGAAGGGAGGCACGGGAGAACCAGAACCAGGTCTAATCGGAGTAGCCTGTCAGACCCTGCTGCCGTAAAATGAGAATTTTTTTAAAGGAGCTCTGGTGCTCTGAAACACTACCAGTTTTGCCCTCAGGGACCGCCAAAATCAACACAAAATGAAAGTTCCTCGTAGTAGCTTTAACCAAATCAGCACCAAGCCCCGTTTCGCCTCTTTTTCCGCATTTTTCGACATTAATGGACAAAATAAATAAATCAATACAATTAAAAAAATAGCATTGCACTTTAAATCCATTCAAGCTAGCAGTTTATCATACTTGAAATCAAGGTGTTTTGCTTACAATGGTCAGTTTAGCATGTGATATAATATATCAATATGTTTTATCCTGATTATTAAGTTGTCTTTTATTTTTGTGTCACTTTTCCCCCCCCACCTTTTTATGTTTGTAATATTTGGCGAAATGTTAGGTATTTTTTCCACTCTTTTTATGACCTTTTGGAAAAGGGTCTAAATATCATAGTAAAAAAAGCCAGCTTTCTGCATTAGCATTTAAATTGTGACATACATGTCATAATCTCGTTGAATAAATACATTTAGGTTTATGATTCATTGACATAATTTTAGACCCCACTCATTTACTTCTTGGCCTCGCTTGTTTTTTTCTGACCTGCTTCACAGATTTTGTTTTCCATTCTTTCCAATAATTGTTTCATTTATTCCTGTCCTCTTCTTTCTCTCTCTCAATTACTTAATATCCTTTTCTTTTTTCCCACCCTCCCTCTCAACCCTCAACTTTTGTCCTCTGACCTTTCACACTGGAAACCCTGGTATGTGCATGTGTGGTGGGTTTAATCAGAGCCCAAGGCAGAAAGCAGAGCTCTCATCTCTTAACGTCAGACCCCTCCAATCCATCCTAATCCCCTCCGTGTGGGTGCAGATACCTCCCCTCGTGTGACTGACAAGCTGCGTTAAAACCCTCAATGTGCTTCGGCCGGTGGACTTTCACTTCTTTCCATCTTCTCCTCCTACAGTCGAACTTCCTCCTCCTACTGCGCCCCACTTACTGTAGATTCAAGCAGGCAGCCGGGCTGTGTCAGATGTTGGCCTTTGATATGCTAATACATTCCTCTTTTTTAGGTCTTTTTAAAGTATCGACTGGTAGAGATGCTAGCGCAGCGAGATCCTCGGCCTGTTTCTCTGAGCGCGGCAGGAGACGTTGCTGAGAGCGTTCTACTTAGTCAGTGATTTGCACCTTTTCCTCATCGGGGCCTAAAAGAAGAAAACCACTTCAATCAGCTGAGAACAATGTATGTTGGGGAATGTGTGGCGGTGACAGGGGAGCGGCTGACAGACGGACATCTCACGCACTCAGGAAAGAGTTGTCCCCTTTGGTAAAGGCTCAAGCTCAATGTAACAAAAGTACACACAGAAATGAGTAAATAAAAACACGACAAGGTACATAAAGGAGTCGAGGTCACGCACAAGGAAAAAGAAAAACATACATATAATGTGTTCACTTATCCAACAATGAAACATGATAATGCTTTGGCATAAGAAGCTTTGGAGTTGGATTTCATTGATGCATTTAGGGTTAATTAACTATTTCATAATAGTCTATAGATATATATCTATAAATATGAACAACTTTTGGGTTGCCAGTTTGTGAAACACTTGCTTTCTTTTTAGAAAATGGGAAACTCATCACCTTTAATTATTTTGAACACATTTATCTTCAGACTTGATTCAGACTTTCATTAATAAAATGTTAGTTGGATGTTCATTTTTAAGTAATACATACAAAGTTTATCAAAGCAATTATTATTTATGTAAACTGACTTTACATTATTATAAAATTCTTTAAAAGATAAAGAAATAAATAAAGATTTAATGGCATTGTTCAGGATTAAAACAGACATTCAGACTAGGACATGACACCCAGGACTTCATAACTACCTAGACTAACTGACTTTTATAACAATGACTCCCCAAAAACACAATACATGTTAGTAAATCATTCACAAAGCGAGTGTTTGCAACAATATTCTGTTTATGCAAACATTCTGAATGGAACAAAGAAAACCTTATATCAAAAATAACAATTGTGTAGAATATATCCTACAGATTTTAGGGAAATTAATATGCGTATATTTGGTGTACAGATATCAGATTAATGTCTTCATTTTACAGCAGAACCAGCCCGACTGCAGCCACCTCCTGTAACCGTATCCAACCACAGGCGGGCCGTAAATCATGCCGGCTGTTTGGCAGAAGTCGTGGATCATCGTACAATGGTTAATTAAAGCCGGATCAATCCCAATGCCACCGGTTCTTTCTTTACGCTGCGTCTACAGAGAGCAGTCCCACGGTACCTCCAGCTCGGCGAACAGTGAGGAGGAGGAGGAGGAGGATGATGATGAGGCCTGTGATGTTTGCTCAAGGCTAGAAAAGAGGCTGCCACTCATATTTGTACAGAGGACAAAGCCACGCAGGCTCTCTGGCACCATATGAAAGATGTGTTTTCACAGCACGTACAACAAATACAACTGTTCTTTTTTTCTTTTCCTTCTTCTCTCTTTTCCAAATGCCATTGCCAAATTTAAGGAGAATAAGTTTTGTGCCAGTTGCCACGGTGACTGGTCAGTGCAGTGAATATAGTCTGGGGTCGGCCGAGGTCAGAGTTCACATCTGAGTTCCTTATTAATGTTGTGGCGCCATACTGTGCATAATTACACGATAAAGGCAGTTTCGATTCTAAAAGGAGAACGTTGGTACAATTGGAGTTGAAAAGCAAACTTTAAACGAGTAGGAGTTTATCCACTTCAGCCCCAAAATTATCATCAATTACGCGACCCATGTTACCTTGAAGTATCACTTTTTGGAACTGTAGTGTTTTTTAAGCTTAGTTTGTCACATTTGGACATGCACATCTATGTGTGAATGGAGTTTAAAACAACATTTGCATAGTGCATGTGGATGCCAGGGTACTGTTTTATTAGAAGGAAGTGTAGTTCTCTTGTTCGCCTGAGGTGGCGGCGCTGAACATTGACTTTTGAGATGATAGAATCTACCCTTTTTCTATAGAAGAAGAATAGCTCCGCCCCTGAAACTGCAGGCGAATGAATGAGTAAAAAGGCACGAAAAGGTGTAAAAAAATAGAACTAACCAATGA
This sequence comes from Taurulus bubalis, assembly GCF_910589615.1. NCBI lineage: Eukaryota > Metazoa > Chordata > Actinopteri > Perciformes > Cottidae > Taurulus > Taurulus bubalis. The sequence continues at coordinate 10,831,837 of NC_136589.1, read as the reverse complement.
AAGGGCCTTATGTAGCTATGTGAATGTCTGGGATAAACTAACACGGGAGACTGGAAGGGGCGCTCTTGGAGGACAGAGGCGGCAGCTAACTGGAGGACAGACTGTGAATCTGTGAGCAAGAGAGGGCCTCAAGCGAGAATGCATGAGCTGTTTTTGTGATCAACCTTTTATTAAATACTTTTTAATTATACCTCATCGCATTCCGAACTATTATTTCCCATGATCACACGGGATTAAGGAATACTTTTCAGAACAGAGAATCCAAAAACGGAGAAATGTCTTGATGCTTTTTGTTAACATTTAACAACATCAAAACTATCTCAAAACATACATTTTCAAACTCTCACACCCGCCTAGTTGCCAGGATAAAATGTTGGCATTGTGCGTTTCTCCAAACGTCGTAGTGCGAGAAAAAGCATTCAAGGTAACAGGGTGAGAAAACGTCTATATATGCATTTTAGGGGTGAAAGATTCTTCTAAAGTCAACCAGGCTTCTAGTAACAGACTTGTACACTTGGATGTGGTTTTCAACCTCTATAACAAACTTGTTGAGTAATTCATCATGCCCAATGACATAAGACAAATATTTCATACAGTGGGGAAATAGTTTTTTAAAGGTCCAATTCATAATCAAGCTAAAAACAAGAGATTTGCTTCCTCTATTTTGGACTCTCCAGTTCTTTATTCCCTCAAAAGATCAGCACAGTCAAGGTAGTTTACAATTGGTCAACAGCACATATGTGTGTAATTCACAGCAGGCTCCGTTGTAATTAATTGATTTGAGTCCAAAACTGTCCTATTTTATATCCTGCTGTGATCGAGCCCTACCACTAGAAAACTTGTGTATCTAAGTTATGAATATTTCATGATGCTTTTTGTTGATGAGCAAATCTAGATTCTTCCCAAATGTGTCCTCAGACACGCAGCAGTGTAGGCAGCGAGCACATGTGGTGCAAAGTGGGACTTCACCGACAGCAATAACAGCTTCGTCTTATCTGGGCATGCCGGTTCAGTTCTTCCATTCCTCTCGATGCAGCCAAGAATTTTTCTGAGAGGAGACGTGAGGAGCAAAGAGAAAGAAGAAGGAAAAAGAAAAGCCAGCTACTGTAGAGTTGTCATCTCTGAAACTCATATGACAAGCCAGTGAGTTCTCTGCAGCTCTGGCCAGTAGGACTCAGAGCATTTAGCAGCATGGGATGATGGGTGGTGTGAAAAGGGTTCTTGGTCCCCTGTGCAGACTTCCTGCTCTGGGCCAATCAACCAATAGGGCTCATAACACATTGTACCCCACACCCGCAGGAACTGATTTAGACCCTGAATGCAACCCTGGCCTCCCTCTGTAGGCTCTGGCCTCGGTCACTGAACCCACTTGTATCGGTTTTATGGAATGTGTGCAGACTTATGACGATGTGCGTGAGTGCCACTACATATGCTTATTCCCACGTGTAAGATGCATACTTGACCAGTGATACCGAGGCACCGAGGCACCCTTACTCTCCGGGCTTTCAACCAACTCCAAAGAAAACCCATCCCCTTTACATTGGAGCTATTTTACCGTAATGTACTTTACGTAAGCGTAGTTATTTAATATAACAAACATACTTATTTTAACCCCAACCTAAATTCTTTTCTTGTCCTAACCACTTAGCTTGATTGTTATTAAATATCATGAGAACGTGAGGGCACAGTTGAACTTGACCTACAAAAAATCTAATCATTTCATTCTTGATTCCAGGTGGACGTTTGTACAAAATTTGAAGAAATCCTCCGGGTCGTTCTTGAAATATCCGTTCAAGAAAATGGACCGGATGGGCGGACAGACAACCGGAAAACATAATATAACATCATCCTTTATGTTATTGATTACATAAACCCAATCTTCTTCCAAAGTAAGAAGTATTCCTGCCTGTTTCCAGTGCATAGATAATGGAATTGAAGCTTTTGTCATCGTCCATTTTTATACAGCGTCTAATCTTTAGACACAGCCTGTATTTTCTTCTTGTTTTAACAACACTTGGAAGCTTCATGTTACAACGATGTAGATATGTGATATATGATATATCTCTGTAGGTCTTTATGACTGTATTAAGAGACGAGAGACTGTGCTAGAGACGTGGGGAAAGCAAACTGTTCAGTTAAGTGTCAGAATCAGCAGGCAGAAGGTGGATGATGATTCACAGAGAGAGGAAGCCGCCTTCTGCTTCGCCCTCTGCGGTCTCCTCTGAGATCTCGTCCATATGACACAAAGAAACAGCGGATATTTTATCCAGCAGGCAACGAATGAAAGGTGCCCAACTGCCGGTGACTCATTCACAACATACTGATTTTACGCGTCTGTTGGGTTGGAAATTATGCCCATGTGAGCAAAAGGAGGAGGAGGAACGGTGGAGAAAAAAAATGCAGAGGCTTTATCAACTTTAGAACAAAAAAAAGTAATAATCCACGACAGTTTTATATAAATAAAAAGGTACCAGTGTATTCAACAAGCAGCCAGTTCGCGAAAGCTTTTTACATTTGTGGTCTGAACATGCAGCGTCTGGTCCCTCGTTTCCAGGAAAAACCTTTCGTCCCAGAAATTGAACATGTCTGGTTCCCTTGGATTAAAAAGAAGAAGACATTGGCATGAAAAGTGATCGCAAAACAGGAAAGGAGCATCAGTCCTCACACGATATCTCCTCATTTCACTGCAAAACTTAAATAAGGTGGCAGCTGGCTGTGTCATCTCCAGTAAATATCACAATATAAAAGTAAAAATGCAGGAGGAAAGCAAATATTCCTTCTCTATGAAATGGTTGCGCCTCCAGTCAGCTCTCAAGCGCACAGCCAATAGGAAGGAATTATGTTTACATGATAGTGGTGCATAACTGACTCGGTGGCCATTGTTAAAAGTAAATAAAAGACCTCAAAAACTGATGTTCTTGGTTTCTTCGTCTGTCAATAAGAAGACACAGCAAGGTCGATATTATTCAGCATTGCAATAAATTATCAGTCCTGTGTTATTATAAAATATATAGTTAATATTTAAGTGCCTACATGCATTTTTGGCTCAGTGAGCCCCCTGAACCAACGCCTGTGACCTCCATTATTCAGTTGTTGCCGTTCTTATATATATATATATATATATATAAAAAAAAATCCTATATTTCTTTACCTCATACTACTCGATATTAGCTGAGAAGTTACACTGTGCAATGAATAGAGCATAAGTTCAGATGGAAGATCCTCAGGGGAGAAATAATTGATGATTGTATCACGTACATTTTATATCCACATGGTTTTCTTTTCCAAACCTGCTGATAAGTTCTAATGGAGCATTTATAAAGCTGTCTCATTTTCTCTCGAAACAGAATGACATCACCCTCACTTTATCATAAAGCTCTCCAGAGGTGGAGCTATTGAATAAACAATACAGATTACAGTTTGAAGTTGCCAGTGAGTGACTCTATAAAACACTGCCTGCTGTTTCTGCACGGCCGCTGTTGGAAACCTTTGCAGCGACCTCTGCACAGATGAGGTAAGAGCGCTGGCTGGCTTAATCCAGATAATAGTTCATATGAGTCAGTGTAACTCCTGTATATTCTGACACAGCAGCTTTGTGTTCAACGGGAGGAGCCCTCGCACCTTTGTCTTAGAGGTGTCACCTGACTTTGGCCTGAGCTCTGCCGGACTGACACATCCTGGCAGGCCCGGTCACCGATGATTGATCACCACTTATCTCCCCTAGTGTATCAGAACCTTAATTGATCATGCTTTGGTAACAGCTCCTTCTTTGCTCGGCTCATGAAAGGCTTGGCCAGCACTGCGGCTTCTCCCTCGCGATGAATGGCCGCATTCTTAGCCAGACCATGCTGTGGGCGGGCCTTTGTTTCCCTGACGGATGGCTTTGGCTTGTTGAGCGCCTTCCAGGAAATCGTTACCGACTTGATCTGACAGTGCTGTTGACTGGCAGTGCCTGGCGGTGTCCGCTGCCAGCATGGACAGCTGCTGTAGAGCGGACGGTGGCGTTCGAGCCTACTGACCGCCGCTTGTGTGACTTAGGTGGCCCTCTGCAAGAAACTTAAGTTTCACAGCACGAATCATTTCCTGCTGCATATGTGCCCCTTGGCAAGGCATTTGACCCATAATCACTGGTGGAATTCTGTTGTCATTTTTCCGCCTGACAGGCATTTGGTTGGAATAGGGATGTCTTCAGTCGGGAATAAGCCAGACTTATTTGATGCCTGATTTAAAACTTTTTATTTTACCAGCATAACATTCTCCAGTTCAGTTCTTGCACCTAATTTGGTGAAAAATACTGATTATTGGGCTTTTATACCACTATGCTTAATCTGACCATTGCCATTGTGCTTTTCTTTGCAGCACTGCTTCATATTGTCAAATGTCCCTTTGTAACTGACTTCCACCTGATTTGTATTACCCTGCAGCAAAACGTTGTTGTTTATCTCGCTGCAAAATGTCTCTATTCAACACGGTTTAATATAAAAGGTTCTTCTGATACAATCTACCTCAAAGCAATTTACAATCTTTTTGATCTTCACTCGGGTTAAACATTTTTTTTTTAAACAGAGAGATTTTTAATATAAAAAAATGCAAATAATCTTCAAAAAGCAATGCGAAAAAAGTGAAAATTTGAGGCTGGCTGGAAGTCTACTGTATACCAACAAGATAAGAGTCAGTTTCTGAGATTATTATCGTGAATAATGTATGAATGATTAGTGAAGTGTTGACAACAGGAGCAAAGTTTATTTTTATTGTATTTGAATCAATAAAAGCGAAACATACATGAAATGTGAGGAGCAGGGGCTAACTGAGAGTGGGCGGGCTGGTGTTGTTATTTGTGGTTTGGTGGTGAGATGATTTGGGTGGAAAAAAAACTGGCAACTGCTGCACTTTTTAATTAGCTTCTGTTTCAGTTCTCTTGTATTTGTTCCTGCACAATAAAGCTCTGTTCAGAGTTTATCTGTGAAAAACAAGAGCTAACCTTTCAAAACAGGATCAGCTAAAAGTTTTTCTTTCTCTGTGATGAAGGTTACAAACGGCTCTCCTCCACAATTTTTGTTTTTACTGGAGACAGAAACTGTGGCTGTCTCCTCTCTTCATTTCTCTTTCATGAGCTTATCTGGGGCTTTAACCTGGATAAACATTTTCAGAGTTTCTGCTTTGACTGTAATGAATGACTCTCTGGTCTCATTTGGGAAGCAAGTGGAAATATTCAAACTCCAAACGAAATATCAGAAAATTGAAGCCAAATATATCATGCTGAAGGTACATGGAGCAACAACGTATACACTCTTGACAAAGTCTTTGAAATCAAGCTGGATCCAAAGCTGCCTTCGGAGGCAGGAGAATGAAGGAGGATCTCCGCTCCTCTATGCACTGGCCTCTGGAAGTGCGTAGAGACGCAAGACAGATTGGTCCTGCAACAATGACCTCACCTGAACTCCTCAAATCAAAGGAACGGACTCCTTTTTAATGCCTTTGCCTATCGCAGGCACTTTCCTGAAAGAAAATCCTCAAACAGCAAACATTGCCGAGACTTTTAGTTTTTCCTCCGATTGTACGTACAGCAGCTGGATGTTTAATGAGGCAGTTGAGGTTAAGATTCAGGTTAAGTGCTGAATGTATTACAGCAGCGGGGGCTCTCCGGGGACCTGAACCAACGACCCTCCAGTCATTAGCCGCTTTCCCCTCATGCTAATCAATACAGTAGACTGGCTCGAGATGCTGCAGTGGCCTCGACTCTCTGTAGCATACATTTGTTTTGGCTTTTAATCGAACACCTGTTGCAGAGCGGAGGAGAATAAAATCCAGCTCAAGGCTGAGAGAGGTAACCACGGAGAGGCAGAGCTCTGCGGTCCTGTTCCTGTTTTCTCTTTCATAAGCTTTTAGGTGACTGTGACAGAAAGCAGAGACACGTCACCGAGAGCCAGCATCCCTGCTGCGGCACCATGGGTAAAAAAAGCGAAACCTTTTGATATTTAAACCACTGTCTCTCACCTGCTTTATGACTCGCAGATCAAAGCACACTCTTTGTCCCGTGTAAAATTTCCAATTTATGAACCTGCAATAAATTATTTTTTTGGGTGGCCTCAATAGCACTGGAAACAAACATTGGCATTCGTTGTTGCAAGTTGCACTGACAATCGTATTAGCAACCAGTTGCTTCGTTACAAAGTAACATTGGCATTCATAGGTGTTGCGTTTGTGCCCACCTGACAAATGCAAGTCCAATATTCTCTTTTTATTTTCGCTCTTTGGCCTCCACGAGCTCCTGAAGGAACTATCTGTCTCTTTAGCTGCTTAATACTCCTCTAGAATCACCAGCATAGTGTGTTGCTGAGCATCTTGTGGACAGTGGCCCTTGAGTGTTTTTTCCAGGACATAATAATCAATATGGGTATGTGGACTTGTTTTGAGATTAAACATTTTGTCAAATTGCTATTTCCAAAATTTAAGAATGAAATGTCACACTCAATCATATTCTGGTAATATTATCGTTTGTTTTAATCGTCAGTATCTCAACAGCTTGAGAACTACCTTTGCAAAAGTGCACCGTATTTTTCTATCAATCAAGCCAGAGCAGACAGGGCTTTTTTTTTATTTAGAAGAGACTCTTAAAGATACAGGCCCTAAAACAGAATGTGTCAGACAAATGTTGTAAACTGGTATATTCAGAGAGACACTACTAGAAAAATTAAGTGTTTTCTTTTTAACATTAAAGCATGTAAACATGTTCTATTATCAACGCAAAGTACAAGTATGAACATGAGAATTAGCATGAATTCCCCCCTTTAAGATATCTGCTCTATGATCGTGATAAGCCTGTTGACTTCCCAGCTGCAACATCTATTTATGTAACAGTTTGTAGCTCCTCATATCCTCCAGTTGGCCGTCACAGATCTATGCGATGACCCCGACGGGGTTGGCGAGCATTTCCTTGTGAATGAGAAAATATGATTTACGGACACATATTTGAGAAACACTAGGCTAGCTGATCCAAGAGACTAATTGATTCCCAATCAGAATTCTTTCTGAGGAGATGTACCTTGTTGAAACTCGCTCAGGAAAGCAGAGTGGAATATGTGGATATACCTGATGACATTTCCTCTATGGCCATTATCAGGTCAACATTTTAATTTATGTCATCCAATTCCTGCAAAACTGACATTCCCATCAATAGCTGTACTTTGGGTTTTGTTAAAATATTTTAAAAAAAAGATGGCGAACATGGTCAATATGACATCTGCTAAACATCTGCATGTAAACGTTGTGAGCATGTAAGCTGACATTGGAATGTAGCTCACAGCTCTGCTGTGCTGCAGCCTCACAGTATTATTTTGTTTTTACATGATTCAAAAATACATCTCAAGAAGGTTTCCTGCAAAGCATGCCTCTATTTTTTCATTTAGCTGACACTTTCATCCAAAGCAACTTACATTTTTTTTCTATACACCGTAGACACAGCAACAGGGAGCAATTTGGGGTTAAGTGTCTTGCTCAAGGACACATTGACTTGGACGAGCAGAGCCAGGGCTCAAACCACCGATCTTCTGATTGAGAGTCAGGCATGCTAACCACTGAGCCACAGTCAGTCTATGAAAACTATTTTGCTTTTCACAATAGTTTAATGCTAACAAGAGACATTTTAAAAAAAAAGGTGACTGTCTGTGTTATAATATCAATAATGGCAACCATGTACATCCTGAGGGACCAGTTCATGTATCATCCTGCCCCCCCAACACTGCCATGTTTCCCACTGCTGCACTCAGCACCTGTCTCGCTAAAATCACAGCGGCACACAAGAGCCCCTCATCTCAGGATCGTTAATTCGTCGTGACTACGTAGAGAACAGTTGTGCGTGTTAGTGTAAACATTACGTTTGGCCGGCAGCCACATCGTCCTGCCATCCAACAGCTGAGGCTGAACAGAGGCCGAGCTGAGGCCAATCCCAGAGGAGACAACTCCTCAGAAAGAAGGTTTAGGTCAAGTGTCATCGCATGGATCGCTGATGGGCAACTGCAGGAGATGTAGAGCTTCAAAATCTTAAATTGGTAATTGTTGCAGCTGGGAAGTTAACACGCATAGCATGATGGTAGAGCAGATATCTTAAAGGAGACATATCATGCTCAATTTCATGTTCATACTTGTATTTTGGGTTTCTATCTGAACATGTTTACATGCTTTGATGTTCAATAAACACTTAATTATTCTCATACTGTCTGTCTGAATATACCCGTATTCACCTTCTGTCTGAAACGCTCTGTTTTGGTGCCTGTCTCTTTAAGCACAGTTTGCTCTAATTGTCACGCAAATAAAATATTGTGCACCATTGCAAAAGTTTAATCACATGCTTTCTGTTCTAGGCAGCCCATAACAAACTGGATGGGTTGTCTGATTTCACAATATGTAGGTTGGTTGACACTCTAGATAACAAATGTGTGGACACATGCACTGAACAAATGGCCTTTTCATAATATGTCTCCTGTAAAGTTCTTGGCCGGATGTTTGGTGCAGTTATCTCTGATTGAGCTTGGAAGAGTTTGAAAGATGTGGACATTTGCCAAGCAGTGGGGTCTTAATATGGAGTTGCGTGATAGGAAATGTAAAATCCGGGGTGTTTTTGGAACTTGACCCAAACGAGAGACTAAAAGTCTGGATCTCTTGGCCTCTGCTACTTTTATTTGGACGATTAAATAAGCCATTAATATCTAAGTGTGACATTTCATTCTTGATCTTGGGAATAGTAATTTCACAACATTTTAAATCTCAACCACTTACTGACTACTTTATCCTGTATACCAGGGCTTTTATTGTAAGATTTTCATTCTACGCACTGTACAGTATATGTCAGATTTATGAGATTAAATATGACAACAAAAAAAAACACAAAAAAAGCTATAATTTATCTTAAGGTTTCCGGTACTTGTTTCTTATACAGTATATTTACCCTCTTACCCAAAAAAATATCTCCATCAGTGTTTATTTTGAATTGAATGAAACAGGGAAATCTGCTAAAAACAAATCAATAACAAAAATTGGAGTGAAAGACAACCGTAAAAATACAACCGATAAGTGCATACTTTCATTTAACTGGCTATTGTTTGTTAAGTATGTTGAAGTATGTGTTGGCGCAAACAATCTGGGTGAAGGTCGGTTTTAACTGGCCTGCTCCCATAGAAAGTCTGGGTGAAGGGAAACAAAAACCTAAACGGAAAAATAGTAAGCTCTTTAGTGACTGTATATCAAGACTTAGCAGATCTAGTAAACTGTACCCATGAAGTTATTTACAGCTACTATCCAACGCAGAGCAAAGGAACATAGTGTGCTTTGTCCCCATCACACAGGAAAAGAAATACAAATTAAAAGCATGTCCTCTTCCCACCCCCCTGCACTGGACTGTGTAGATAATAAAGATTTAATAGGGGAGGTGGTGGGGGTTTCTGTGTGGCAGCGGCGGCCATACATCTCCTCCTCTGCCTCAGTCCAAACAAAGCTCTCTGGGTACAGAGCGTCTCCAGGAATAGCCCGATTCTGGCATCGCTCAAGGCCTTATAAAGCCAGGTACAGAGTCCAGAGTCCGGATGCCAGGGATCGAGCTGTCTCTGGGCTCGGACGCCAGAGAGGAGCTGAGAAACTGCAGGGTTTCTTTAGGCTTCACAGCCAAGCCGAGCGTCTCTCCCTCTACCCTCCGACACTTTGGCAGGAAGCTCTGCGATAGATCAGGACTCATCTGTGACACTTCTCGCACAAAGACATAGAGCTCGGGGTCTGGTGTTGCGCCGTAGAGTTCTCTGTGAGGTGCCTTTTCGATACGGGGAAAGTTATTAATAAAGCCCACTGCAAACCATTTGGACCTAAATGGTCTCTTTTTGCTCCCACCTAGGTGTGATTGAACAGCGGATGGTGAGGAGCTATTGACAAATAGTACATTGGATTCAAATCACAGAATCGCCTCTAAATAGGTGTATGTCTTTGACAAAATGACGGACAACGGAGGGTCTAACTAAGTCTGTGGGAGTCTTTGTCGCTCCAAAATCTCGAACAGCAGATTAATGTGTTCCCTCAGTTTTATTGGCCAAAAATAAGGAAATACAACAATACATAGTGTAAAAATGGTTTAAGTTTGCTGTATGGGTGTGTTTAGTGTCAGAGAGACTCTGGACAGACGGAGGTTTGTAAAATTAAGTGACATGTGGTTTCAGAAACAAGGCCAGTGCAGCATCTAGGGCCACAGTAGCTGTTTTAATCTTCCAATAACACCATCTTTTGATGTCGACGAAAACGTTTCCTCCCGGAGTAAACTTTGTTATCTTTGTGAGAACCTTCCTTCTCATTTCCTGGCGTCAGTCCACGGCAGCTCGTCCTTACCTGGAGCCGGAAAAAGGAGGCCGACTTTTTCCGACACAAGGTCAGAGAGACCTCGGTGGTGTGAGGGTGAGAAAAAAAGAGACAATGTGTACGAGGTGATCTCTAATAATGTGGGAGCAGGATGTTTAGGGCAGCCGGGCATCCTGCTCAGCAGATTTTTTTATCTTCATCCCTCCCACTCCCTGGCTGAGTGTAAATCACCTTCTGAAGGTCCTTGCAGGTCATCTACTAACGTCTGCAGGTCCAACTTACTGTGTGAACGGCTTCAGTGGGAAGGAGACCAGACTACAGTGGACAGTAACTAAGAGCTTACAAGAGGAATGCAAAAAAAAAAAAAACGTGTTACAAAATCTTTTAATGATCTGGATTTCTGTCATTATATACTGGCACAATTTGTCTTTGTTGTTCATAAATGCTGACTTTGTCTTGTCTTTGACCCCCGATCCAATAAAGTCTGTTCAAAACACGAGAAGAGATGCATTTAACACAGTGTTTATATTTTTCCTCACATTAAAGCCAAACAGTCGTATCATACTTCACGCCTTTTTTTGTTGTGGTTGGACTCCATATGGATTTCACAATATGTTTCCACACATCTTTTCATGAAACTACATTCCAGGAAATACCCCAAAGACAAAGCCATCGGAGACTCTCGTCTCTTGTCTGGACCAAAGGAGGAGACTTTAACTTTAAAAAAGTTATCCAATACAATTACCTGTTAAAATGTAGTTTGGAATGTAACCCAAGTATCACATATTGAAGTAACTTCATTATGTTCCATTATTTTTGGATTACCTCAATAACAAATATGCAAATAGAAATAAAAGAAAAGAAATTTAAAAAAAGAAAAAAATATTAAGCCATTATTTTGTTTGTATTGCAGAAAAGGGGAACAGCATCACAGTAGAGTGCAAGTTCTGCCTTCCAGCTGTAAAAATGCTGTCATCATCCAAGCGCTTGAATAATTTGGCAAAAAACATTGAAACAGCAACAGAACCCATATGAATTACATGAACCTGGTTTGTCCTATTTTATGTTTCCTTGACCAGAAATGTGACCATATTTCCAAAGTGATCATCATGCTCTATTGAAAAAGACTTGAAACTATCAATTGAGACCACAAACTCATGTTTGCAATGTTTACTGAGGTAATGAATCAAGTGAGAATGTCGAGTCATTTTCTCATATACTTCTATACAACCAGACTTATTGTTGCAACAACAGGAGTCACCCTCTGTTGGACATTAGAGAGAATGCAGGTTTAAGGCACGTCAGCATTATCTTCACTCCTCAGAACCAAAGGTTGCCACCTCGTCAGACCAGAAAACACCTTTAAGTGTTGCTATGGAGGCTAATTACATTACATGTAATTAAGCAATAAGATATGAGAGGCAGTACTGTATCGTCAATAATGTACTGATTAAGCGTGTTGTTAGGCCCAGTCAGATTTACTGACCAGGCCGGTTGAAAGCATGGTGGAGGATGACACTCAGCCACCGATGTAAAGAAGAGCTCTCGCTGCTTCGGTCCGTCTTTTCTCCGTCATTTTTCTCCTCCATGATGTATAGAGAACTTGCCTCGCGTCGGGAAATTACCGACGTAATTATCTCTCACTGGAAATTATCACGATTTTGTGATCAAACCCCTTTCATTCCTCATCTTAGTTTCCGGTTTTATGCACTCGCTCCCCGCTAACTAGTCTGCTCTCAGAGCGTTATCGGCTCTGTTCTCCTGATTGTGAGCCGTATCAACGTTTGACTGTACAGCAGGAACTGGGACCACAAATACATTATTCACCGCTGACATTCTCATCAAAAGTCATTCCCCCCAAAATATCAAAGTTTACACAAAACATGTTTGGTAACTGTCAAGCTTGAAATGACAACTAACGGTCGCGCAATTTAAATCTACCTGTTATTTTAAGTGCACACTGATATGATACGCTCTAAATGGAAACAGGCTGTACAGTACTTTATGGCTGAATAAAGTACACCCCGTGACTCACTCTCAACCATTTAGAATGCTTGATTTGATCTACCCGTATTATAATTTACTTTAGAGCACTTGTTGGATGATTGATGTCAACCAATATTGAAAACGTAAAACATCTGTGCTGCCGCACAGGTGCTTCCAGTTATTCTGGCTGATTACACCTGAGCTCAGGTTGAAGCTTAATAGGCATTTATTATGTTGCTAATCTTTGTCTAACAATAAGAACAATGAAGGTGTAATTTGTCCCGAACGAGACTCAATTAGTCTACACGCCCACAGTTCGAGAAAAGGTCTAATCATCTAGATGAACTGAAAACACCTGTGTGATTTGCATTGATAAAAAAAACAAGATTAAAAACAGTAGTTAAAAGGACAAAAATCCAACGTGCAATCAATTGCTAAAATGTTGTCATTCCGGCATACATTTTTACAGCGAAGCAAAGAGAAATAAATGGATCAGTACGATTTGAAAAAATTCTAATGTCACACGTGCGCAAATGTGCCCCAATGCAAATTTTGGGGTCCTCGCCTGAATTATCTTTGTACTAAACCCTCTTCAACTTTGTTCTGCTTCACTTTATCAAAGTCAACCTTTGCAGAGAGAATGTTCACATATTGTGTTATGATTTGGGTTAGAGTTAGACCTTACAGCTGCATCATTTCAAAGAAATAATCATCCTGAAAGTGCTTTTTTTCTAGGCGGACATATTCTTTCTGTGTGTCATCTTCATTTACTGTTAACTAGGAACATATAGACAGATATTTACACATCTGAATAAAATCTCACATGTGTACCTTTTTATTATAACACTCAAATAGCCCAAGTGGTTGCAGAGATACACCCTTTTTAGTTTGGGTATGCAATTTTCGAGGAAAGGGCCTAAAAATAGGGTGGTTTCCAAAAGGTTTTAAGAAAACCTGGCTTCTCTGCACTTTATAGTTAAAACTATGCAATTAAATTCGGCTCTTTTAGAAGCGTTCTTAAAATTTATATTAGTAGACCCTCTCCAATTCACCTCCTATGCAACAGGGTATGAGGACCCTGACGAGAGATGAAATTGAGAAGGTGGGCTACACTAAATGTAGCCTTAGATTCTATTTGGATTCAACATATCCTCATACAACGTTCGTTTCACAGTGTTACATGTAACGCGGAATACCAAATACTGACAGATGAGAGTTTCTGCAAACAGGACAAAACAAATGAGACACGGCAACTTTACTCCTGTTCGCTTAGCCTCGCTCAGCAGAATTAATTTATTCACTTTATGCCAAACAAATCTAATTGACATTGCACATCAGTGATGCATGTATCTCATGAGAAAAATACTTCCAAAAATACTTTCAATAATAGAATCACACATGTTGTCTACTTACTGAGTTATAAGTTCTGTTCGGCTCTGTTAGCCAAAATAAAATAGCAATAACTGCTACACGTATAGGTTGCCCTAGCAGTAAGCTAAATAAAACATAGCTTACTGCTAATATTAGTAGATGGCCATCCAGTGCCTGAGTTTATAGTTTTAACTTTTCATTGATCTAGTTCATTATTGTGCTGTCTTTCAGATGTACCTCTGGCTCCGATACTGTAAAACAGGCCCAAAGACATCTGTAACACACTCCAGGTTTCAGGGTCTCTAATAGAAACATGATCCGCATCGTGCAGCACATTGAACACCGGCCGCCACTGTCGGACTTGTAAAATGATCAGTTTATCGTCACACACCTCGGGACGGGTGAGCGGCTGAGCTTTCTACATGAGCACAGGGAATATGAGACCAGAAAGCAAAAGGGCAGCAGGATGGAGTGGGAGGCAGCCATTCATCTGTATCCGGCAGACTGTAATTACCACACCGTCACAGGCAGAAATACGCTCTTTAAATGGCCTTTTAATAGCACAGAGGGGTACTTAGTGATTTCTAATCATTGGTGGCGGCAGCGGGTGTAATTCCGTTCCTTAATCTGATCCCATTAGCGGGCCCCCGTCTGTACTGGTGATTTATATTGATCGGCAAGACCTGCGGCTGAAATACGAGAAGTTAATTAAGCGATAAACGAGCAAACAAATTAGTGACTTCTAAATGTTGGTGTTGTTGCACAGGGAGCTCATGCCAGGAGGTGTGAGGACACAAACAGTCACACAGTCACCTGCAGGATGCTCGCAGGGTGCAACATGCTCATTGATTGGATTTATGTACATATGACAACACGTCTGACCTCAGTAATACTTATGAGGAAGAAACATAATATTTCTATTGTCTCTAATCTTTGTTGTGATGCAAACATCTTATTCCAATGACACTGCAAATAAAGGAAGACAATTATTTGTATTTATAATAATTAAGAAATGCTCATGGACTATTTCAAAGAAAGAATGATAATTTCTTAATGGTTGAACAAAAATGGATGTTAATGATTTTTACTGGAACAAAAATGTAAATATAATGTGAATACAACTTGATATCTTGTACCTGGTATAAGTGCCCAGGGGACCAACAGAATAGAATATTTAGAAGTGTAGATTAATAATGCACTGCTGATGAAGAGTTGTGAGATACGCCTCGTACAATATGACACTTGGTGACACAAGAAAGTAGCATGAAAGAGAGAAAATGGAGGTGGCGATGCTGTTATTAGCGGTAATGGATGTTGAGATGATGGAGCGAGAGTGTGGGGGAGGAAAATAAGCACGCTGCTCTGGAAAAGCTGCCTCTTGTATTCACTCCCAAACTGCTCATGTGGACATCTGAATTTTGATCTTGCGTCGAGAACCTGACAAAGGAGCACCAGCTGTGGTTTTGATCGAGGTTGTTTCCTGTTTTATTTTTTAAGTTCCCCGTCTCTTTTGTCCTGCGTTCACTTCCCGCCTTTTTGATTGTCTGCCGAATCCTCCTGTGTCTAATCACCTGCACCTCCCCAGTGTATTTAAACCCTCTGGTGTGTTTCTCCTGCTCCGTTATGTTCCCTGCTTTGCTTCCTGGTCTGTTCTGCACTACTATGATTCTGCCATCAGTCCATCCACTGCTACCTATTTGCCCTCCACGTGTTAATTGTGACAGATTATCTTAATCTCTTGTTTATTTGATTAGGTTTAGGAAAAGATTGTTGTTTGAGTGAAAGTGACTACGTTTGTTATGTAACTTACATACGTTGAGTTAGTTGAGTACACAAGGTAAGTAACAAAAACTGTTACGCAAGTCAGCATTGACTTGGTTTCACACTGGACATGAACAACAGTCTCCTGGGTGAAAGTATATGTTTCTACATTCCATTGTGAATTGGTTTTACCCAGTGGTGTATAAAGTACCCAAAAGTCGTACTTGAGTCAAAGTAAAGATACCTTACTGGAAAATTACTCCAGTAAAAGTAAAAGTCACCTATTAAAATACTACTTGAGTAAAAGTCTTAAAGTATCTGATATTTTCTGTACTTAAGTATCAAAAGTATTTTTCTGATATAAAATGTACTTAAGTATTAAAAGTACAAGTACATGCTTTTAATAAAAAAGCAAAGGTCAGAATTTTGAGAATTGTGAAGTTTATTCTTTTAAGTGCTGTGGCCACCATGACCAAGGACAAGGAGTTGTGTTGAAAATAACTGGGTTGGCTGTGATCCATCCATATATATTATGTTCAAAATAATATATTGTACCTAGGTATACTCTTGCATCTACTATGAACTTATCATCCTAATTCTCCAAAAAGCAATATGACACTATGAAGGAGTTGTAACAGTGTGGTTATAAGTATGCTCATTCCGTCCGGTACCGGGCCGTGGGTCTCTTGGTACCGGGTCGTGGGGCCCTTGGTACCGGGTCGTGGGGCCCTTGATACCGGTCTGTGGGTCCCTTGGTACCGGGCCGTCTGTGGTTACCTCAGACGGATGTATCCGGTCATGTCAAGATGTTACGTTACCCTAAAAATTAAACTTAAGTCTGTTTCAACTCTGCTGGTGTTCTGGATTAAAACCAAGGCAGGTCGGACCCGGTCCGTGACAATGTTGTCTTCACGTAACCGGTCTGTGACGCAATAAAGGTTTGTGTCCGCTGGGCTGGAGGATGTAGAAGGCAAATGCAGAATATTGTGATTCGCAAAACCTGCTTGGTGGAGTCTGTGTTCCACCACTGTCCCGGATGTGTTTTTTTTTTCTAAAGATAGATTTGATTTTGTAGCGAGTAACGAAGGTTTCAGGGGAAATGCATCGGAGTAAAAGTACCAGTTTTCTTTGCAAAATGTAGTGAAGTAAAAGTAAACAGAAATATAAATAGTAGAGTACAGATATCCAAAAAAACTACTTAAGTACAGGAACGAAGTATTTCTACTTCGTTACTATACACCACTGGTTTTTACCAGATGAGGAAATCAAGAAGCAAACATGACACATCTCATCGAGTTCAATAGGAAATGAGAGAAAATACATCCTGTCATCACAGTTGTCAAAATGGCTGCTTTGTTGCAAAGGTTTTTAAAAGGAAAATGTTAACACACACATATTATACAGTGAGTGGGCCAATTCCCCTTAGCTAAGACAAAATTCATTTAGACTTTAATCTTCAGATTAAAAACGTAATCTGAAACAAAAGCCCAGTTTGCAAATGCTCGAAAAACTGTTTCCAAAACAAATCTATCAACTTAAATTCCCCTTATCAGTATTTTCTTTGAAAGTAGGCATCAATAACGATGACAAATCTTTGGTAGGGATAGTTTATTTTGTAAATAGCTTTTTTATGCATTCACTATCCAGCAAAGATGTGATCAACTTGAATTTTTTAATTTTTTTACTTTGAGGCCATAGCTTTGAGGGACATCTTATTCTTGTTGGGAGAAAAGTGTCTCCATTCAGGTAAATAATTCCAAGATGTTTTTGTGTGAGATGTATAAGTCATTTTGGAAATATAAACTATAGAAATGTTTGGCAGAAACATAATGAGCATAGTCACAAAGACAGTAAATTCATATTTTCACAGGTATGAATTTACATCTGCAGCTCCAGTTTTAAAGTAGAACATTGTGATGGACAGACGGGTGTGAACATTAGTATGAATGTACTTTTCCCCTCTTAATCATTATCTCCTCAACCAGACACAGAACATTTATTTTGACGTTATGACTTCCCCAACAGAGAACAGGCTGTGAAAGACATTCACAGCGATCAGTGGAACTTTTCATTTATTTAAAATGAAGGCGGAAATGTCCCCCGTAGCGTTTTTTTTTTTTTTTCAATTAATATCTATCTATTTAACCAGAAGCGCTGCATTAGCCATGAGGTTGCGATGTGGTGTTGATACCACAGCCAGCGAGAATAGGCTCAACATAAGAAGGACAATCCGGACTAATGCATGTACCCAGGAGAAAATAATTGAATTTTTATCTATTTTACACTATAATGAATCCTGAGACATTAGCACGGACTGAGCTCTGAGGACTTTGCAGAGCATGGATAATTACTTAGCGGGAGCTGAGTCGATGGGCCAGTCAGAGAGAGCTTCATTATACTGCGGGGCTAAAGAGGACACTGTGGTGGTGGAGGCATCTGTTACTACGACCGCATGCATTTATCAGCTGTCTGGCTTCCTTTGTGGAGCACAGAAACCCAATAAACTCTTCATTATCAGATACAAAATAGTAATGCAAACTCTCACTAGTGTGTACATGTGAGTCTGTGTATGTTTATACAAACAAGACTGAAAGTCAGTAGTCGACCAAAAAGCTGCAACGCTCCCTTACGTTTGTGTTTTTCAGTTAACACAACTGGCAATGGGAAGTCTGTGAGGGATCATGTCCTGGTGGTGACACTTGTTACTCATTCTGGGGCCTGTTTCTTAATATATTTCCTTGTGTGCTCATGTTGTCCCCTTTCAGACATTAAAACAAACTTCATACATGCTACCCACCCTTGTGAGAGCCATGTGCTTCTCACAATCTGCAAGCTGCCAGCATGCGCAGTCTGCACAGATCACTTAGACCCCGAGTTGGTTAGGGCAGTGGTTCCTGAGCTGGAGATTAGGACCACACACTGGTTTGAGAAAGAAATAAAATATAGGGAAAACATTGTTCAGCTGCAGAAATGCACGTCCATTTAATACTAATACTTTCTTTTCTCTTGAGTTATTGGATTATTTGCTGAATTGGTCACCACAAATAGACCAGTGACGAGAGATCGCACGTAGACATTTCTCTATTTTTTTTAAGGACCAATGTGCAATATTTAGGAGGATTTATTGGCTGAAATATAATGTAATATTCAGAGCAATGTTTTCAGTAGTGTATAATGACCTGAAAATAAGAATTGTGTGTTTTCGTTAGATGACAGCAGCCCAGAAAAGACTAACAAAACACTGGCTCTATTGAGGGCCTTTTGCTTTATTGCGTTACCTAAAGACCATCGTAGTTCTATGACACACATGGGAAGTATATAATATATATATATATATATATATATATATATATATATATATATATATGGGGTAGAGTCTATTGTTTTCATTGAAGGAAAACTTCACCAGTTTTCACAAACACAGCACATCAGCAGAGAGGAAGAAACTGCAGAGCTGAGGTTGTTTTTTTCCCGAGAGTGGGGGGCCTTTTGCTGCTCAGTCGACCATTGCTTATGAAATCATCACCTAGATCTCCACAGATACACAACTGTTGTCAATGGAATCATCAGCCTCTCCCCCTGGCCCGCCCCTCGCCCTCTGTTCCTACAGAAAAGGCCTTGTCCTCGCCTTCCCTCCTCCGAGAATCCGGAGGGGGATTAAGACGGAGGTCCCAATACGAGGCGGCCAAAGACCAGCGTCCTCATGAAGAGTCTATTTCACACATGAGTGTGCCTCCATCTCACGCTGTTGGCTACTCTTTGAATGGGCAGAAGGAGAAAATGGAGGAAGGGAGGGGGGATTCCAATTGATCTCTTTAAGCTGTTGAGGCTTACTTAACTCATCCAGGAGCCGGCGCTGTACTGAAGGTATCGCTAAGGCCCCACTTTGCATGAGAAAACCAGGATTAATCCAAATATTTATCCGTGCTGAGAGAGATGTTTTCCCAGTCTTTACATCCCCGAAAGAATTCTGCACATTTATTTCTCCTTTGAAACTTTAAGATTAATACATTCTCTCCTCCCTGTCAGCTAGTTTGCATTGTAGGTTGAGTTGAATATAGGAAATCCTATATATTCAGTGAATAACAAATAACCAAAAGCCTGGAGTAAATATTTCACACAGAAAAAATTGATTCCTCAGGCAGCGTGGAGGCTGAATGGAAAGTGAAATTGTATCACAGAGGTGTTACTGGAGTGAGTGGGTGTGCTGCGCGGTAGACTTGGCTGCTGGTCTACCTGCAGACAACAACAGCTCCACTTGTGTCTGATGTCAGAGCTGTCACCACGGTGACAGCCTGTAAAGATGTAATTCTCTCAGAAGACATCGAGAAAACCTCCCCGGGCTGTCTCTCTCGTTCGTTCGTTCGTTTCTTCTTTTGTGCAGAAATATCCACTAATCAACTCTGTCATTAGTAATCTTTCCAATAAAATATTGTGCAAGTTCTAAATAAAAATGAATTTACCTTTCAACAACTCCCATTTAAAAAAAGACCAAAACCAACAATGAATTAAGCATTGCGTGTGTATCAAAGTCTGGTATATCTTCTTCCTCGGTGCTGCAGAGCCTCATTGTTGTTCAAAAACTATTAAAAAAAACACATCAATGAGCCCCATTGTTGTACTGGTGACATGAATAATCGCTAGGACATCAAATGTTTATTAATTTGGAGCCCAAAATGCACTTAATAAAGTAAAAGTAAATTTTGATCTCAAAATATTTCCCAGCTGTTTAAGGCCATGATTTAGGGTTAAAAGGTTATCAATCAAACAACTACTTGTCGCCATGTTGAGGCAATTTTTGGGAATTTCAAATGCAGCACCTTTAGAGAAATTAAACTATATGAATGGGCTTGGGGCTTAGTGTCACGGTAGGAAAATGGAAAGAGAAACAAACTAACACATGTTTATGTCACAAAAATAGCAGCGACATGATCCTTTAGGCAGGTTTTTTATATTCTAGCAGAATGTATCCTGTATCCTTTATGTTTCCATCAACTGCAGATATACTGTATCTTCAAGGAAGCACCAGTTGGTCTTTTTCATGCAATGCAGAAGAAATAACAAGAAGAAGAAGAAGAAGAAGAAGACAAGAGTGAATACGTGCCAGGCAACATGCAGATAAATGTGAATAGAATAAGAGAACAAAGTTATATCAGTTGTCGTGTGCGCCAGTAACTCTGATATCAACTCAAGATTTCAAGCATTTTGTTGCTTCTTCCTATATAATGTAATTTGGGCTGACGAGCAAGAATCGATGAGGTGATCGGACTCGAACCAGGTTCACAACATCTTGAGCGGAGACGAGTAACAGTGAGTGGCAGCTTGTCATTAATGCTTTTTTCCTGCAGAGTTCCCCAATGTCACACTGTCGGCTCATATCGCATCATCTGCTTTTCAATGAAATCAATTCTGTCCTTTGTGAACAACACTTTTTGTAGACATTTGTAGATTCAAATGTGTTGCATTGAAGTGGACTCTCATCTCTCTTCATCTCATCCTCCAGTACTTTAGTCACTCTGTTACTTTCTTCCCGTCTCTTCTCCTTTCTTAACTATCACTTTCCTTTACCTCTGCGTCTTCGGTGTTCTCTCCTCCCGTCACTTCCCATCTCCCTTCACTGCATGTGGCCTCACCGTGCCTCCTTTGCTTTCACCCTTTTGTCTCTATCTTTCCACCTCCCTTCCTTTCTACATCACCCTCCCTTCCAACACTTTCCCTGCCTCCCTGTCTGAAGACCCGTCCTTGGGAACCGCTCTGTGTGTAAACTGTTAGCTTGGCTCCAGCAGTATCTCAAGCTTTTGCCATAAATCGTGCTGTCAGACAAACAGGCTAGCGTTGGGTCAACCCGGTAGCGTAGTTTTCTTTTCTTTCTTTTTTTCAGCCTTTGTCTTGGAGCTCTTTAGCGAGGGGCGTTAACCGACCCCTCTTCTCCACCACTCTGCCTGTGGCGCTGGGTGTTTTTGCTGGCTTGATGGTGGGGGGTGAGTGCAGGATTGAGGGTCCCAGAGAGAGGAGGGACTCTGCTGCGAGCCCTCAGACAACTCAGGGCTCCACTGGGGGAGTCAAACAGAGCTATTGAGGCAGGAGAATAGCCGGGCCGGGCCAGGAGGAGGGCCGAGTCCAGCCCACGCAGCGTGAGACGCGGTATCATGGGAAAGATAAGCAAAGGGGAGCCATGAGTTGATCCGCCTCTCTCTAATGCACACGGCCGAGAGCTGCACTCTCAAAGACAAAGTGGCCCTCTCTACGCTTTCTGTCTCCTGCAAACATTCAGCACTGGTGCTAACAATGCCAGATACTGTGTCAATTTGAGAGGTAATTCTGACATTCGTCAGTGGTTAGCGGAGAAACTGTAGCCCTGTTTCCACTCAATCGCTGAGCGAATTTCAAGCAAACTTTTGAAATGCATATTCGTTGCATTTTTCATCCACTGGTTTGGAGCAAATAAACTTGGCTGGGTAGTTTTGGCAGAGGTTTGTAGGCTACGCGATACGCATGGCTGTAATCCAGTACACAGAATAGAAGAAGTAGAGGTTACAAACTGGAAACGGAACAAGTTGCCTACAAGCCATCAACGAGAGGAAAACGGAAAGGGGTCATCAATAATTAGTTTCAATGGGGCAAGTTTTAATTGTCAAGACAGGTTCCTTTCATTTGACGGCGAAGACAAAGTACAATACTCATATATTCATAGATGGCCTTTTGGTGCATCAACTCTCTTTCGACAAAGGCAAAAGAACACCTCAAGAGAACAATAGTTTTTTGTGCGTTTGAAGGAGTTCTAATACTTTTTTTTCACATGCTAAGCAGCTTTTCTAATGCAACACTTAAAAATGCACAGAAAACTATGTGAATGGAAACTCGGCTTATGACTAGGTTTGATTTCCCATCAGGCATTCTCTCGACCTGTAGTTTTCCTCTAAGAGCTGTGTTTGTGAGTGAGAGTCATTGTTGCTTGTCTGTGTTTTTCTCTGCAACCTGTGAATATTCCTGCCTTGAAATGGGGGTCATGTTTAATGCGTTCACAACTCCTGTGTGAAAGCTCCAATTCACGAGTTGTGATTTGTTTGACGTCAGAAATCGGGGAGGCCATTGAAGTTCATCTTGGAGGATGAAAAGTTAATATATAGCAATCTTAGTCATATCGAGTTTCTCTTCGTAATTTCCTAATAGGTCTGAGAAACGGCCTCATCTTTTTCCTCTGCCATTACACCTTTATATTTCCTGTATTACGTCACCTTATTGATCTTGCTAAATTGTTTGGCCTCGGTGGCCTCTAGACGCCGACAGTAGCGTTAATATTGCTGTTGCCGAGCAAAGCTCCAGACTCAACCACTTGACAAATTGTGTCCATGACTCCATGACTTCCCATGTTGTAACCATAAGCTCACGTCTTCCATTTGAAGGCACCACTGCAGTACCTTGAACTTGTCCTCATTGTTGCTTTTTTACACTCAGGGATTTGGGGATTCTAGTGAAGAAATAACAGATCACATTTAACCCCCAAAAATGATCAAATAAAACACACGCATTAAGAAAGAAACCTGTACATTTCAGTGTTTTTCTCACCAGCATTGTATTCAAACTAGAGACAGTTTGTGGAAAACAGCATTTCGATCTTCATTTAGAGAAACTCAGATCCATTTCTGATGAATATACAACATTTATCCAAAAGCTTAATTCATGAATTAAACTTCATAAAAACTGGAACGTGAGACTCAGTATTTCTAAAATCCTTGAATATTGTCCTGTTTGTAGGAGCCCGGCCAATGAAACTCATTTGGAGTAAGCAGAGGAGCTAATGAGCTAATCATTGTCTTCACCTGCTCATTCCTCCAACCTCTTGTGGTTCCACACATTGATCTGCAAAACACAGGCAGACCGGCTATGAATGTTGAAAATGAGGACCGAAGACAGGCTGCGAATCAGTTCAAGTGAGAATGCGGAGCCAATGTTGACAATCAATAACATAAAGATTGTTTTCACTGATGTTACCTTTCTTCCTGTGCATGAGTGCTCGACAAAAAAAAAAAATATTACACTTCAGACACCTCAGGGCCCAGACAGACATATGGGGACCCGCCTCCACCAGTAGAGGGCACTTGAGTCACACCTCCTCTGGCTAACATGCCAACGTATGTACCAACCAGCTCACTGCTACAAACACTTAAGAGTCACCACACCCAAACCACAGGCACATGCAGCAGGCAGGCGATAAGGTGGCATTTTGAGTCTACAGGGATGAAATTGTGTGTGAAGAATATGGTTTCTTTATTTAGAAACATAAAGATAAAGTGATTTTGTAGAAATAAAACATTCAAAACCCCTCCATAGCAAGCTGTGTGATCTAAAAATTCTGCTCATGCACCACAGCTCTGTATGTAATAGAGATGATGGCTGAATTCATTAAAAAAAAGCAATTAATCATTTAAATGAAGGCTTTTTCTATACATATTCTACACACAGTCCTCACTGCACTTCATGAAAAATATATGCACGCCATAACGTGATGGTGCCAACAGCTTTGCTTTGACCAGTAGAAGAAGAAAAAGAATCTATGAAAAGACAATAATTACAAAGCAGGACAAAAAAAGGGGGATGGAAAAAAATGGTCAGAAAATGAGAGTAAAATAAATATTGTGTTTAAGTTACCATGAAGTAGAGGGCAGCCAAGAAGTATGAGCTGTGTGGCTGGAGGATTCTCTGTGGCATATTTGGTGGGCTTTATTTTGGAGGGAGTATCCTAATTTAGAAAACCCGACATTATACATCTGGACAGCTTAACATTTATGGTTATAAATACGTGGAGAAATAAATGTGAATAAAATACAGCTTATACAGGGGGCAGGGCTAAAGAAGACACAATATATAACAGAACTCTTTGTTCCATGGTTCATTTAGAAAATATATGAATAAACGTCTGTGCAAGTGCGAAAACGTTAATGTATTTTTCTTTTGTACACAAAATACTTTTGTAATACAAAGTCTGTTTCTCTAATCTGGGGATATAGTAAACCAGCCACTAAATATAAGTAGTGCAGTAAATGAAGTGCTGCATGGAGTCCACTGGCAGACTGACGGCTCACTCTCTGTGTCAGGTCTCTTTTGGTGGGAACGTCTTCATTTCGAGGGAAGCAGAAAGCTGTTACGCAGCAGGCTCATTCACTCTGGCTTCAATGGGACCAGCACAACAATGGGCGTGATCATTGTACGCAGAGCCAACAAAGAACAGATAAGGAGTTTCTCAAGGACCAACAAGCCTGCTTTACCATCTATATTGCCCTGAGGAACCCCCTTTTGAAAAAGCGCCTGAATAATCTGACAGATCTCGAGATCAGATCAGCGTTCACCGAACCCTTTCTGTTGGTATTCACTCTCAGCAGTAGTCAGATTGTGGCTCTTCACTGAGTGAGAAACATTCTGTGGGATGCTTAAAGGGCCCAGTGACAACAGATGTGTCAGTGTGAACGGACTAAATTGCTCAGAATGAAACCAATCTGGGATGCATAGAAATATTGGACAAAATCAGTTCTTAAATTCTGGAAATTACACACAACATTTATTTAAATGCAATCACTGCCATGACAATAAGTAGTCCTTCTGGCAGCACATCAGCTTGTCAGAGCGGACTGTTGCACGGAGGAAAATGAGACACAACAAGGGAGAAACAGCCAAGTAGCTGATTTAACTGGTGTGTTGGGAGATGGCCTAATTAAGTGAACTGTAAAACACATCTTAATCAGAATGTTCACGTGAGACGCATTACAATGTACATTAAAGTATAATGTTACTCTGCACATTTTGGTTATTGAAAATTCTCCAGAAATATTGTATTGTGTTACTAAGGTACTACTTTTGCGTTCGCCTTCATTTACAGTTAAACTTCTATTTAACGTTGCAACGATGGGTGACAAAGCCTCAGACTATTTTCTACATTGCAAACAAATCAGTTCCAGACAAATAAACATACTTACATGTTTAGTATATGCTGGGAAACAACCTTTTTAGATGTATTACAGTTTATTTATTTATGTTAATGCTGTTATTATATAATGTTTAGCATGCTAACGTGCCTTGAGTAAAACTACTAACACGGTGAAGATAATAACATACAGGTTAAACATGCTTGTAGTATTTCCGTGTGTGCACTGACATTTCATTGTCTAAGTGAAAACACTCTGTACTGGTTTGACCATATAAGGCGCGGTATGAGTCCATCTTTATTATTCCACTCTAACTGTGTAACTTGATGACATCATCACAAAGCGACACTTCCTTGAACAGGAAGCCAAGATACTACAATGCTGACTATGTGTATATCCCAAGAATCTAAATTGTCGTTTCCTCGCTCCTCGATTGAACCGGAAGTGATTCTGCGCCGCCATCTTGACGGCCGTCCCAAAGCTCTTATTCTGCTCGGAGGAGCGAGGATCGAGGAGCGATCAGAATTTCAAAACATACCGACGTAAATAATAAATAAATAAGACTCATTCCGCCGGTCGAAATCGATCCTGCGCGTATAAGCAGGACACATCACAGTATATAAATACTCAATGCAGTTTATTAAACGCTAACAGACGACAGAGAAAACATCTCCACTCTGACACTCATGATAACTTAGTAGTTTAACACCATTAAATCAACTGAAAACATTTTTATCAATATTTAGTTCATTTTTATTGGAATGTTCGCTAAAAACTCTCCGAACAAAACACCGTCAGCTGTTAAAGCGACTGACAGCTGATCAGATGTGATCAGCTGTCAGTCGCCGCAGTCATCATAAACCGACGTCGCTTCACGTGACGCTTCAGAGGAAAGGACGTCTCATGTCTATTAAAACATGTTTCCTCGCGTCTTCTCTCCCTGCTTGGTTTCCTTGCGTCTCTCTATGCAACCCTGGTGGGAGGGACTAAGACGCAAGGAAAAGACGCAAGTGAGGGAAACGGGGATGCAATTTAGAGACTTGGGATGTATCCATAGATCTTTGTGTGATGTTTCACACATTAGCTTGACAGCATGCTAACATGCTGGCGCAGGTCACAGTAATCACCCAATCATTTCATTACAAATAAATCCCTGCATTATAGTGAATATATTTGCATAATGATGCTTTAAAATAATTCTAAGAAGCACATGTAAGTCGGCTCCTATTTGACCTAGATCTTCTCAAAAACAGTAGAAACATCTTTACTAGAGAGAGCAGTGATGTCTTGTTCAGTGGCTTATTCCTTAATATGAGAAGCTCTCTATGTATATGTATAATTTACATATGAAACAATACAGAAATGCATACAGAAACCAGAGAACATATTTTCATGCACAGTTTGAAATATGACATTCTAAAAGCTGCATGGAATCTGCAAAATGTTATCAAACTTACTCAATTGCTGAACAATGTTTTTATGTGCTTCATTGGATTATGGAAACGCCTTTTTCAAATCAATATTATACCGAAACAAAAGTCCATCAATGAGTTCAATTGTAAATATATATAAATGAAGCTAAACTAAGCAACGTTTATTTGTACAGCCCAAAATAACCAGTTTGTTTCAGCGGCTCACAATGTCTTCTTTATCAAGGGATGTCCAAAATAACCACCCTTATCAATACAAATAATTGAGAGGGAAACGTCCAGATGAAGAAAGATGGCATTGTTATTTGTTGTAGGAATAGTAGAAGTAAAATTACAACATAGAAACCACACAATCGAGAGAGCTACCAGCAGAATTACAATAAATCACTGACAACTTTATTTATTTAAACAAGCTACACTGTTTAGCTTCAACAAGCAAAGTGTAGCAAAGTCTCTCCTGATTGTGTCAAATATATCTTTTAACCTCACGTTGTTGACTTTGATAACACAGCCGTGTTGTTGCACCAGTCGGCCTTGCCCAATGCTGCGTCCCTCGCAGCGCCGCCACAATCCCTGACTTGTCAGCAGACGCGTAAGAAAACACAAGTGGAGCCTTGGGTAAGTGCTCTCGCAAGCAAACTGTATCCAAACAATTCAGCTCTAATCTGCAGAGCATGTTCCATCAATCAGTCTGTCATGTGGTGATAGTGAGGGAGAGTGTCGGACAACACGAGAGGCTGAGGACGAACAAAGTGCTTGTGACCCATTTCCAATCAACACACATTTATTTTGGAAGTGCTATTAACCAAATGGGCTTTTTACAAGGTGATGAAAGACAACATTTATCAAAGACATGAATACAGAATTAAACAAACGTAGACATGATGTTAATTAATTCTGCTGTGTGTGTGTGTGTGTGTGTGTGTGTGTGTGTGTGTGTGTGTGTATCCGTCCGTCGGTCCACAGCTCATCTCTTTTACTTCTCGAGCCATCAGCTTAATGCCGTGTTCACACCAAACGAATTGCGTATTTTCGCTCGACTTTATGTGGTTAATTAACTTTTCAACTTTCAATATTATCCGTAGTCGCACACAGCTCCGACTCCTCCAAGACGAGTCTCTGAATGAAGCCGCTTCCAGCGCTCCTTCAGCGGACCAGCAGCAGTTTGATTCAGTAACGGCAGGAAGGCGGTGAATATGGGCGGAGCTTCTCAACTGATTGGCTTTCGCCAATTCTTGCGGAAAAAGCGAATATTCGCAACGCCTTTTTGTCTCTATCGTGCCGCCCGGCGAAAAAGCGAATTTTTCGCTACCATTCGCGTCTGTGCATTGACTTGTAATCTACTTGCGCGAATATTTCGCAACTCTTTTGGTCTGATTTACACTTTTATTGACTTTTTTTATACCATCATTGACTGCAGACTCCTCACTCCTTAACAGGCCAGTAAACCGTAACCAGTCTGTTGATGGACTCATTTTGTTTCTTATCGTGGCTCGAAAACAGTTTTTTTTCTCCTTTTGAACAAGAGGATCTGCCCATTAATTCCATACCCGACACATTATGTCTACTAAAGTTAGGCACAATATGAGATGAATAAAGCCTTGATTTTGTTATCCTCGCCTTCATCTTGGCTGTTAAAGAGCCAGGAGGCACAATTGAGTGAGATTCAGATCTACACTCAGCTGACTCACACTGTACTCACACTGCACTGACTTGTGTGTGATTTTGTGTAAATGTCTGCGGGTGCGCCTTCAAAGTTGGTTCCTTTCCAACTCTTTCGCTTTTTTTTCTTTTGTAACTCAAGGAGACATTTCTACTGCTGTGGATGAAATATTTCTATTCTTTCTTTTTTTTCCATCAACAAGGTCTATTAGATCATAGTTGCATGTAATAGTGTCTTATCTGTTATGTTAAGAGAGGTGGGGGAATTCATTGCAATCCACCATCCCGACCGTCTGAAGGAGACATAGAGCCCACCTGGGAGCTGGATACGTGTTTTGCCAAAATGGATATTTTGAGTTGATCCTGATTAGATTTGTTTCTGTTTCAGTTGATCTAGTTTGGTTGGAATTCAGTTTCTGGAGTATCATGTCAAACCACCAAACTGAAATGTGTATTCTGTAGAAATAAATGATACAAACCTTGACTGTACGCAATATGCATAAACAGAGTCCTACATTTATTCTTAATTCAAGTAATCCAATGCACTATTTACATAGGTTGCTTATGAAATTGTTCCAGTCATTTTTCTATTTAAGTGATCTGGTGCAGAGCCTTTTTATAATGACCAAGGACGCCCTCGCCTCTCTATGTTACATTTCACTGTCAGTTTCCTCCCTGTTTTCAATGGCAGACCCTATTTGTCTTGTTGCTACCAAGGTTAGAAGAAGAAAAAAATGCTGAAAGAGAAGCATGTTTGTGGCTATATGTTCTAACCCTGAGGCTATTTTCCTCAAAATTTAGCAAAACAAGAGAAAGCTTTTTTAAGGATATACACATCACATGGATTGTTCCTCTTGACATTTCTTTTTTTTCCACAAAATATGGCCAAATGAGAAGTACATTTTTACTTGATCTAGAAAGCACATCGAAGGAAGAAAAGTCCCCAAATGTTTTCAACGTCACGTTAATAATAGTTGGACTTTTGAGATTAATGGTTAACACTAAGGTGCCGACTTTACACTTTCATGACAACTTGTTTACATTTTCACATGCCCTGATTGGCTGAAAACAAAATGAAAACTTCTCCAGCAGATCTCTGTTCAATCCAGTAAAAACTGGTTCAAAAGAATTGATCCCTATCATGTTGTGATCCAGCAGTTAAGTGAATGGGGGTTTGCTGATCAGTGTGTGCTGTGATCCTGGGTGGCGGGGTGGAGGGCTGAGGCTTTGGGGGTCAGGAGTGAAAGGGACAGTTGTCTCATTGTGTTTGTAACTGTTGGACAGCCAAATCCCCAACACACTGAGAGTCTGCAGATGCAGCACGTCAAGGAGCGTTCCCTCGTCATCCCTGGATTAACCCCTACATACAACATCAGAGGTTATCTGCTGTGAGTAAAGAGCCGGGATGATGATCACACTCTCACTCTCTCACACACTCACACACACACACACACACACACACACACACACACACACACACACACACACACACACACACATCGATCCCACTCCCACCACACAGGGACACACACTGCTCCCACTCCCACCACACAGGCGCACAATTCCCAGACTACAGTGTGCCGACACCCCCGCACCACATCCATCACCATCAGCTCAGAGCGCCGTGACATCACTGATAACTCTGATGGATCTGAGACCTGCGGAGGATCAAACAACCTGTAACCTAGAAACACAAGCTGTGCATTAATGTTAATTTATTTTTCTATTTTTCTAAACATAAAACAAATGTTAAATATACAATATGTTATATTTGATTTTGTTGGGGATGTGGCTTTCCCATGTATCAGTTTATTTATGTCCACCATATCTGACATGTTTGTATTCTACATGCAGAGAATACATGTGAATGGTTGGTATTTATATGCCCCACATCTCCAGCAGCTTTAATTTGTGTTTACTGGATATTGCCAATGGTTGGTGTTCTAAAGTATCTTATTTTCATCTTCCAAGCATATTCCTGCCAATAAGGTGATTTTACAGGAGAATATATCTTTGATTGTATATGTATTCTCAGTGGGGGGTTTTCTCCATGAAAGCGCACCTTGATGAATGTTTGACTCTCAATGCCTCAAAGGACATTATTGGTGAAGCGTTGATATGTCAATCATAAGTCGATGCATGGCAGGTTTTTGTCAATCTGTCAATCAAGACAAACAAAGTCCTAAAACACTTATATTTTAAAATGTTGAAGTTTTTCCAATTGCATTATATTTTCTAAGAAGGTATTGTGCAACCATTGCAGTTATAATCTCGCTCAATGTTTTAACAATAATGCAAACTGCATGCCTACTTAACAGACATTATAAATACATTGCGATTCCAGATCAACAGCGGGATGCAAATGGAAGCCATTTGATTTCCTCTCAGGTTTCCACTTTGCTGTATCTACACAGATTCACAACATGGCTTCTGTATTTACACAGATTGAACATTGCTAAAGGCTGTTGCATCAACATCTCTTTACATTAAATGTGTTGAAACCTTTGATGCTCTGCGAGTCTCCACCTCTGCTGCCATAAATAAACCAACTCATAGAATATTCCGGCCCACATGCAGGGCTAGGAAATAAATATGAAAAGATTCAGCGGCCAGCTCAGAAACACATGTAATCCTTAAAAGAAAGAAAAGGAAGTCCGGCCACAGGCAAGCGATGTAACCAATATCAGTGCAAATTATTTGATTTACTGAGATGCAAAACGTGGAGAGAATTCCAAACCCATATGCAATCTAGTACAGGAATACATACAAAAAAAAAATACATACCTTTAGAGGTGAAATCAAGAGGTGAAGGAAAAAGACATATCACTATCTTTCCAAGGAAGGTCTTCGCCAGACGGGTACATTTATGTGTATTTAGGGCTGCTGGTCGTGTGTGTGTGGGTGTGGGTGCGGCGGCGTGCGCGCGGGGGGATCCACTGTGGGCTATGGGACCGTACTCTAATGCATTGGTATTCAACCTTTCTTGAGCCACGGACCGGTTTTGTGTCAGACAATATTTTCACGGACCGGCCTTCACGGTGTAGACGAAAAATATGACGTAACAAATGTGACGTAATACGACCGGCATAAAGACAATTATAAAGTGCGTAAAGATGCATCTCACCATGACGCTGCATTAGTGGAGCCCTGAGCTTGTTTCTCTGCTACGAGCCAGTCCGTCTCGGGGTGACGGGAGAAAAAGACCGACCCCCGACGTCTGTTGTTTATGTCCAGTCTACTGACTCTACTCCGTACCTTAAACCTTTATATGCAATCTGTCACTTCATTAAAACCCGCTTCACAAAGACAGGATGTTGAAATGGAGGCAGGGTTTCAGAGCTTTTTTGGCGATCTCAGTAACTCTGCCTTGATTTTAATCCAGAACACAGAGTTGTAACGGACTTTTAAGTTTCACTTTTGGGGTAACGTAAGGAACCTCTTGACATGTGTCAAGATGTTACGTTTGAGGCTACGCACAGACGGATGTATCCGGTCTTTTTTCAAAATAAAATATTTTTCCGACGGGGGGGGGGCGGCGCTCTGAGGGGGGTCTCGCCCGGGGCGTAATTACATGTAGAACCGCCACTGCCCCCCCTGAGTGACATTTTCAGCAGACTGAGACTTCCAGCTTTAGATTCCTAAATATGCAGAGGACAGCAGCTACCTGAGCCCCTAAGGTATATGATGTCGGATGGATGTAATGGCTCATTGTCAAGAGTCAGTGTAATTCAGGTAATACACCACATTGTGCTTTTGTGTCTTGTGGTTTGAGGTCGCTCTCTCTCTCGCTCTCTCTGACAGCCACCCAATTATGTATTTCTTAAAACCCTTTACAGCAAACTCATCTCTCGCCTCGTCTGAAACCCGCTCTCTGAAGTGCATTAAGCCACAGAGTTTGCCACGGCTGCAGAGGCGTGAGGTTAATCAAATTAAGCCGCCACATGCCAACGCTGAACCTGAGCTCTATTAATAGAAACACCTAGATCCTAAGTGATGCTGCTGATTGTTGCCGAGGAAATTGAGGGCGAACGCTCGTTTGACAGGATTCCCTAAAGTCTCCCCGCTACTCTGTTTTTCCCAGGGAGAGTAAAATGAATTAGAGCCTGTTTTCATCCCTGCTTGCTTTCTTTAATTCAGAAACCAATTACTTCAGATTTTCCACTCCAGGAGAGAGACTGTGAGCTGCAAAAGATGGAAATTAAATTGGAATGAGAGGCACACAAGAGTGGTGAGAAAAAGCGCAAAGAGAATCCTTTTTGGACTTAGTTTTTATGTGGAGATGCCAATGAAGAAAATAAAATATATCTGGGCTTCTGTTCCCTCGCTTCATGTACTCTGCACGACAAAAGCTGCATGATGAAATGCCTCCCAACGTAACATGCTGCACCCACCGTGCAGCGAGAAGTTTAGGCAAAATAAATTCATCCCTGATTGAACATGGCATACTTATTGTGTCTCCATTAAAAATGCATATGTTACCCGACCGTCTAACTAGTTAGTGTGAGCTGCTGTTTCTCTATACGCCAATTGAGAATACATTTCCCTAGTGCTTGAGTGATTTCACAGGG
This sequence comes from Taurulus bubalis, assembly GCF_910589615.1. Lineage (NCBI taxonomy): Eukaryota > Metazoa > Chordata > Actinopteri > Perciformes > Cottidae > Taurulus > Taurulus bubalis. The sequence continues at coordinate 10,798,798 of NC_136589.1, read as the reverse complement.
AATCTTATGCTCACATCGCAATAGCAATGATTCTGTGAGTCTGTTTCTGCAGAATAGGCACACACAAAAAGAAAGATGTTACATTATGTATGAAGGAGTGGATAGACATCCAACATTACTTCGAGATGAAACATCTTCTCCGGCTTCCGCCCCGCTCTCACCCTGTGATCTACAGTAGGAAACCCCAAACTCTCATCTCTTCTCATCCAGCCCCCTCATTCTCCCCAGCCCTCCTATCCACAGCTGGAAATGAGCAGTGAGACGTCTCACTGAGGCAGCCACTGCTGCTGCTTGGGTTCAAATTTGCCTAAGAGCACTTGACGAGGAAATTACACGAGCACAAGGAAACTGCAGTTCACTTAGGCCACTCGGGTGCTCAGCTCGATGCAGAGAAGCATATTGGAGTCATATTGAACTTTTCAAAGGAGGAATTGAATTGGCTCTGATAGCCGATTGAGACATGATATTGTCTGGTATGGTTATTTGACAAGGTGGTTTAATACCATTCTGGATTATTTGGATGTCCTGCATTATCCCTTTGGAGAGATACTTTGGTATGGTCTTTTTGGATATTAAATGCTACATCACTAGCATTTAAATAAATAAGAAAATACAATATCGCAAGGAAAAAAAAAGCAAAGATTGGAGAAAAGGCTAAACAATAAACATAGTTTCTTTGGATTGTCTTATGGCTGGGGTGGGGAAACTACAGCCTGTGGGCATTAAGGCAATGTACTGTAGAGTTTAAAGTATTTAAACTTGAACTAGTTAAAATAAGGTTTAAGAGCAGCAAAAACGAAAACCCTTTTTGTAGTAAGTGGGAACGTCGATAAATAACTGTAACGTTAAACCGCTAAATAGTAGTAGTTTTGTTGGCTGAACAATTTATCAAAATTGTTTCAAAATTGCAATAATACTAACTGGATAATTAGACACACCTGATGTTAATTTGGTCTGCTCTGTAGGATTGTACTATGATACACAACTGACTCTGGTGAACACACAATGGTGCCAAAATGTTTTAATCATTTCAATGTTGCACAAAAAAAAGAAATAGGTATTTATGAACCCTGCACTTATTGTTTTTTGTAATAGTGTTATTCACCTTTATGGTGTTTGACAGTATTCATGGTTTCGTCAGTGTGGCTTACAATTCTACATTTGTATAAATGCAAGTAGTTGTTGTTCATCATTATAAAGGAAAATACTTTTTACTAACCATTTTAATAATTCTAATATAAAGGAAAAGAGATTCAGAAGTGTAAAGGTTAGTCAGGAGAAGACAGAATACTAAAACAAACCTAACTGCTGAGATTCTTAAAAACACCTGCTGTTAATTATCTCTGCTGAAGATGCAGTGATTTTTAAATATGACTTTAGTGTTTAATTTTAGTCTTGCACTAATTAAAGATAAATATCCCATTAATATTTACATGCAAATAAAGGAACATTACACAAGCACAAGGAAACTGCAGCTCACTGAGACTACTAAAGCATCTCTACAAAAGCATGTATACTAAAGCATGATTATAAAGCATGACTACTAAAGCATGTATTTAAATCTCTCATTTGGACTACTTTCATCTCCTATTGGTAGCGGAGCCAGAGCCAGCATGATATCAGAAACCGAGACCTAATGTACAACTGGCAGGGAGGTGGTGTTGTACTGCAGATAATTGGATATTTTACGATTGTCAGTGATTGTTGGGGAAATGGAGCGAGGCAGCGTAACAGTTTCACAGACGCAGCCAGGCCCTTAACACACGTCGTTGAGGAACTCTAAGTAACTGTTGTAAAATGAGGATCAGGAAATTAAAGAAAAGTTTCCCCCCACCTGTCAGCTGTAGCCAAAGAGCCCATGAGCAAGGCATAGAACGTGGCATCCTAATATAAGTTATTGCATGCATCAAGAAGACTTAACAATCTACAGCCATGCCAGTGGCTCCTTGTGTTAACATGCTATTGAGCAATAAACACAAAGTACATGATGTGATGGGAATTAGTTTTGATGGAGTGGTGCAGAGTCCTAAAACCTGAAAATAAGTCAGAATTTTTGCACTTCCAGTTCCCTCCATGAGAAGACAATGATTATTTTGAATGGGTTTTTGGTTAAATGCTTGAAAAAGGTCCTCTGTTAACACAAGCTGAAGAGATATGAACAGTTTGTTCTGCAATAAGAAATAAGTCATCCTTGGGAACATTTTGTGAATTTTTAAGCTTTTACAATTCTTAAGATGGTTGCTAACAAGTGGTGGAATAAGACGACTAAACATCCTCATTAAAACTAGTCCACCTTCACAGCCTCGTTGAGTACTCCCGCTCATGTGACCTTTATTTCGATGATGACTTAACGGTTTTTCAATGTCAACCGGATTGGACAAATGTTACTTTTGACTTGATGGTGGCACTAGAAGAGTCAGAGGATCACCTAAATTGTTCCTATTCATCCTGAGGAGAATGTGAATGTCTGAATCATATTTTGTTCCAAGCCATTTGTCTTGTACTTGCCTCCACCACATAATGCTCTGTTAAGAGGTCGTGGTCATGTCACGTATTCCTGTGAGATTAAATTAAACAAATACACAATTTAAGAAAAAAAAACTAATTATTTATTGTCCAGCAACTTTGAGCAACTGCAGCTGATAAAAGGACATTCCAGAAAACTCTGTCCAGACCTTTTGCTCGCCTCAAAAGGTGATGGGGATTTAGGCTGCTTCAGTAAATGAGGACTATGACCAAAGATAGGAGGGTGCAAGGTCAGTGATCCCCTGCCCCTGGATCTTTTGGCATTCCTAACGCCTAATGCTTTTCGCTACATTCAGAGGGATCCGGGCAGAGTGGTTGAACTCAGTAAAGCCTGATGTTCAAGGTGCAACCGTCTGCTGAAGATGTAGATAAAAGAGCATATTTTAAGGCCAGTTAGACTGCTGAAGTGGGCCAGGCCTTACAGAGTAGAGATGTTTTATGAGTAGCTAAGGAATCGCACACTTTGGCACAAGAATATATTGGAACTCTGACCAAATACAATTTTAGTTTAAAAAATCAGAGCTCATTGTAAATAGGCATTTTGGGGTGAAAAATATATTTGATAGGACATTTTTGATAAATCATTTCATCTCCGAATAGTTGAGTTAAAGTAGGTCAGGTCATTCGGGATTGAGGATCTCTCAGAAGCATCTGGAGGAAGAGAGTTTACTGTGAATCTCTTCTATATGAATTTAAAATATGGCACTGATAGAATCATTTCCTAACCTATATTTATAAGGGAAAGGGGCTGCTGAGCAAGCGTATTCCCCGCTTAGCAATTCATGTCTTAGTGGTGCATACCATGTAAAATAAACTAGACTACAACACACAAGCTTCTAAGTAGAATTTATGGGATTCTGTTTTTGTTTTTAAGTTAGGCTCAAATATTTCTTGACGCGTCACACATCCTGGAAGTATATCCACCCCAGCCGTACATGTGGTAGCAAATCCACAAACTGTATGATTACCATTATAATATTCCAGCTAATTAACATGTGAAGGCTTCCAAGTCGTATCAACAAAATATCAATCATGTCTGCCACGCCTTCATGTATGAAATGGATGAAACCACAGTCATCCGAGGGCTGCCCAGCAATAACAATGCACTTTAATGGCGGAAAATAATTCAACTTTCAACTTTTTTAAACTAAATGTAATCAAAGCTACATCATTCCACTCATATGTGAACAGCAGAAACTTCTGAGAGATAATTTTGCTTAAGGCAAGACACCTCAGGTAAAAACATTGTTTTTAATGCAGTGATACATTTCCAGAGTTTTATCTAAAATACACATTTAGGTGTTTATTTGACCACTTTCTCTATTTGTGTCTGTAGATTTCTACTGTATTCAAGTTACGATTAGATAATGTTGCATATTTTAACAAAACATTTCAGAAAACTTGTAATACAAAATATGATTGTCTTCATGAATGAAATCAACTGAAGAGTTTTATTGGGATATCTTTTCTTTAATTGTTTTAGCCTATTCTCCTGTAGTGTCCTCAAAATGTATGTAATTTTACAAAACACATCTTCAAAGGGTTTCCTCAAATAAATAATTCTGAGCCAGAAACCTCCACTTCAGTAGCATTTACATACACCGAACACCCCAGTCACATTCCAATCTATATTCTAAAGGTTTGACTCTAACATGACAACAAAATGAAACGATCATTTTGAATCTGGCTTTATCCAATGTTCAGATTTATGTTCTGAAAATGTACGTAAAATAGCGCACATTTAAAAAGTGCCTCATTTTCATATGACATTTTTATATTTAGCATTTCTCATTGCACCCCATTTGCTTGGGGTGACATGACGCAACAGTTTCCTTAAAGACGACTACTTGAGCTTGAGCAAGTCTCTTGTCACACCATTCTGGAATAGCAACAATTAGAGAATGTACACTGTAATTAAGTCCAGTAAAACATTCCTCACTTGACAAACATACAATGACTGGTGATGTGGGCCGTTATTTTCATCAGAATGTTGTGTTGGCCGTCAGAGTGACAACTCCCAGAATGCTAAAGCCACAGACCCTACAAACAATGCTGAGATGATAAATAAGTGAAATATCTCTGAAACCGCCAGCAGCCCAGAAGTCCATTTGGGTGAATTTATCCCAGTAGTCTAAAGACTGAGGACTTTAATTGAAGCAATATAAATGTGTTGGACTACCACAAACTGACCTGGAATGCGATGTAATTGTAGTTTACAGTTGGCACTTCATGCAGCCGTGCAATGATGTGCGAGTCAGAAGGATTCTTGGCAGGTTGATAGCAGAGTTCTTATTTCAGAGAAACAAGACAGCTGTAATTGTCTCCCAATAACTCAAGACTATTTCCACATGCAATATGTTTGAATACATTTTCGAAATTTTAAATTCAGCAACATTTCTGAGCCAGTGGTGGGACCGAGAGTGTCACAGAGATGGATATTTGCAATGGCACCCATCAAGATTGAAAGTGTCTGTCACTGTAAGACTCCCAGATTAGTTCTAGCCTCATTCCCAAGGTGTCAAATTCTGATGTTTCGCACAACAGTTGCACCGGGCTCTCTACTATCTACGCCGGTGTGTACCCACCAGTGTCCGCAACCCATTGAAATGCTGAGAGCAACTGCTCCACAAGTCAGGTTGCATAAGGTTAAGAGCAACAAAGTCCATTTGTGGAGGATGAGGTGGATGGACGGGTCAAACAAACACAATACTTTCACCCAGGAGACCAATGTTTCAACATCAAATACTTAACTTTTGTTACATATCAAACATTCCTATTTTTACCCAAACCACAATGTTTTACCAAACCTAACCAAGTAGTTTTGTTGCCTAAAACCAATTGCCTAAGGGGTCCTGACCAAGCATCCGGATGTGAATGTAGGGAATGAGAACGGGTTGATTTTCTGATACAATGAGAACAGAACAACTAAGGCTCATATTAACAATATTTTCCAAAGGGAAACTGAACTGAAAGTGCAATTTATGCTTTTGTCAACAGAGTCTCGTGGCTTTGACATGGATTTGTGTCAGTGAGACTTTCATTAAGGTGTCAAACATATGTTTTGCTGCTGCCCTCATCCACAGCTGTGCTCTATCTATAGGTAAAACATTACAACCCCACTTCAAAACACCAGAACTATCCCTTTAAGGTCCAAAATCAAACGTGAGCTATGCTTGAAAGCAATCCATTACTGTCACTTTCTAACAAAAAATTCAAATAATTTTATGACTGAACCTCTTTGATGCTGCACCAGTGTTTTCTCTGCCAGCTCTTTTATCTTTCCCTTTTTCATTCAGATTTACTCTCCAGCCTTTCGCATCAAAACCACCAGTCAGGATTTTGGACGAGCGACTTGCTACCGTACATCCGCTCTGCCTGAGGACAAAAAGGGAATCACAGCCTAAAAATAGTCAGGACTATTTTAGGACGCCTTTGATGGGCCAACGCTGCAGAAGGAAACAACTAATCCTCATAACAAATGTCCATGTCTTTTGGACCATCATCAGAGCGAAGCCCTCAAACCCCAAACCCCTGCAAGCACGAGAGATGAAGACAGAAAGAGGAATAAAGACAGAGAGAGAGATAGTATCCAGCCATGTGCTCTCCATATGCTTCACACAGCCGAGTGAGGACTCTGGATTTCCGCTGTGATGCTTCAAACAGGCCCGTCTCTCCCCATCATTCTTCCACTATCGCCCCCTCTTCACAAGTTTAAAGCCTCACAGACTCAAAGAGAGCGGCAGAGGAAAAAGTAGTGTGTGTGTGTGTGTGTGTGAGACAGGATACAATGAGAGGAAGTGAGACCAGATGAGAGACATCAACTGATGTAAAAGGGAGAAACTTAGACAAGTCATGAACATAAAGCTGTACACACAAAAACATGTATTTTAAGCAATATGTTGAAAGAAAAAGAGTGTGAGCTGGTAAAGGTATTGCAAAACATAGGTGTGCCCAGACTCATAGTGGATGGGTGCAAAGTTCAATTCACAGAGATGTGAATTTGCTCTGGGCATTGCAAACGTATAGGTGAAGACACGCAAAGAGAAAATAGGGAGAAGCTGCAGAGATGAAGAGTAACATAGTTCCTCGTGAAAGTACAAATATTGTGCATTTTCCTCCACTACAATAGCAGTTGGTTAACACTACTTTTGTTCAGTTACTTTGTAGATTAAGATTTTCCATAAAAAACATAGTTCTAACTCAAGAATGAACTTTTATGCTTAGCTTTTTAGCCAACATGGACGATGACGCCTAGTGCTTCAATCAAAAACAGCTCCGGTGCCGACATGAGATCAATCTCAACTGACTTAACGCCATCTGATGATGAAGATCATGTGATGATGAAGACCATGTGGTGCTGTCACAAGCTCAGGTTAATGTTAGTAAGTAGACCCTTGAGTTGAGATTCTTCTGTCAAACCATAAAATGTAAAAGAAAAGAAAATACTGTAAACTGCTGATGGCTCGTTTTAATGGAGTAATAATAATAATAGAGATACAACATACATCAATTTACTCTTGGTGATGGCAAATAAACACAGTCTGCAGACTTCGGAAGAACCAGTTTGCCCGAATAAAGTTTGTGTTACATGTGAAATCACTGTAAGAGATCAGAAGAAAGATCAAGAAAAAAGACACAGATAGGCCAAGAGAGAATAGAAAAGACTTTGAGAGTCATTAAAGTGCACTCACCATGCTAAGAGCCCTCTCTGTCTTATCTAAGGTCTTTGCCCCCTTTGCCCCCCTAACCCTCTTTTCCATGACTCCACATGGTGGATTAGGACACTCCAGTTGATGGCCGTGTCTGTGTGCTACGTGACCCAGAACATCGGTTTACGAGATTAAGCTGTCTGCAGGTCATTTATTAGCAGCGATGTTCGCCGAGGCAGATGCTGCACAAGAGTTGACGGACAGTCTTCAGCTCAATGCGCCGAGGGACGCTCGACGACAAATGCTCTGTCACATTATTTTTAAGTTATTATTGATTTACTGCCAACAATATGATGGCCTATTTAAAGATTTGTGATGTTCTAGAGGCATGAAAGTCACTGAGCTGTTAAAAAATGTAGAGACTTGGGACATAACAGTTATTTAATTTAGTTTTCAGTGATATGAGTGTGAAAAACAGACTGAGCCTAAAAGTTGGACATCAGAGACAAATATGAATTTGTAGGAATTGAGATATTTCTTCTTCATACCACTTTCAACTGTCAAAGTTAAAGTGCCTCTTAATGTCACTTATCCAAGAGTACTTCTATCCAAAAGTGTTTTTTGATAAATGAAGTTTTTCCTTATTAACTGACACCTTCTGAGAGCAAGCTGAAACCTCCAATGATAAAAATGAGGCAGCCATTTTAGGCTGGGGACCCAACTGTGGAGTGGGAGGGTCGTCACAAATGTAAGCCAACAAGGAAGTGAGGAAAAACTGCATTTCTTCAAATGCCCACTTGAGGCTGTCTCCAAAAGTGAGTCAATCCCCATAGACCTCGATATTAAAATGACCAACTTTACAGCACAGGTCCCAACAAATCTATAGTTAATTTCTCACTTCATGTGTGGGTTATATCACTCACTCTTTTAAATTATATTGAGGCTGACAGTTAGACATATTTGAGAGTGTGGTTGCTCTGAGAGACAGTTGGGTGTCGTCTCAGATTCCAAACAATCTGGAAACTGGACTTAAAAACACAAAGGACAGATCTACCAGCAATGATAAGGTCCTAAACAGGAAATATACTTTCAAACAATGTCATTCTGGCTCTAATGTACTGAATCGTGTCGAAAAATTGTATTATTAAATTATACAAAGAGGCACAACAGTGTTTATTTACTATTTTAAGAAACCAATGTCCAAAATGAATAATATCTCAAAATGAACAGTCTTTCTATTTAGGGTCATGTTTGTTTCTTCCTCTTACCCTTTGTCAACAAAAAAAAAGAAGAAAGAAGTGAATTTCTCTTGGATAATAGCTTTTTTTCCCAATGAGTATGCGCTTCAGAGCAACCATCGTCTTACGTTGTGCATCATGAGCTCGACCGTGGCATAATCTCGGTGAAACAATACTGACTGAGACTCATCAAATAAAAAGCATTCCTGACATTTTTAGAAGACAGGAATATTTTATTGTTTCCGAGTGGTAATTCCTCACAGCTGCTGCAGAGTTGGTGGTGGCGAACCAAACAGTGAGGCATACATTTGGTCTAAATCAAGGAAACGTCACAATCAAAAAGAAAGAGAAAGAGGGAGAGATAAAAAAAAATGCTCGTTTAGGAATGCAAGGGTTTTGTGGAAGCCCTAAGGGTGATGCAGCGTTGCCATCTTGCTTCATGACGCGCACTCAAAACACTTGGCAATATCACACGGATGAGCATGTGTTATACCTAAGGAGTTAAATTAGTAAAGTGTTTATTTCCTCATTTTCCAGATCATTTTAACTTTTGTGGAAGCGCTACAGAGGTGTAAACACAACTCCCTGTGCCATGTGTCTTCCACAGGCAAATCTTTCAAACTGAGGCGTAGTTCTGCAGCGTTGGGAGAGAAAAACAATGAAGAAACATTCAACTTTCTCACCTTGATCCTTTCTTTGGAACAGATAAGAGCAATCTGAGACGTGATGCTCTTGCACCTATACGTTTTTAAGTAGGGATTCACCGTGATTTTGTGTTTCTCTGGATGTTCCAGGAGATGAGGAGGAGAGGTCCAGAAGTAGCGTTGCTGCAGTGCAATGTGCGTGTGAGATGTACTTGTGCACAAACTTACCTGCACGTTATCTACATGGCCATTGTTGTTACAGTTAGCAACAGTGTCATTCACAAAAATCTGCTGAGAAAAAAGACAGTAGCTTGTTCTGTACGACCACTAAACCGGTCAAGGCTGGGAAAAAGCAACTGCCGGAAATTACGTTCTGAGCGGACCAATCACAGCGCTTGCGGTCCGCGTCAACGCGACACGTAGTTAGGATTTTTTGGAGGTGCGCGTCAAGCTACGGCGTAGGGGTCTGCGTCGACGGCGAAGCTACGGCGTAGGTACGCCGTCGACCTGACGGAGAACCATAAACTAGGCTGTTACTAGGTAGTGGATATGGAGACTGATAGAACTGTAGCAGAAGCTTCAAGAAGGTTTCTACTTGCAGCAGAATGTAGCCACTGTTGCTTGAAGCCACTGTTGCTTGAAGCCACTGTTGCTTGAAGCCAAGTGATTCAACTTGGCTTCTTTCTACTTACCAACAGGGGGCAACTCCTCTGTTTGAAAAAATAAATCAGATTGTATAGAAGTCTATAACAAAAGGACTTCTCACTTGATTTATTACCTCAGTAAACATTGTAAACGTGAGTTTATAGTCTCAATCTCTAGTTTCAAGTAAATCTCTTCTTCAATAAAGCATGATGTTCATTTAGTAAATGATGGTCCATTTTGAGTCAAATAGACCATAAAGCAGGGTATGCTTTAGGGCGGGGCTACTGTGATTGATAGGTCGATGCTGCCAGAGCCGAATACGGTGTCTCTACGTCACTCCTCCGCATTCCAGATACGGTAACTTCCGTTCAATGGTTGCAGAAAAAACAATATGGCGACGGCCGTAATCCAAGATGGTGAAATCAATGAATTCAAGGCTTCAAAACGGCATATGCATAGCTGCATTTGTAACCCTTGCTTCATTCAATGTCAAAAGTATTAAGTGATGAGTGTCATGAAAGCACATTCTGTTAATGAGAACAGTAACAGAAATGACTTCGTACTATGTACTCAGTGATGCAACGTCTCAGTACAGTAGGACGTTCTTTTCCCGGCAGTAAATGCCTTCTAAAAGCTACAGTGCAAAAAGTCTATTTTCCATATGCAAGTCAAGCTTTTCAACAATGTACGTGAACTCTCTGCTTCAGATTTATGTGACCAAATGAATTCAGGACGTAGCCTTGAATAACTTGTTCCAGACTCCTTGGGCCATATTGTCTCCAGTATAAACATAACTACACAGTAGACCGCACCAGATATTGCTTTCTGTCATGGCAATAACATCTTAAACACACAGCGCTGAGGACAAAGGAGAGAGTGGAGATAATCTAATTTGCAGAGAACAACTTTGTCGAAAAGGGCCCATAAACTGTAATTTAGACATAATCCAATCTAAAAAATTACAGATTCTCCCTTTTATATATATCAGTGTGTGTGCATGTGTGTGTCGGTGCACAAGGCGAATATAAGAAAATGAGACACAGACAGAAATCTGAGAGCTACATCTTAAATCACATAATGACGGCGAGGTGAGCGTGATCATCGTGTTAAAATGTGTTCAGTGTAAAGAAGACAATCAGTTTCTAGAAACACAAAAAGCCTCACCTTACTTTTAAAAAGATGTCGCATAGACTTTCATATGATGCAGCTCAGGCCAAATATAAAAGGTGCAACCTTAGGCATTTTTTAATGCCTGAAGCACCAGTCATTTCCACCACGATTTCTTTGCACTTATCATGTAAAAGTGACACATATTTGGACTAATAAGAATATCACAATAACCTTAAACGCAAAGCTCAAGGTGCAACATTATTGAAAAATATTAAGTATCCGTAGCCATTTGTATGCAGACAAAGAAGACGGAGTAGACATCCCACTTACCTTGAAGGTTTAACAGCATTTCCAAATTAAAACCCTTCTCAATCCTCTGATGGTGCGGCATTGATATACAACAAGGGTTGTATTTCATTTAAGCTTTGGCAAAACAACAAAATCCATCTTTCAGCAAACACTTAACGATCACACCTCTATACAATATATTAAAGTGGTTAGAAAAATAAAAGAGTAAACTGGCAGAAAAAAATAAAAAATGAGCCTACATTTGCTGGCACACTGTGGAGTCTATACATAAAAAAGACATTGAATGAGACATCCAGTGAAGCACACAATGAATATTCATGGTGAATCATTTGTCAAGCTGTTCACTTGTGCATAAACACTCTGGATCAGCTCTATCACTCATCAGTGTGGCAACAAGCACCCTGCAACGCTTGTTTTCCTCTTTAGCATGATCATGTTTATCGATTTTTTTTTACTTTCACGTGTTTAGTTTTCATGCATATTCAAACTTCTCTTCATCTGACACACTGCTGAAATGGGAAAGATTCATTCCAGGATGAAATGGATGTGGTAGAGTTGGTGCAAGATTAAGATGCAGCTAATTAATGTGCACCTCCCGAGACACCCGCTGGGACTTTGTTGTTTATGTGCAACAGGATCATCAAGGAGGCTGTTGTGGAGCCACGAAGAGAATAACCAGGAACGGAGAGTAAATTTGGTATTGACTGATCGTCTGTTCATCTTTTGAAATGAAACATGTACTCTCCAAGAAGCAGGCCATAACTCAAAATAAGTCACATTTCGCATATATGACAAACATCTGAAAACTCGGAATGAAGTTTGAGAAAAGTTCTCATAAAAGTTTTCACTTTAAATATCTCTAAGTGTGTGGTAATGTTGATGACGTAATGTTTGTGAATATTTAGGTAAGTTACATTTCCCTCTCTTTTTCTCGTGTGTTAAACCAAAGCTTGTGAAGATCATGATACATGCAGCAGGTGCCAGTGGATTCTGGGTATCTAATTTCTTGGATTTAACAAGCCTGTGATTGATGAGACCTCAGCTTGTGGCAGTGGAGCAAAGTAAAAAGAAAAGCTTCCTCCGCCAACCTGCGACCAGACCTCTGTGAAAAACTACTCGCACATACTTCTCCGTGTGTGATTCATGTGTTTTGGACTATCGGACTGGTGGCACGTCAGCGACAATTCAAATAACATCAAGTAGCTTGTCAATCGGCGTGAAGACGATGTTGACAATTTGTACCAAAACTATCAGAATCAACCTCATCTGGCGCTGATAAACAAACCACAGACACGACTTGCAAATAGTATTTGATGTCAGTGAACTGACAACCTCTTTTTTTTTTGTTACCCTGACTGCAGCAGAGCAGGAACACATTTGGATGTAAAACGTTACGCTTTTAGCCGCTAGTGGATCATGCTGCCATGACTTTGTGTGTCTCGGCAGAGTGAGAAGTTCACTGTGTGTGGACTCTGAGTCAGACCTGGGCCATGAGTGTACCATGCGTTCAAATAGTTCTTTTATAGTCCGTTTGATTTCACCTACTTTAAAGCCAGATGGGTGGGATTTACCACATATGACAACACCGGGAGCGCCAGAAAGTTATTTAACAACCACAAGAGAGTGCTGGAAACTAAATCTGCGCTGTTTGCCGGGATTGACAATTTATCTAACAAACTGCGATGCTATAAACTCCACCAATCTGGTACTGCATGCAGAATGAAAACAAACACTTTAAGGAAGGATCATTGGCAAATAGCTGTTAAGATCTAGTGAGACTGTGGGCGTGCGAGTCGGGGGGGATGTGACTTTGTGGAGAGCAGAAGCAGCAGAGGAGGAGCGGTGTGGTTTTAATTAGGCGGCGGCTGCAGCGTTGCGGGTTGGGACGCGGTGCCAGGACGTCCCGGGAGAAACAGCGCTGACGCCTTCGAGGCCTGCCAAGCACGGCCACAGCCTATCCCAGAACGCCTCTGTCACCGTCACCGTGGGGAACGGCGGGGCCGCAGAACATCTGAGAAAACAATCCTTTTTAGTCCTATCGTCGCTACGGAAACACTCCCAATTTTTCCTGTAAGGGGGAAACTTAAAGGGCAGTCGAGGAGGCTGGGTGCTTGTGTTCACCACGATGATCCGGGACGTTACACACTGATGCGTCACATCCCAGAGAATGTGATGGAACGTGAGGGAAAACAGGAGCTTTATATATTTACAAATATAGTATATTTATAATAGACTGCTGCTTCCTCATTATAAGTAGTCATCACGGTTTCATTTGCCTCAGGATGCCACAGCATGAACTGAAAGGCAGTGAGTTAAAGAGAGCACCAGAGATATAAAGGGTACCATCGTAAATGAATCATGTGCTGGTGCGTTTTAGATCTCTACTGAGTCATTAAAGGGGCACCTCACCAATTTTACACGGATAGATCAGTGTCCAAGGCGTGACACATATTACTCTCCCTGTGTAAACAGTCTTATAATCTTTTCTGTGGTTCTGAAGTGAGCTTTCTTAAGTCTAGGAACATGATCCTGATGATCTCATCAGTTCTCTCAGTTTCTTAAAACCTTCGAGCGAAGACAGAAAGCCTACGATACGAACTAGAGGCGTTTGAAAGACGTGGGCAGACAAATCAAGCTTCTGAGTTGCATCATAAAAAACGTACTTGTCCCCCAACTTTATGGAACTGCAATACAACTAATACCTTTCCCTTTTTTTTCTAAAAATATTGCACGTTTAAAAATAATAACAAACACAGACTCTTTACGTCCGTCATTGTTGTTTGTGTTCCACGTTCTACATTTTTTCACATCCATCAAAGTTGTTTCACCACTTCAGCCACCATACATGCACACCTCATCATCCAAAATGGTGTCAAAATGGTGTAAACATTGCTTTTGAAAATTACTTTTATTATTAATTAATTAATATTAATAAAAAAAAGATGAATGCCGTAGTTGAAAGTACAATGAGTGTGGTGGGTGAGGCAGAAATCAATGGAGTTTATTCTAAGTATTCATCTCAATGACAGAGTTATAAAATATTAATGACAGTAGGATTTTTCGCTGTAACTTGTTTTGAACCACCCACAAACACGTTGCGGCTGGACTTGATCGTGTCCTGATTAGGATCTCAGCGGCGTTGACCTCACCCTCAGCTGTCGCTAGTCACGGCCTGATGACGACATGATTGCATCACTTGGAGATCTTTTTGAAAACAGCTCTCACTTTGCAGATCAAACCGCATTTTAGATTAGCTTCATCTGCCTTTGTGTCACACGCTGCCATATGCAACACAGAGGGAGCATAAACATGAGCGAACTCCCGCCCCTCTGCCCTTCTTGTTATTCCTTAAAGTTCTGCTTTGTTGGTATTATTTGCTCCGTCTCAACATAAATCAATATTACTGACAGTCCTCGTAAAACACGTTTCTCAATATGGACTCAAAGTGGAGCCGTTTGTGGAGCCCTGCAATTACGTGACGAGCAGGGGGGGGTCTGTGGGTTGACTAATGAACACCCGGGGGGATTCTCCCTCGTCGTTAGGGGAAGAATGAAAGTATGATGGTGCGAACGACATTCAAGCTCTCTTTTTATCTGCGACAGTTTCCTCTCTGTCTAAGCGTACATTGAAACAGGATGAGGCCCAGCGCGGAAAACAAATAGGCAGCGTTTGACTTTGATTATAGGTTTGAGCAAATTGAAATCTGGGTACAAAGGGAAAACCGTGCTTTACCGAGGGCCTAATGGTTTCTTCATGAGAGCGTGTGTGTTCATGTCTACGTCTGAGTTATCTGCCGGCATCTATGTGTGTCTGCATGTGCGTCCCATGAAGGGCGACTGTGTAAGAACATCTATTAGGATTTAAACACAGCCGTCACACACTGAGTGTAATTGGCCCTGAAACCGAAGTGAGCAGATATTTGACGTTTGTTAGTGTTTCCAAAACATTGGGACGTTGGGAGAAAGAGAGGAAGAGTGACTTTGTTCTCTTATCAGGTATAGGCAATATTCCACTATATCTTTACATCGACAATACAGTAGTTGTTTGATGTTATATTAATAATATGGATATTACCTCTTTTAAAAAAATCAGCTTTGCTAGTCTTTTGTGGGCATCGACGTGTTTTAAGTTTGGTTTATTTTGTAGGCAAGTCTTCATCCACTTTTGGATTGGTATTGATATGGTGCTCCTGAAAGAGAGAGCTCTGTGTTGAATCAAAGAAAATATGCTGTAGATGGATGTACCACTAAAATGCCAGTCAACGTCTTCTTCGCAGGAACCCACAATACATATCGCATATTTAGCATGGCAGGATGAAAGTGTTAAATGGGAGTTCTGCTCGCTTTCATCACGATGAATCATGCATTCATCACGTCCACGCAGCTAGGACCAGAGAACCGAGGACACATGATTTTGAGCGTTATAGTAAACTCTAAAGTTGAACACTCGCGCGCTTGTGCATCTTTAAAAAATCTTCAGCAACATCAGAAGCAGCCGCCGTCATCATCCATCAGCCCTCGTCATCAAGAGTGGAGATAGTCTGCAGCGTTAGCGATGCGACGCTCCGAGATCAAAACCCAAATTACGTCACTGTGTCGGTGCTATGAGCGGATAAAAGCACCCGCAATGTTACTTTACATGCCTAATGAGGCCGCTATATCAACTGTGAAAGTGCCTCGCTAATTATTCTCCCTGGTGGATCGTCGTCAGTGCAGAGTTTGGCTTGAGAGCGCGGTGCCCATCCAGATGCATAAATCATCAGGACACGGTTACAGGCACTCGGATTAATAGAGGTTAATATGGCTGGGGTGCTGGGACCTCTAGGAGATGGGTGGCAGGCTCTTACATGGTGGATGGAGACAGAGAGAGCAGCGCTGTGTGTGTGTGTGTGTGTGTGTGTGTGTGTGTGTGTGTGTGTGTGTGTGTGTGATGTGATGTGATGTGAAGAAAATGAAAACTTGACATAAGCTTCCAGAATCCAGCTTTTAATGGTATTTCTGCTTCGTTGGATAACAGAGGCGAGAGTGACAGGAATCACAGAGGAGACACAGAGAGTGTGATGTGGGCCACACATCAAATTCACAGCAGCACACCGACCCAACACCCAGTTTTAAAGAAACAGAAACATATTCATTGCAGATGTTCCATTTGCATCCTGAGTCCTTGTTTTCTTTGGTGAATGACGAAGGATTAATAATTGGGCTAGAGCCTGGTTCTCTGTAGTCTACAGATGGGGTTATGAGGCTTACTCCATCTGGGCGGAGCTGCTGGCTCCCCATCACTTTGAAGCAGCAGCAACAGTGGATTCATGCAGTTAACTGGTTGACAGATGTAGCTGGTGGTATGTCTTCAAACCTCACCTCCTTCTTTTGTTACCTAAACAGGAAAGTAAACTACCTTGAAAGTGTGGCACTTCCCTTCCGGACACATTCAAAACTGACGCTAAAAGGGAACCAAGAGCGTCACAGTTTGAGGCGTGGGGCCACTGACCAAGCATGTTTGGAGTGATAGTCTGTTGGATCATAATATGTTCTGTAGGCTTTAAGTCTGAGTAAACACGACAATACGTCATAAAAAGCTTGGTGCATTGGAGCCCCGAATGATGATACAAATAACAAGTGACCTGGAGGTGGACTCTCCTCAGGTGCTCTTTACCTGCTTGGTGCATCAATCACTTTTCTCCGTATTCACGCCGACTTTTTACAATTTTTATTGAACATCCTCGCTGTGTGCTAACCACTGAGCTGTGCATATTTAAGACTTATTAGCATTAGGTAAAAACGCCCTGCAGGTGTTACAAGAAATGAAGGAGCTTTGACCAAACTCTGCAGCCTTGCTGGAGGAAGCAGACGCAGCTGGCACTTTGTTGCCCAGCTCTCTTTGTAGGTTGAATTGCTAAACACGATCCATTTTGCTAAAAAGAGTGTCACCTGATGTTGACGCTGTTACACTGGCGACACCTATGATTACACTGTATGCACAGAAATGTAGCGCACCTTGATGACATAGCTATACATCTCTAAAAAAGTTAGTCTTGTCCAGCAATCGTTCTGTCAGAGAAGATGGTGGATCTGAATGAACCTCACAGATTTCTTTTGGGTTCCTTTCTTGTGTTTATCATAGATAAAGGGTGGGGTTTGCTCGGAGGGGGGCCCCGGCGGCGTCGAGGGACATGAGGTGAAATGGAACCCACGCGCTGAAAAGAGACGAGAGCCCCCGAGGCGAACAGTGGACTTTTTTTTCTCTGTCCCATCACACCTGTTTACAAGAGGAAGCGGTGATGTCACCCACTTCACACTTGGTGACAATGGTGGCTGGAAGAAAGCAACAGGTCGCGAGGGGCAGTGGGAGGATGAGGAGGGGAGGGGAGAGGCTGTCGAGGGGCCTGAAGAAGCTCTCCGTTTTATTTACCATGGAGACTATGTTTTGGCCCCTTCGGCTCGAGCACAATAACACTTGCGGGTTCAAGTTCCTGCCGTACCCCTATTCTCTGTGTCCTTCCTTTAATTCTGCACCAGCCTCTCTCTCATACATCATATGGCTGGGGCTCAAAGACATGAATTTCCCATCTATTGAGACTTCTCTGTAATTACCTTGAGGAGGAGGAGGGGGGGTACACCGGGGAAGTGAAGAGAGGAGGGAGGGGGCACATATTAAAAGTGCCTGAAAAAGAAATACTCCGCATTCTTCTATCACTCTTCACAAATGCAATAAAAGAATGAAGAGGAGGGAGGGGGTGAGGTGTTGGGTATGAGGGTACATAAAAATGGGGTGCGTTCCAGGAGAGTCGGTCCCCGGAGGGAATCCGAATAAATTAATCACAGCGATTGGCTTTTTTTTCCTTTTTTCTCTTGCCTCCTTTCCTCTGGCAGGACGCTGTCATCTAATTGGGCCCTGCCTCTGTGCAGCGCTCTGATTGGCCGAGAGGGAATGTGAGAACCTGAAGACCTCGGCCAACGAGGCTGACAGGGGCTCAAAGGGCAGCTTCTCTCTCCCGACTTGAATGGGGAGAAGCCGGGGAGAGAGCCGGGGAGGGGGGACGGGACACTATTATACAGCTACTAATGGAGCGGCGGATTTGGAGTGGGATAATTAAAACCAATGGAGGTGGGGAGGGTGTGTGAGGGGAATGTGTGTGTGTGTGTTTTCACGTGTGCATATTCACATGTTTGTAAGAGAGGAGGAGAGAGCGAGAGGCCATGAGAGGCAGAGGAGTGAGAAGAGAGAGAGCGAGAGAGTGAACCCACCAACAAAAGCAGGGATGTGTCTCTCCTCCCCACCCCCACCCGCTGTGGTCTCCCAATAGCCAGACATCTGCCTCATTATAGCCTGCACTTCACTGCATGCTGCCCATTGTCTGTAGCCATTCTGTTTGTGCACACCATTCTGAAGGCCTGCAGAAATAGCTGCACAGCCACGATGTCTCTTCACACAGCAGAGTGGTGGCCCCGGAGGAAGTGTTTTTGTTTTGAAAAACCGGCCTTGAAATCGGCCATTGCTGTTGGGAGAGACAGCGATACCTGGGAGGCAAATTGGGGGAATCACACAGATTGTTGTGTCCACTCTGATTCATGTTTCTCCCTCAACGTCGTCCGGTCAGAGGAGCGGTGCCAACTGAATGCACAAGTTTTGTGTACACTGCAAACAAACTAAACCAGGTGACTTCATGGCTCAGGACACTTTTAACAAAGACAGAAAGGATGTAATCAGTGAAATCACCTGCTGCAGTGAGGTGAGTCAGAGGCGTGCGGGGGGACATGAGGTTGGCGGGGAGTTTAAAAAGGTGGATGGGAACCAACGTTCATCCCTTGAGAGTTACCCTTTAGAGATTGTCCATGAATCACTCAGAAAGGCCCTTAAACCCCCCCAGACTTGTCAACAGAAGATCACTCGTGTTTTATTTCCCGCTATGAATCAATTTGAAACCATTTTCTGTTTCCCGTTGTGAGCCTTGTTTTTAATCTTGTTGATAAAAGAATCACATTCAGTAAAGTACACACTCACAGCAGGTGTGTTCAATACTTTCCCTAATTACTCCTTCACAAGAGGGGTGAGTTTGTTTAGTTGGACAACATGCACCTTTAGGATTATTTTAGAGCTTTTCCACAGCGTGCATTTTGACTTGACACAGGATGTTGATAATAACTTAAATGGCGGGTGGGTTCCATTAAGTTGTTCAAGTCTTCGGGACGTGTTCTTATTCTCCATGCCGGCTCACTGTCATGCCGTGTTCACACCGGACGCGACGCGAATTTGCGGCGCCGCGTCCACCGCGGAAGTTTACTCGCGCGAGTAGAAAGAGGGTGTTCACACCAAACGCGAATTCACGGCGCGACCAAAGGGGCGTGGCTTAGCTCTACACAAACACACTTGAGATTGAGATAGAATGCGGTAGAGACTAAATCCAAGGGAATTCCGTGCGATTGGATAAACTGGTTCACAATGATGAAAAAAAGACTTAAGGGACAGACTGAAAATTAATCATATTTAATATTCATGAAAATTACCCCGCTATGTCTGCGGCGGATTCACACCTGCACAGTTCATTAACCCAAAAGTTACAAACTGAACTTGTTCTCTTGTCGGCTGCTGCTGTCACTGATTTATATAACCTCCTGGAGGAGCACATGAGGTCGATGCTCATTGTTCACACGTTCTCCTACAAATGTCCAGCAACACAAGTCAAGTTCAGTCTTAAAAAAAAACGTTTTGTCTTCACGGGAAACAACTTGGTCAGGTTCAACATATGATATCTTACAAAAAAACTATTCCTCATGTTTGTGCTTTTCTTGTCTTCACAGGAAACATTTCAGTCAGGTTTGGGAAAATATTGCTGGTAGGATTAAAATAACTTAATAAGTGCCGTAACGTTACGCAAATTATGTGAAACATAAATCAACCTTGTATTCTCGTTTCACGAACAGCGGTCTCCTAGCTGAAAGATTGCTGGTTGGTGGACCCATCCACCTCCAAGTGTGTGCTTTTGCAGTCTATACGGTTTTCTCGTTTGTTGTCTGCCAATGTTTTTGTATTGAAGCAGCTGATGCCTCATATTCTATGTCAGTCTGCACATTATGATGCAAAGTTTTTTTTTCAATTCTGCTCTTAGCACCGTGGTGAATCAGGAATTAGATCATCATGGGGCATTTCAACTGACCACTGAAACACACACTTAAAGGTTATTGTATAAAAAGCAGCTCTGAGGACTGACTCAACTCAACAGGATACACTTACAATCAAACACAAACTTTTAGGTTCCCATGAACATACATTTGCACACATGAAAATACACTTTACAGTTACTGAGTGGAATTTTAAACTGGTCTCAATGTAAAACTGATGCCCCTACATGACGTACATAAATACACAAGACCATCATCCAGAAGATTGGCTATTTCTAAATATTTTTTCTTTTTTGTCATCGGTGCCTCCGGGTCAGATTCTGTGCAAAATTAAACAAAATCATGCAAGCTTACCAGAAACTCCTTCAGCTCAGACTACAGCCGGATGCGTTCGCCTTCGATATGTAGTCAGAGATTCGGCGGGAAGTAGATGTTCTCCTCACCCGGGAGCATCTCCTCCTCCAGGAGCAGAACTTTGTCGGTCCATCACAGACGCCACGCTGCTGGAGACCCAGGCCGTATTGCCGGGCCCCGCTGGAAGGAACGGAGGCACGGAAAACCAGAACCAGGACTGAGCAGGGCAGACTGTCAGTTTTCTAAAGGGACTCTGGTGCTCTGAAACACTATTGCATTTATCGTCAGAGAACGCCGTAGTAGCTTTAAGTATATGTATGCCTTATTTCATCATGTTTTGCGGTCATTTTGCTTAATACTAAAATCATTAGTGGGATTGCGTCTGGGGTGCAGTCCAAGTGCATTTCATCAGTCTAAGGTTGGGTAACGGCTTACTCTAAACTCCAACTTTCACAACAAGCTATGACAAGATGATCTGACCGACTTTTGCTAATTCTCCGCACTAATTACATTTGCTGTGTTCTTGTTTCAAAGGTGTTAATGCATGTGGCTAATTAATCACTGCAGAAGACTCCCGCGCTGCCTGCTCTGTTGCGCACATTCAAGACCCAGAGAGTGACGTGAGAGAGGAAGAGGAAGACAGAGAGAGATGTGGGGAGGGAGGAAGGGAAAAAACCTTCATCACTGCGGATATTTTAACCTTTTATTTCAGTTTTCATCTTAAGGGTCTACAATGACTCAGGGCGGGAAAAATACAGGACTGGAGCTCATCCCTTTGAAGTTGCCGGCTGATGGAGAAAACAGGCGAACCTCAGAGAGAGACGAGTGTTTCATGTGAATATTTAAACAAGAGAAAATTAGCCATTCATTTTTTATTGCTTCTCTGTATTTTTCATCTATCTTATCTTCGCTATGCTGTATTTTCTGTGACATCCAATTAGAGAGACCAGATCTGTCAACTTACCTTTCATGACATGAACCACATTGTAATTTGTGAGGAATGCAAGCACCCTTTACAAAAAAAGGTAAATAAATAAAAGCGTCGAGACAACCCCTCGCCTGCTTGCACATACCACACGGGCACTTAGTTTCAAAGTAGCGCTGCCCACCACGGCCCGCTTACTTTCATATACCGTGCTCCCTTTCTCCTAGGGGCCTGAGGTGAATGTGCCCTTTGAGAGTGGAGGGAAAGCAAACATGTAGCCGGCAGCTCCCGGCCTGGGAAAAGAACATCCAAACTGAGTGGGGCTGTCTTCAGAGCGACAGCCTGAGCAAACAACCTGAGAGGGCTTCATGAGAGTGGGGGGGCCGCTGGGTGACTGAGGGGCTTCACGGAGCTTGCCGGGGTCTAACCTTTCATACAACAGAGGCACTTTAACATTTTCAAATGCCGCCGGAGCGAGAGATGGTGAGATATGATCCAAAACTACGCTTGGAAAAGCACAAAACCTATAAAATGATTGATAGCGCAAAAGCAAAACAAATTAGGGTGCCACTCTGTAGCTTCACTTGGCTACAAGTTGCGAGTGTTTGAGAAATCTAAAATTGCAATACACTGGAATTCATGCAACACACTCCACCCTGCTGGTGTGTGAGCTTTATGGTTGGGTTGTAGTACCATTTCATCAACTCTGAATCCCTATCAGAAACAATTTAGGCTAATTGTTTGATTGAGATTAAGATATCATAATGACATTCATATAAGGTTAACTGGGAAATTTCAACATCTGAAGGTGACTTGTAATCAAGTAGATCCTTTCACTCTCCAAACGGCTTCAAGTTTTTTTCTTCAACCGAGTACAGACCGTAAAGGACAGCACATTAACCAAGCAACAGTCTACATCACTACAGCAACCAAATGACCCTGACTATCAGAACCCAACCTTACTCATACCAAAAGAAAATATAAAGCCCACCCCCCCAAGACCCCTGACTGTGGACAATAATTTCATGCATTCCACCCCCCACGTTTATCCCCAGTATGTGTATTATTGTGTGTATCATTAGTCTTTTGTAGAACCAAACCTATGGAGGTTTTAAATGGACAGCGTATAAAGCACTTTTCTAGTCCTAGTGACCATTAAAAGTGCTTTACAACATAAGTCAACATTAACCCATTCATACACATGCATACACCAGAGGCTGCCATAAAAGGTATGTATGATCTTTCACAATCACACCAATTTGGGGTTCAGTATCTAGGACACTTCGACATGTAGGCCAGCGGTCGTTGTACACTCTGAGGTTTGTAATAGCTGTGCTTAAAATGTTTGGAACCCCTAAAATCCCATGTGGCCCAGTCTGGCCTCCCATTTGAAAAGCTCTAAAACCGCCAATGAAGAGGGAAAAATAGGATGGTACACGGTCTAACCTTTTTGGAAGAGGCATTTTGTATGTGATTTATGACTTTCTAGACCCCAAACATCCAAACCACATATCAGAACTTAATTCGTGTGTAGACTAAATTTGCATACTCTACATTGAGGAGAAATGATGCAGTTGCACGCAACTTTAGATTGAAGCTCACAAAAACATTTAGCCTTTTGTAGCTTTAAAATAGTCAGTTTGGATCACTATTTGTAGAAACAACAAACCCTTAGCTAATGATTTCTAATTCTAAAAGAAATCTTTGGAATAAACTATATTGGCTCTATTGCTTTGGGCAGAGAATCATACCCTATTTTGGGGGACAAAAAGGAAGTTCAATACCTCATGTTATGCCCCAGCTCATAATTCACACAACCAAAGATAAAAAACGAGAGTAAAAAACATTTTGTCACACTATCTGCCTGAAAAATCAGTACACCATTGGTTATGAAAACAAAAGTATCTGGGCAGTTGGATAAAGTTATTAAAAGAACAGAGAAAGAACAGACTCTGTAAATATTATCTCTCCTCATTTTGCCTATCAATGACCAAATGAAGAGGTTTAAATGTGGAGCGAAGTAGCTGTGAGTGGTAGCGGGGGGTTTACTGGCTTGTTTATCCAGTGTCCCCCAAGTCGTGACTACTGTTCACGTAGCCAGGATCAGAGCCCACGGATGGGGGCTTTGAGTGTTTAGTCCGTGGATTAGCTATTGTGCCAGGCTAGCACAATAGGCCCCCAGCCCCAGCTCTTTGGCCACACAACCAATACACCAACTCTATTGTGAGCACCAAGGGGGGTCACAGTCCCGTATTCACTTAAAAAGGATGGCTGATTTGGGACCAAATTGTCTTAGTCAATTGAAGATTATAGATTGAGCCATTGTCAGGATCAATTTACTGTGTATCTTGCATCTTGCTCTATGAGGTTAAGGAAGTTTAGAAAAAAACGTGGCGCATCATAGTTTGAAGCTGCCTTAGAAGGTAGGGGTGGGGGAAAAATCCATACAGCATAGTATCGCGATATTTTGCGTGGCGATATTGTATCGATACACGGAAGCCAAGTATCGATCTTTTATCATATCAATTACAGGGCTGGGCCCGTTAACGCGTTATAAATGCGCAGCAACCCATTAACGTCGACAATGATTTTATCATGATTAACTGCATGTTTGAGTTTTTTTTGCATTGGAAGGGACTTAACGTTACACAGCATCGATGCAGTCACCAGCTTCCTTAGAATCGCAACGAATGACAGCACGTATGAGCCTCCAGAAGCAACGTCGTCGGGAGAATACACAAGTTGGATGAAACGGAGCGCACTACACAAGTGACGCCGTTACAACGTGCACCACCTGTTGCTCTCACTGAGACTAATGGACATCACTGTAACCACAGTTATCTCGGAGTTACAGTTTGTAGCGTACCCCTCTAACAGATGGTCTTTAAAGACCGTAGCTTTAGCCGTTAAACGGCGCACTTGGAGACTTCCGTTTCAACTCTGTTTTTTCGACAAAAAACATGCAACAAAAACAACAAAATTGATTGACAAACAGTTTCTAACTTTAGAACACATATTGAGTGACTTAGACAGTTCATTATATTGATGAACTGTGGGTGCTGCTCCACATGCTTTGACTGTTTCTGAATTATTTTTAACGTTACAGTTTGAACATGGACAAAAGAAGGAGTTGCTTGTCCCTCTAACAGGTACCCTTACTACTGAACAGACTGTTTATAAAATAAGATAATCCTTTATTAGTCCCACAGTAGGGAAATTGCAGGATTACAACAGCATTGCACACAACCCAGGTAGCCAAAATGACCTAGCCCAGATCCGGCTTAAGCTCGGCACGCCGGAAGAAACACGTCGGCCCGGGTACGGCTGCCGACTCTGCTTGGGTCCGTTTGCCGACTCGGGTCGAGTCCGGTTGAATTAATTATTATTATATAACAATACGATAAAATAAGACACAGACCAAAATGTTACAGTACATTTGTATTGACTGAATGCACACAGGGTTAAATTAAAAATAGAACTCTAACTGAACACAAAAAGACCACCGTCACTCCGGCATCATGGCTTGACGTCCAAAAATAAAAAAAACGGAGGTTGCAGCCTGGTAGAAAAAAACTGTTGTGAGATCTCATAATTTACAAAACATAAATGGTAAATCTATCAATAGAATTGCAAACCATTATCACTCCTTATGTATTGAATATTGTGTCTGTATAAAATGTAATAATATCTGACACGTCCACGTCTGCTAGATTGTAACTACATTTTGATATTTCAGGAGATAAAACATTGCAATACAATTTTGCCACGTTTCCATTACATTACGTTAAAGTTACTCCAACCCTGCTTGCCCTTGTAAACCAGCTGGCTCGGTTAAAACAGTTATACAATGCAGCGTGAGGCGTTGTTACACATGTCTGTGCTCAAACATCATGGCTTGATAAATACAAAAGTGTTCTTTCATTACAGACTAGTCCGCTAACAGCATTATTCGGGTCCTCGGGACATGTTTTCTAGCTAACGTGCTGAACTCCTCTGACAAGGTTAGCTAGTTTAAGCACGGTTAGCATTGAATATACATGGGCCATGTGGAGGAATTAAGCCCCTCAAAAACGAGTAATGTATATCTTAATGTGTTAAATAGACATTGCCCACCATATTTTAACTATTTAATAATGCGGGTACTTACCACAAGAGCAGATGTCGGTGGAGAAAGAAAAGAAAGAGTGAGAATGAGGTCCGGTCCTTTTTATGCAAAAGCTTCCACGAGGGAGGCCCTAGTGGTTGCCTGTTGCCTTTTACTACTATTATTTAAAACAATGGGAAAGAACCTGTTTCAGTGCTGGTTGCCGATAAACCCGGCTGCCATGTCTCAGTTGGACAAATATACTGTCATAAAAGAAAACCCCTGAGAGATACGATGATTATATTTAAAACAAGTGTCTCAATGCATCATATATTTAAGTAAGTGCTATATATTAGTCTTAGAACAATATTTTTCCACCAATATTTTAAATGGAATTTGTGGAATCAACTGTGAAAACCGTGTATTGTTGATGCTTGTTTTGGGGAATTCTTGAGAAGAAATGCATTTAATTTTACACCTTTTTTAAGGATCTGGTGTAACTGTGTTATACGTAACAACAACTAAACATTTCAAACTGACATCATTTGCAGCCGCAACCGATTTTGGGCCAGCAGCATGTGACAGATGTTAAATGTCGGCCTGTGGTTTTCAGGCCAAAAGATTTGCGCGCACCTAACCAGAAGAGAATGTATCGTTAATTAAATGTTTTATGATTTCATTCCCCATGTGGTAACCCAGTACATCATCCTCTCACACAGCATGCCGCCGCTGCTCATGACACATGGCTGCAGTGCCGAGGTGAGGGCCTGCCTGAGGACCGAGGGGCAAACAGATGGTCGACAACAACCAAGGGAGACGTCTTTGACTGGCCGGCAGCGCCAGGAGCTGCCAACAAAAAAGATCTCCAATCCGAGGCCCCGGGGAGGGAACAATGGGCCAAATGCAGGGTGAGTCAGTTCTCATTCACTCAGCAGCTGGCTGGGAACCAACAGGTCGGCATGCTCAGCACTCCTCATGGACGACAAGAGGGGAACCTCGCCACAACGAGGCAGAGAGGGAGAACTTGTCGGCAAATGATCAAAATCGTGAGAGAGAACCAATCAGTGACGGTGTAATCCCAAACGCCTTTGTTGGCTCTCGGTTTTGTTGGCGCACCTGTTTGACACCTTCTCACTTTGATCACTCTTGAAGGGGGAATTCTCCTTTTTCTGACAATCTGCAGGTTCATCTCACTTAAGATGTGTTGAGGAATGTGCACACAACAGTGATGGTGGGCTTGAATTTAAAGAATTGCAAGAGCAGATCACAATGGCCAACTGTTAGTATACCTCACATGGGCATAGGAGACAAATTGGGCAAATATTTAGTCAGTCTATTTAAATGCATGTTGAATGAATGAAAACCTCACAGGGCATGTAGAGGATGCATTCCTGTAATTCATTCAGCTTTTTATAATTATTTCTCCCGGATGAAGAAAAGCTGCAATCTGAATGTGTTACAGGCAAAGGGTTTAATTTCAGTTTTGCCCTCAAACAAATATGCCAACATTTACATGTCACAGATACCAGTGGAAAGAACCACCTTGTATAACGTTAAGGGAGCGGTGAAGTGGTTTATGCTGTGCAGTAAGATGTGCTTTAACTGCCTTGTTGTCTCATGACATTGCTGCCTATCTGCCCACCCGTCTGTCTCACTCTCTGCTAGACAAAGTAGCCGAACTAAGCCCTGTTAAAGTTAATAGCACTGCACAAGCACAGAAGCCCAGACAGGCCAACACCAATAAAACTCCAGCAAATTATATCAGAGAAAAAAAGAGGCAGCGAGGAGTCATTTTGTTATTGGGTTCGGCATTCCACGGCTTCGGAGGACTCTTGCGTCACACTGGAACAACTTTGGAACACTGCAGAAATGATGCTGTGGGTTTTGAAAACGCACAGTGGCTCTTGGCATGACTGGGACATTGTCGAGGCCGGGCTCCGACATCCTGAGAGGGTGAAAAGTCTCCTGGCAAAGCTCCTGTCCTCTTAGCCTCTGTCATACACCGTGTCCTGTGGCAGGCTGCCATTATTACACATCTGGCTGGTCAATTTTCACTTAAATACAATTTTGTGAAAGTCAGCAGAATGTGGAGATGAAACCAGCATCACAGACGCTGTAATGTAGACATGTTGTAGTCTGTTTCTGTAATGTTTTAAAAGAAAAAAGGTCGTAGTTGAGCATCTTAAATATTGTCTACTTATCTCAACTCTTAACATTTTTACCATCGTTATAGTTCATAAAAAAAAAATATTCACCAAACACTGAACGATTATGCAGCTTGATTAACATTCAATGCCAATGTCGCGTCCTAATGCAGGAAGTGGTGTGTCCGGTGCAAAAAGGCGAAGGGAAAGTTGATGTGTTGGAGAGGCATTCAGCCTGTCTGACTTTTATGCCAGAGAGCAAGGATCACTTCCCAACTGATGCCTCTTCATAACATATGGCGAGATATCATGCTGTGTTGAACAAGACTTGAAACTAGTGAGAAGTCAAGTGAGAAGAAGGGCCATTTTCGTATAGCACTTGCACAATTCACTTTTCAGACCCCTGAGGTTGCCACATGATATTTAGTCATAAACCAAAGTTTTGGACAAATTAAATATTTGACCTAATGGTGGTTAATTTGTCAATTGGCTACGTAAGCGGTTACCAAAATGACTTGTGCTCTGCATCCTTTGTTTGTCTTTCCAGCTGTTGTTGAGATATTTCAGTCTGGTCCAAAGTGGTGGACAGGGTTTAACAGGCTTTTCCAATATCAACCTCTGTCGGATGAAGCCTTAGCAGGGAGTCAAAGGCTGCCAAATATAATGCAATAAACACATCTTCCTGTGCTTGTTAATATTAGCCATTCAACATTAGAAATAGTCACAATCTTTGAAAGACTGAAAATAAGTAATGCAACCCAGTGCAGTGGCTCCATTACCAGTAGGCAGAGGTTCTGTTGTGACGCTGACGCATGGTTTGGCTCAGTCTCTCAGTCTGGCTGTCTGTGTGTATCCTAGTCTGGGATGGAAAGACCAGGTCCAACATTAGTCAGTGATGCAACAGACAGCACCATGTAGCGAGCGTTGACTTTCAAATTCTTATCTTTGATTGTATAGAGTCCAGTTTTATGTGGTTGACAATGAAGCACACAGAATGGTTTTAACTCCACAAATACATGCATGACACATTCACAGCTACTTTTGGACCCTTGTCTCTGCGTAATGGGAGCTCACTGCTCACCAGGACCCAAATCCCTGGGCACTGCCTCTGCCAAGCAGTGTAAATATTTAGGGTCACCCGTCACACAATGGAAAACGAAAGCTATGACTTTGGATCTGTGGACAGAAGCCAGCAGCACATACCTGTGTTTTTTTTTTCCAGGTCCTTCCCAGGCCGCGGGACTTTGACAGGAGGCAGAAAAACGTTATCTGTCTGATGTGGAAGCCGTGGCATACAGGGCACTAAATGAATCACTGCTGGAGAAAAGGCTCTCGTCTTTACATAAACACCATCCCTCCAGAAACGTAGCACGACACACTGCGAGGTCAAAATAACCTACACTCACCTTTCCTGTTACTGTTGTTGTTTGTAGGCATTTTTCTTATATATACAAGTAGGTAGTAGAGTTTAACCAAAAGAGAAAAATCAAGTATATTAACAACAGTTACATTTTGTCTGAACATTTGGTTAAAATGTTTTTTTTTACAGACTGCCTACAAATGACTTGGGTATTTACTGTTTCCCCTCAGAGTTGTGTCCTTGTCAAGTTAAATTAACATTTGGACCATCATGCAACAGTAAAACTCACACTTATGAAATTCAGCAAGTATTTGCACCTTATTAATGCTAATTAACCACTCTGCCTTTTCAGCTGTTTGGATCATTTTAGGATACAGAACATAGGCTTCATTGTTGGTGGTTTTTATTCATTTCTCGTTTCAACAAATATCTCTAAAGTTCTGTCTCCATGCACCAGAAAGTGCTTTAAATGTTATTTCTAAACCCAAATCTAACCCGTTTAACATTGAAATAACGCACATCACATTCCTTTCATAAAACACAAAAAAATGACCTTTAAGGATATTAGACAAATCAAATGAGTAAATCAGGAATGCTAACAGGTTAAGTTTACAGAAGGTTTTAACATCTCTACCTCAACATCTTTCATGAAAAAAACATACATGACAAACAAACCTGATGAATGAAGCTAAAGGGAAGAAAATGCAACATGAGGCAATAAAAGGTTGAACGGTTTGATGGATTAGAGCACATGAATTAGGAATAGTGTTTGTTGGAGAGTAGGGTTGTGATCCAGGAAGTCAGAGGCTACTTTCAGAATAAAAATAAATCCTGTGTTAGGGATCTGGGCTACACTAAAAGCGTTTACAGGCACTTTGAAAAGAGCCTCAGAGACCTCACGACGAAAGGAAAACTAGCTGGACACACAGGGGGATACATTGAACTTAGTGTGTGGGGCCTGTGGTGGATAGTCTGCTGCTAAACATAGAGCCTATAGGACTCATTCACTCTAGGAGAATACACTGCTGCTTTGACCCCACAAGGAGTCACAGCAGCCCTGAACCGAACGACTCATAACGCTATCATCGCTGAGCATTTTTACAAGAGGTGGGAAAAGGTTTCAGTCCCACATTTGAAACTGGATAAATAAACTACTGAATAAATACCAGTGTTTGTCGCCTGTGCGACTCACCTTGAATGGTCCGTATTCAGTTGGTACACTAACAGGGCTCCCTTGTGCTCTCTTTACCCTCACAGATACACTCACCCTGTTGTGACCTCCGCTGGTCATAAACAGATGTGGAAAGTACCCAGATACAATCACGCTACAGGGAAGTTTGGCTTAATGTGTCCTCAGTTATTTATCCTCCCTGAGGATGCACGTTTACTTCTATACTGTAGCTACTTCATGCAAACGGAAAGCAGCCCAGCAGCAAAGACCACACCGACGTTAGCGGATAGCCGGTGAAGAAAGTGGAGCATTTAGCAGAGCCAGAGCTTTTCCTCAAGAGTTGGTGGAGACCAAAACAGAGCTAAATGAACAGTAAATATTGTTCTGCAACATCCATTCTTGTGTTGTGTGATTGAACGATTACAACCTCCAATTGGTTAATTGGTCTAGAGACTCGTAGGCTCTGAGGCATTGTAAAACACACTTCATTCAAACTCAAAAACAAGCGGCGGTGTATGTACTGTCATCGTACAATCTTGCCAAAAACACAATTATACTCACTAAGCTGTAGCTTCTGGGCTTAAAAAGGGACAAATGTGTTCTAGTATTGTGACATAAATTTATTTGTACTCTCTTTCTATTTAAATGTGACATGTTCAATGTTATACTGATATGAGTAACAAAATGTTAATGGTACACAGGAAGTTTTCTGGGATGCCTTACTAACAGCAGACAGAATCTTTGCATTCAAATCCTGACTTTGACATATTGCATCATTTTCTTTTTCTCTCTCATAAAACATAAAAAGGCATAAAAAATACCCCGCCATCGGCATAGAATTCCAAAATCAAAGTTGTCAGTCATTCTTTCGCTTGACGACTATTTTAAAACAACCGTGGCAGACGTTTTATCCTGCAAGGTGAAATTATTTAGGTCGTCCTGCATCTTTTTTTTCTGATTGAAGGGGAAATCCTGCATTAGTCTTTGTCAGCAGCTTTCTAAGAGAAGCTAAGGTTTAGAAGCTTTGATGCCCGATTGGCTTTAGGAGTCTTGAAGTGTTCGTCAAAGAAGAGAAAGGAAAGCTTTTGACATCAATAGACTCGCAGTGGTGTTAAAACGAATATGTAATGATTTCTTTCTTCGTTTGTGTGAGACACAGTGATGTATTTCTATCATAAAATGTCCAAATACAGTGTAATCAAAGTGAAGTAATGGTCACAGCTGAAATGGTGATCAAAAAGATACTTACTGTATATCTGGACCTGTGATAATTCAGCTAATTTGAGGCATCCATGTTTGTTTACACGTCAGATACATCTAAGCTTTCAGGTCAATTTGAAGAATGATGTTTGTCACTCCTCAAAGAAACACCAAGCTCAGCAGAGCAGTGATTGGACTGCTGACTGCAGTAATGTGCACCAGAACTGTTCCCCTTTAATTGAATGTTCAATTCACTTCCATAAGCCGTCTCAATGTTGTTCCGGTGAATCTGGCAGTGCATCCAATCTGTCTAATAAATCTCTCTTTTGCAGGATAAAACAGCACATTTTACAATGGCCTTTCACCGTGAGCTGCCCAAGGCACACCTGTCACAATCATGCTGTTTAGTTAGCGTCTATACATGCTTATCTTGGCACAGGAGAAGTGTTCACTGACAATTTATTGAGGGGGGTCTCTAAATTTTTTTTGCAGCAATATTCAATACTCAAAATGCAAAACGTGTTTTCTTCCATCAATGACACAGCGAGCCAAAGCCTGCCTTCCTGCCTGTTTGTAGACATAAACGGACCCTTTGGATACATTTGATCCAGTGCCGTTCGTGAGAAACAGTGAAGCCGGACGCGACGGCAATGAGAAAAAGCCGAGCTCAGGTCTGTGTGTCGGGTTCGAGTGTTTGCAACTTTTCCACCAAACTTTTCTTCATCAGCTCACCAGGTTGTATTCATCAGCTCACCAGGTATGCAGCACATTCGGGGGGAAATCTAATCAGCTATCTGATGTCAGAGGAGATTGATGAGTCCAAGATAAAGGAAATGGATCAATTTCAAATAGTATTAGTGGTTGGATCTACATTAGCCCATAACACAGTGCTAATCTCAACCTCATATTTTAAGGGTTGTAGCTGCTGAGGTTGCTTATTAGTTTTTTGGGAGAGAAATGGATGAGATACGTGATGTGGAAAAGGGAAGCATGTAAGCTATGAAGCACAACATGATCGTAAGTTAAAAGGGGTGTGAATCAATACCAATGAATCAGAGCACGTTGACATTTCTGGGACAAAGAGTCACCGCCTATTCAACATATAATTATATAGCAATGTCGCTCGTCTTTCTTACTGCGCAATCATTGGCTTTAAAAAAAAATAGAAAATGTCAGCCAGTCAATGGCCTACTCAATATGAAATGGATGGATGTATAAGAGGAAACAGATGCTCTTCTCCCATATATCATTTCAATTGGGTGCCATGCATGCTTACAAAGACATACATACACAACAGTGGCGGGCCATCAGGGCCTGCTAAGCCTTCTATGCTGGCCTAAACAGAATCACAAAGTTTACATTTAAATTAAATTTTTTTCTAATTCTTTTTTCTTTATAATTAAAAGTTATAGCTATTTTATAATTTAATTGTTTTTCACAAATACACTACCGTACATGTATTCTAATTATTTTTCCCTATTAGCTTATTTTCTCATTGGACAGCTCCTGTGTTCCTCTGTTGGAAAACAAAGTTAACATGCGCTGTGATTGGTCAGTGGGACACGTCAGTAGGTGGCACCGCGCGCCGCGATCAGCTGTTAAATCCATGGTCAAAATCCACAGCCCAACACTGATACACAATAACAATAATAATAATAATAATAATAATGTGCAACAAACAGACAAAAGAATAAACTAACAGCACTGCTGACGCACTTGAGCATTAAGCTTTAATCATAGCATGGATGAAGTATTCAATTAAATGTATTTTATATAGCCCAAAATCTGAAATGTGCCTCGCAGTGCTTGAACAATCTGTACACATAGTACAATTATGACTTGAATTCATTCCCTTAATTAGATGCAACATATACACATTTGAGTTTCTTTGGAATTTTTTTTAATAAATTAGAGCAAACTTAATCGGCATCAATTTATAACAATTCTTATTGTTTACAAGTCTCATCCATGTCCGGCTCTGTTTCATCCCAGATTCTGCTGTTAAAGGCCGTATGCTTAACATCATTTGGGTCACCAGTGTTCTTTAAATACATGTTTTCAGAGGGAATTTAAAGGGGTTCCCCTCTAATTTGTCCTTTCCTCTTTTTGTTCTGCGTAGCTTCATGAGTATGTACAGATGCTGCTGCTGCTCCAGCGGCCTTGAAGAGACTAAAGTTAGTGTGTTTCTCTGCTCTCCGGCGGCACTGCTCTTTCACAAGTTTTACTCTGGAAGCACACCATATAATTTTCCCTAAGCCAGCCGAGTCTCTATTTTTTTTCCAACCACTAATTAATTATAATTCAGCACAGTTTGATGCAGTCAGGCCAAAGGAATGCCGGAGCCTCCGAGTCGAGTTAAGGGCCAAGGAGGAGGAGGCTGACAGAGGGATGGATGGAGGGAGGGAGTCTGTGGTTTCGATCTCGCTCTCTGGCCCGGCCCACCGAAGGGATTTAATTACTTGTACGACCAAAGTCTCGGAGGCAGAGACTCAACACACTGCTGACTGCAGAGGTGTTACTTTTCACGCCGCAGACAATTACTGAGGCTTGTCTTACCTTGAGCGGATAATCGCTCCAGTCCCATGTTGGTGTTTGGATAAATGAGAAGAGCCGAGGGACAAAATGTCAGACGCAACCGATCCAAACTCTGGCAAAAACATGCAAAAACCCCCTAGTGCACCGCAGTATGTTTTTGAAGAGTTTTTGGTGGCAGAAAAGCAACTATATAGGTTCTATAGTTGGTATAACCCAGGTAATCATGAGGCAGGACGTGCTGGGAGTTGCAGATGGAAGCTTTTGACCAGTTTCTCATCTTCAGCATAACAACAATAGTTTGCTGTGTTCCAGTGTTCAACACAAAAGAAGTGTCAACAGAAAGATGTTGTATTGTTTTGTGTAATTACAAAGTAAATCAACTTTGCTGTCATTTTTGCAGAATTGTTGTGAAACCTTTTGAGAACAAATAACATCCCCCCCATTTCCCATGTTGGACAATGTTCTCCGGCGATGCTACTTCTTTGTTCGTTGGCGTTAAACAGCCTCCATATATATTCCCTCATTGATTTAGCAGACGGGGTCTCAGCGCCTCCGCCTGCAGCATCAGAGAGCTTGCTTTAGCGGGCCTGTGTGGGTGGTCCGGCTGCTCTGTCATACAGGCCGACTTGTTCCGCAGGGGCGGCGATGTCATCGCGGCTGCATCTGCACCGAGTTCTCATATCACACACAGACACACACTCAGAAGTTTTCTGTCTTCGCTTTTTCGACAGCGAAGAGCATCAGGCCCGCAACCGTTGCTGACCGGGGTGCATTCAAGCTTGCGATCCACATTATTCATCTTTCGCTCCGTGTTCATGAGAATGATGAGCACCAAACCAGAACGTGACCACGGGGCAATTTGGGGGCGAAACGCCGCAGACTTTAAATTGAGCAGATGATTCTGTTATGCAAATATTTTGTGATGCTGAAGAGAGGCTTAAATGAGAAGCCTTCGGGGCTTTGCTCGACTAAAAACAAGATGACTGCAGATGTGGACAAGCTTCCCTGCAGGAGGGCTGGTTGCATAGAATATGACTGGATAGATGTGGCACTAAAAAGCTGTCATTGTCCAAGCGGTTACTGTACAACATATGATAGTGTTGTTGTGAACTGGTTAGGCTGTTTGTTAAATGAGTACAGGGTTTTTGAGGGAAAATAACAATGTTTTAAATAAGATGTTTTCCCTCATCAGTTACAGACTCAACACAAAAACAGTCAGTGTACCTGCCGCTTTGAATTGTTGCCAAGACCTTAAGGGACTTTAGACGTTGGGGGCTAGTGCCGCATCTGTGGGAGGCAGACCATATGAGGCAGAGGACCAGCTAACGTTACCATCCTATGATCCTATTGATCCAACCCAAACTGTTGCTGCAAACTTCTTTTTAAATCGAGTTTCCTTTTAGACGAATGAGCCGAATGCTCTGAGTGAACTTGAGTCCCCCTCTGGTAAACAGTTAGGCAGTGTATATGTCTAGGGCTTTTATTGTGAAAGGTAGGTAAGGAGAGGATCTGGTATGTGCTGCCTTGGTCAAGGTTGGAAGGAGTTAAGTTAATCATCTTGGTTCAGACGGACCATGGGACCAAAACAGCTCTAGAACGATTTCACAGTTAAACATGTCGTCAAACTACTTTCTACTGTCTCTGATTGGACTCCGTAGCTTCTGTGTTGTGACGTTATGTCCATTCAGCACAAGGTGATTGTTCAATCCCTTTTTTCGCCATGCAGAAACTCAAAAACAATCTTGTCACAGATAAAAATTCTGCTTCTTCGACATTTTATATTTGCTTTGTGTAACGGTCCGATTACGCAAGGACCCAAAAGCACGACTCCGGAAGACAGAGATAAAGAATATAAGTATTTTACTGAACAGGTAACACACAGGGAGAGCTAGGTTCAAAAACACAAGACAATCTGGCAGGGGACAAGTGCAAGTGAGGGGACCTAAGTAGTGAAGACTAATGAGGGGATGTGCTACAGGTGAGACAGGGATGGGCCAGGTGCAAGGAATGAGGGTTGACGAGGAGGGAGTGACTGATGAAGGGGGCGTGCAGCAGGATCTGAAATGACAGGACAGTTAGTACACAGACAGGATGAAAATAACTTAAAGAAAAGTGTGGCGCTGAACCGTGACAGAATTCCCCCCTCTAAGGGACGGCTCCTGACATCCCAAAGCCATTGCCACACTGGCGAAGGGGATCTGAGGGAGGACTAATACTCCTCCGACATCACTGCCCTCTCCTCATCGGCGGGTGAATTGTCCTGGTCGGAGGACGGCTCCTCCTCGATGTCTGACGCTGCCGACGGAAGAGAGGGAGCAGAGTTCGGCTGGGTAGCCCCCGTGGGCACAGGCCCCTTGGAGGGCTGGTCAGGGTGGCTGCGGTGAAACTCTTATGAGAGGGGCATCCAGAATGTCCGGCTTGACGTTACGGGTTCCGGGCCGGTAACAGAGGGAAAAGTTAAACCGGGTAAAAAAAACAGAGACCATCTGGCTTGCCGAGAGTTCAGTCTCCTAGCGGACTGAATGTACTCAAGGTTCTTGTGATCAGTCCAACACAGAAATGGCAGACTGGTCCCCTCAAGCCAGTGAGGCCACTCCTCAAGGGCCAGCTTAACAGCAAGCAGCTCTCGGTTCCCCACGTCATAGTTCCTCTCTGCCGGTGAGTCGCCTGGAAAAGAAGGCGCATGGGTGGAGCTTCTGGTCACTGGCAGACCGCTGGGACAGGATGGCTCCCACCCCTACCTCGGAGGCGTCCACCTCCACCACAAACTGTCTCTCTGGGTCGGGGACTTGCAGGAGGGGGGCCGATGTAAACCGGGCCTTCAGGTTCTGGAAGGCCTCCTCAGCCGAAGGTGACCACCGAAACTGCACTCTAGGGGAGGTAAGTGCCGTGAGTGGGGCAGCCACGGTGCTATAGCTGCGGATAAACCGCCGATAGAAATTGGCGAACCCCAGGAATCGTTGCAGCTGCTTACGCGAGTCAGGGATGGGCCAGGACGTCACCGCTGACACCTTGGCAGGATCCATCTGCACGATCCCCTGTCCCACGATGTAGCCCATAAAGGAGACAGAAGAGGCGTGAAACTCGCACTTCTCTGCCTTCACAAACAGGGAATTTCTCAGGAGGCGTTGGAGGACCGATTGAACATGGTGGACGTGCTCCTCTCGGGACCTCGAGAAAATGAGAATGTCATCAAGGTAGACAAATACCTGCTTGTTCAGCAT
Source organism: Taurulus bubalis (assembly GCF_910589615.1). Lineage (NCBI taxonomy): Eukaryota > Metazoa > Chordata > Actinopteri > Perciformes > Cottidae > Taurulus > Taurulus bubalis. The sequence continues at coordinate 10,761,558 of NC_136589.1, read as the reverse complement.
GTCTCTCAGCACATCGTTCACCAGTGCCTGAAAGACAGCTGGGGCATTAGTCAGACCGAAGGGCATCACCAGGTACTCATAATGTCCAGTGGGGGTGTTGAAAGCTGTCTTCCACTCGTCCCCCTCTCGGATCCGGACCAAATGATAGGTGTTACGTAGGTCTAACTTGGTGAAGATGGTAGCCCCTCGCAGCAACTCAAAGGCAGAAGAGATGAGTGGGAGTGGGTAGCGGTTCTTGATGGTAATGTCATTGAGGCCCCTGTAGTCAATGCATGGCCTATGTAACTTGTCCTTCTTCCCTACGAAGAAGAACCCCGCACCTGCAGGTGAAGAAGAGGGACGGATGATCCCAGCAGCTAGGGAGGAACTGATGTACGCCTCCATGGCCTCTCTCTCAGGTGCCGATAAGGAGTAGACACGGCCCCTGTGGGGGGTGGTGCCTGGTTGCAGGTTAATGCAGCAGTCGTAGGGACGATGTGGGGGCAGGGATGCGGCCTTGACCTTACTGAATACCTCCCGAAAGTCATGGTACTCCGTAGGCATTCCTGACAGGTCTGACGCAGAGCTGGGGCAAGCTGACTGCGGAACTGCAGCAGCTTGTTTCAGGCAGATCAGATGGCATGATGCACTCCACTCCCTGATGGTCCCTGTGGCCCAGTCAATGTGGGGGTTATGGCGGCGGAGCCAGGGGTGTCCCAGGATTAGTGGATGCTGGGGTGACCGCAGGATAAGAAACCGAAAGGTCTCCAGGTGGTTACCCGACAGGAGCATACAAACTGGTGCGGTCTGGTGAGTCACTGTCCCCAGTAGGTGGCCGTCCAGAGCGTTAGCAGTAACAGGGCATGGCAGCAGTACCTGCGCGATACCCAGCTGACAGACTAGGTCCTCGTCAATGAAGCTGTCATCAGCACCAGAGTCAATGAACGTAGCTAGGGTCTGTGATCCGTTCACGAGTAGCAGCTGAGCGTGGAAAAGGGGTCTTGTGGTTGGGAGAGAGTCTTGTGGTTCGACTCACCAGTACCTCCCCTGTTACGGGCGAGCCATGTCTTTTACTGGGCACCGGGATACAAAGTGACCAGCCTGGCCACAGTACAGGCAAAGACCTCCCCGGCGACGGCGCTCCCCGCGGGTGAGACTGGTGCGCCCTACCTCCATGGGTTCAACCTCCACTGGTTGAGAGGCCGAGGTGAAGCTGGTGGCTGCCGGGGGAGCTCGACGTTGGTTGAAAGCGTGGCGATCTGTTTCCCCCTTGCGTCGCTCCTGTCGCCTTGCCTGGATGCGTCTGTCCACTCGGGAAGTCAATTCTATTAAGCCATCCAAACTGGCAGGCAAATCAAAAGAGATCAGTTCATCTTTAACATACTCCGCTAGCCCAGTCAAGAACACCTCGCACTGTGCTGCCTCGTTCCAGTCGCTAAGGCGTGCTCTTGTCCGAAACTCCAAGGCATAATCCACCACAGTCTGGTCTCCCTGACGCAGCTCCGCTAGTCCCCCGCTTGGATCTGGGCCCTTGGAAACTGCCCCGAAAACCTTGCGAAGCTCTGCAGAAAATAGGAATGAAGAGCAGGCCGGCGTGCGTCTCTCCCATTCAGCGGTACCCCACAGTCGCGCGCTGTCAGTCAGGTGGTTGATGGTGAAGGCTTCCTTAGCCTCCTCTGAGGCGAAGGTGTGGGGCTGCATAGAGAACAGGATGGAGCAGTTTGTGATGTATGGGTTGCAGCCCTCAGGTTCTCCAGCGTAGCGCTCCGGGGTACCCACACGAGGCTCGTGTGTTGGCACAGGCGCCGGTGAGACCGGAGGTGGAGAGGCTGGAGGTGGAGAGGCAGGAGACGGCGCAGCGGCTACCAGCTGGGTCAGGACCATCGTCAGTTGTTGCATCTGGGCGGTCATCGCCGTCATAGCCTGCTCCTGGACTGCTGCAGACCACCGTGTCTCCGCAGCGAAGCCGACCATCTGCGCCTCGTGCTGCTGGAGGGCATTCTCGATCCTCTCGAACCGGCTTGCTGCAGAAGGTTGTGCTTGGTCCATAATTGGCCAGATTGTAATGTAACGGCCCAAGGACCCAAAAGCACAACTCAGGAAGGCAGAGGTACAGAATATTATATATTATATTTTTACTTAACAGGTAACGACAGGTTACACACAAGGAATGCTGGAGAGCTAGGTTAAAAAACACAAGACAATCTGGCAGGGGACAAATGCAAGTGAGGCGACCTAAGTAGTGTAGACTAATGAGGGGATGTGCTACAGGTGAGACAGGGATGGGCCAGGTGCAAGGAATGAGGGCTGACGAGGAGGGAGTGACTGATGAAGGGGGCGTGCAGCAGGATCTGAAATGACAGGACAGTTAGTACACAGACAGGCAGACAGGATGAAAATAACTTAAAGAAAAGTGTGGCGCTGAACCGTGACACTTTGTGTGTGAAAGTATTCATGACAAACAGTAAAAAAAAGAAAACCTTTGTCATGAGCTAAACATAGTCTAAACATGTTTTGTGCTCAATATAATTAATTCATGGTGGAAGAGTATCTTTTTGAAGGACTCAGAATGTTTAAGAATGTAAAATCTATTTATCAAGTTTTTTGTCCGTCCTTGACGAATATCTGAATCTTTTTTAAACCTGCCACACTCTTTCCTTTTTAAATGTGCAGACAATAATTTGTCCTTTAATCGCATGGAGTTTCTTTGTTTTGTTTTTGCGTTGCAGCAGCCATGTTCATTGCATTGAATCTGTTTGCCATTATTCGGTGACCAGTCTGGCCGTTTAAATTCTACAGCAGTAATACTGGGTATGAATCCAGTAAAGTGTAGCCAGTGTTTTGGTCGGAGGTTACGGTAAAGAGCTCTCCCAGTTATAGCTCAGCCAACCAGAATAACATGCTGCCCAAATACGCCAACACACACACACACACACAGAAAACATATGGTTAGCATTCTGAATAACAGCTATATACTTTCACGCAAGAACCAATGCAGCTTTTTTACTCTCCCATTTTGGGGGACCAGCAGCTGTGCCGTGGGCATCGTCACCACAGAGCGGTTGTTTGTCGAGACCAGTTTAGGTCTGTTTGTCTCTCAGTTATTCCTCTGGGCCCCCAAAACAACTTCAACCCCGACCTATTACTGTTCAACTCCAGAACACCTGGTGAGAGGTGCTCCATCCTGCCTCTCTTTAACATAAAACTGAGAAAAAAACAGGACATGAAATTGTGGCTGGAGACTGTTGCATTTTGCTTTGGGGGGAAATGAGAAGACTCTGGTTTTGTTTTGGCTGTTTGTCCTCAACTCACAGACTTACCGACTGTAACTGAGAGCTGACTGTTAGAGAAGGAATCTATACAGGATTATTTTTAAGCTTAAATACACCAGCAACTTTCCGTCACCGGACTGTAAAACTCGTAATTATACTCGCCTCTGTCCAGCTGGGGCATTGAAGGGTGCACGTTTGTTTCAGCAAGTCCACAGAGAGGACTTTATTTGAGCATCTTATGTGCACATTTCTTTGAGTTACAAAACATGCACAGGCCTCAGCCTTCCTTCAGTTTTATTTTATTTTTATAGATAGAAACACACACCCAGTTAGTCTGCAGTAAACCAGCTTTTATTGGGAAATAAAACCTTTTTCCATCAACACCACGCAACTGCTGCTGCTGCACACAGCGGCATTTCGGAGGTTTATACTGAAATACCTCCACTCTGGCTCCAGAGGAATTTGTTCCTCACAAATTCACTAGAATCACAATCTTCTCATTGTTTTCTCCTGACTTGCTCCTCTGTGCTTAAACTCTCATGGAGCTCTCTCCTCAGTTTCCCTGCACAGGTTGCATATTTAACCTCACAGAAGTGTGTCCTAGAGGAAGAGTGGGGCATCAAACAACAAAAAGGAGCTTGGCAAAGAAGCAAGGTATATCAATCAAACAGTGGCATTGCTGTAGGCGAAACAAGGTGCAGCAATACAGGTGTTGGCTTAAAATGCGCTATAAATAGATCCAATGTTAGGTCTGAATGCCAAAAGTGGATCGCATGGGAACACGCCAGAGACTTTTATTTTATTAGAAATGAATCTACACGTTCAAACAGACAAACCAAGGGTTGTGTTGACTGGGGTAAGGTTGGGAAACAGTTGCAAGAATGACTTTGGTTTTAAAAACTACACTGGCAGGTTTTCAAATCCCAAATGTTAGAGGGTAATTCCAGGTCACTCATCATGACAGGTACTGAGCAAGTCAAAACAGTTTATATATATATATATATATATATAAAAAATTGCAATACATTGCTTTTGGTAGGTAGCTACGAACAGTATAAGAACAGCCGGCATTTGGATGTCTGGGTTATTTTTGGGCTTGAACTCTACAAATTTCAACGCAGTGGAGTTTGAAAGACTTAACAATCACCAAGAAAGAGGATCTAATCGAAAGATGGTGTTAAATTGCATTGTGGGACGTGTATGATGCAGTGTGACTCGCACTAGTCAGGATATCTCATTTTGGCAACCTTTTTTTTACCGGTCTCTTGTGAGTCAATCAACCTTATGCACAATATACTAAGGCAGCTTTCACAACTTCATTGTTTGGTTTGCTCCAGATGATATCTGGGGTGTTTCCCCGCTATATTCTGGTTGTGAACGCTGTCAATCAAACTCTTGTGTGGACCAAACCAACCGGGCCGAGACAGTTGAGGCTGAGTCGGATCATTTCAGTTCATTTGAACCAAACCAACCCTTTCCATTATACAGTTCCCTTTTGGTTCTGATGAGGTTGTGTTCACAGAATGAACCAAAGGGAGTAAATGTAGAGTCACATGGACAGACCGGTATGGTGTCTATCCCTCTGCATCATCATCAGCAGCAGCAGCATCACCACACAGAGCTGTCCAAGGGATGAGCAACCTGTCAGTTCTTATGAATTTATGTTTCCTGTTTTCAGTTTGATTTGTAAAAAGCCAGTGTGAACAGGAAACAGACCTGTAATAAAAGACATTAATATATCATATTTTCCTTAATCTGGAATAAAATGAACTGAAATACAGATGTGAAGCACCCGAACTGCCACACTGCTACAAGGGTAGTAAGTAGGTGCCACTTATTTTACATGGTGGATAAAACACTTCATCAGTATGCACTAAGCAGTTACTTACCGTAATGCAGTAACCAGTCAGTGGTCATCATGGGCACGTAATGACCAAAAGATCAGGAGATCACTGCAGAGATGGCTCTAAAACGCACTGCAGACGATTAAATATTCAGCAGAGTGGGTGTTTTTACCATTTCCCTTTGCTGATATATTCAGTCGTTCTTATTTAGTTATTTTCATTTACTGCTGAAGTAAAATAAACGTCCTTCTTGCAGTCAACGCTGGCATTAAAGGGGCCAAAGGTCACAACAACAACCCTCTGATGTTTCACGATAACGGTTGAGAAATACTCCCATTTCTAAGTTGATAATGGACTTAGTGTTTTCAGCAGTCTGAAGAGAGGTTTGCAGATAGTGTTACCACTGAATTGTTCATTTGGCACCATTTGTGAGGATCTGCAATATGAGTCATCCAGTGAATCACCCCATTTTTGAGGGATTATCAAAACGAGAAATGCTGTTTCTCACTGCTTTTTTTCCTTTGACCTTTTGTTGTGTTCCTTCCTCTGCTCCCCTCCTCATGATTGTTTCTCCTTCTTGTTATCCCCCCATAATACCTGTCCTCCACTCTTTCTATACCCCCCCTCGCCCCCTCATATTTTCTCCTTGCTTCCCCACTCATCTCTTTTCCTGTTTCCTCAACTTCTTTTCCTCACCTGTGTCCTCATCTCTCTCTCCCTCTGCTTTTCCACTCTTTTCCTCACTCCTCCTTTTCCTCTACTTCACCCCTCCAATGTCCTCCTCCCATCGTCCTCCACCATCCTTCGCCACACTCGCACCCCATCAGCTGCTGCCGCCTTGGCGGACCGGGGGTGGACGGCTCGGGAGATATTTTGGTGTGCCAGACAGACATAATAAAAAAATAAAACCGGAGGGGTGGACTGGAAAATCTATTAAAAGGACTTATTCACATCTAATGTTGCAAATATTGCTTTTGGGATCTCTGAATAACATCATTATAATCCGGGAACAAAACATCAGCCAAAGACACAAATTTTAACGAGCAGGAAGTGAAAAGGAGGCCTTTTACTGTTGAAGCTCATCTACAGTTTGAAAGAGTCTGCTGTATGAAAGGGAACTGTTGATTTATGCATCCCCCGCCAAAATAAAATAGCCTTTAAGTATACTCATTATGTGTCTCGTGGTATTTTTCTTAGCATTGCCATTGCGGAATAAAATGACTCCAGGTTAAAATTACAGGTTTGCTCTGGAAAAGACGTCATGTTAATACTCTGAAGTTCAAGTTTATTTGTACACTATAAATGTGAAAAATAAATGAGGGTAAATACAAAATGATTATAAATCAACTAACAATGAAATACATTTAAAAAATGCGATTGATTAATAACATTAGAAGAACAGTCAATTACATTATATTTAAGTTGTACAAAATGCTAGCACGGTGGTGACTGTCACCTCACAGCAAGAGGGGCTCGGGTTCGATCCCTGATCCCGGGCGGTTCTTCTGTGTGGATTTTTCATATTCTCCTCATGGCAGCGTGGGTTCCCTCCGGGTTCTCCGGCTTCCTCCCACAATCCAAAGGATAGGTTAATTGGAGTCTCTAAATTGCCCGTAGGTGGGATTGTGAGCTTGGTTGACTGTCTCTATATATGTGCCATGTGATAAACTGCTGACCTGTCCAGGGTGAACCCTGCATTCAACCAATAAAAATAGGATAAGCGGTTTGGAAAATGGAATGGAATGAAAAAAGAATGCTAGCAGCTCTGTCAAACTGCACTTAGGTGCAGCAGTGCTTTGTGCAAAATGCTAATGTTTAACGTGTGAACATCCTTTCACTGACAATGATAACATGAGGTGGTTGGCATGCGTGTTTACTATTTTCATTATTTTTGTTTGGCATGTTAACATTTACTAATTATCCCTCAACACAAAGTGCATCTGAGGCTGATGGTATTTGTTCATCCAAAAAATTCATGTTTTGACCTGATTATGCTGTTAAGATGAAAAATCATTAGGATCCATCCTCTGGAGACCATGAGAGTCTGTGATGCATTTCATGGCCAATCCATCCTATAATTTACGAGATATTTCAGTCTGGACCAAAGTGGTTGACAGACCCCAGATCTCTCAAGCCTTGCTAAAAATAGTGATAATATAAAGATAAGTAGATAAACCTAATCAGTAACATGAACATGGTTCTACCTTTTATCTTTTATTTTCCACATTGTCTGTTCTGTTGTTGGTGTTCTGATCATTTAAGGGCAGCTGTTTCTGAGCTGGCCTTTTGTTGTTGTTGTTGTTGTTGTTGTTGTTGTTGTTATTATCCTGTGATTCATTTCAGTGATGACATGCGACATCTTCTCCCGGGGTGGGTCTCAATGCTTACTGACTGGATATCCTTTTATGTGAATTTTAAATTGCGCTTGAGTTTTACCGCATGCATTTTTTATCGTTGTGTATCGAGCTGTATTTTACAGCTGTGTCGTGTAGAGCCTGTAAGCTCTTCGTATTCTCCTGACTGTGTGAAGGCGGCGACAGTGCCGACGGTGGCCGCCGAGGTGACGGGATTTTAATTTGTCTTGCTCAGCCTGCCGTCTGTGTGTTAATCGCCTTGACGCCACTCTACCAATTTAACAATTTAACGAACCTGTTTAATAGAAATGAATTACCTGCCAATCCCAGCGGCTCTGGGCATCGACTCAGACAGAGGGGGGTCAACAGAAAGCTGGAGCTCACTTCTCACTTCTGGACTTAAGTGATACGTGTTGCTGTGAAGACTGAAGACCTGCCTTCAACGACAAGCCGCTGACGCTTCCGTTCAGCAATGCGCTTTTACGGAGCACCATTCTGGGCTCGGGGAGAGCTCACGGGGCGCGTGGACCAACCCACGAAGCTTCAACCACCAGCGGACCCCCCCGCCGAGCAACGCACAGTTACACAGCGCCTCTCGGACGGACGCGTGCGTCCTGACTGACCCACCTGACCAGCCCAACCCGTAAAAACAGCACATAGACACATCAACACAACGCCACCGCAGATGAAAAAATACGAAAAGCAGGAAACTTACCAGATGACAAAAAGTCCAGCGACGCAGTTGTACAGTTTATCGGTGCGCTTCAGTTCCGGAGTGTGTACTGACACACTGACCATGCACAGCTGACTTTAATGGTCACACAGGCCCTATGGCGAACACACGTTCCATAACGCTAGCATGCATCTCCATATACTCTCTCGATTCCAGAGAGAATCAGAGGTGAAATGTGATTGTAAGCAGACCCTTAAGCAGCCGTGCATGCACTCTGTTGCTGCGACCTGCTATTGCCGTGCTGCAGGCTGAAGACTGCAGGCAGCAGCAACAGAGGAACACAAGAGCTGTGCAATAAGAAAATAAACTAATTGGGAAAAAATATTATAATACATGTAGTGTAATTGTGAAAAACAATTACATTATAACATAGATATCACTTTTAATTATTATGAAATAAAAAAGAATATTATAAAAACAAAAATTTAAATGTAAATGATTTTCAGCATCTCATTAGCTTAATCTGTATAAATAAAATAACAGTGACAACAGGTTGCAGATAAAACTCTTTCTTGGCCCAGTGTGATACTTTTCTTAAGTCTTGTGGTCAGACAGCCAGGCTACCTGTTTCCTGCATTTTATAGTTTTCAAGCAAAGCTAAGCTAACATGCTGCCGGCGCTAGCTTCATATTTACTGAACAGACAAGTGGTAGCGACATTCTCATCTAACTCAACTCTGCACTTGAATCCTGTGAAACATTAGCATAATTTCAAGCAAGGTTTACATTTTCGAATCTGCAATCAGATTTTTTTGTCAGTCTCTGTTTTTCATTAAACTGAGTTTTTTTCTGTATAATGACAGGCTTAAGTTGGCCTGTTAACATGGTATGCAAGTGTTTAGAATGTTAGCAATGCTAGAGCGTTGTATTCTAAGTCTTGAATATGATTTTTTCCGCGTTACAATGACAGTACATGGAAACTTGGCAGAGTGTTGTCATGAAGATGTAGCATGAAAAGACAGCAACTGAGGGATTGGGTGTTAAAATCTCAAGATCATGCAAAAGTTCTAGACATATCATTTAACTAAAATCAGTTGAAAACCATCTTAAAAAAATATATCTACAAATAAAAAGATATCATCAGAAATGTGGAAATCAGCAAAAACACAGATGTCAAAGAGACAAAAATAACACCATTCTTAAAGAGATGCACTTTCTGCAGGTGAACACAGTCTGACAGCAGCGTGCATGCTCTGCTCTTTGACGGATTGCTAACAATGAATGGAAACCCTCCAGCTCTTTAAGCAGTGAGCAGACTTGCATGCCTGCCTCGTGTATGGCATTCCACCCAACCAAAGAGGCATTGTTTTATTGTTGCTTTACACAATGCAAGTTGTTAAACCTGCAAATGAACTCACATTGTATCAACAGCATCTGGTCTTGGTTCACTTTCCGTGATTGCTTCCATAATGGGAATGAATGGGTCTACCAATCTCAAGGGAATGTAGCTGAGGAGCTGATAATGTGTGTGCAAAAGAGCCAGTTTAATCATATTTATTTTTTTATTCCAGTTTAAAGAACACATTTTCTCATTCTTGTCATCTCTAAATATTTTGTTGACAGTCATTTTATTTTCATTTGTACTGGAACTCTTCACATCTGACTTCCCACGGAACGGAAAGCACTTTGGGGCCTGCTCATATAAAACAAATCAAAAAAGAACACAAAGATCAACTTTCACCATACATTTGAGTAAAGCTGAGACAAACTTAGCTCGTAGTCATCATCGCTGTATTCACGCCACATCTCAAAAGTCTTTCTCTTGTCTGACAGCAGACAGAAACAAGAGGCTAATTCAGTCCCATCACCCTCTGCTATAAATCTGAGACTTGTCAGAGCTCATGAAACTCTTATGCAGCCGAACCTCTTTAGGTAACCGGGGGGAGTGATTTTTATTTTTGTCATCTCTCAGGTATGTATCTAGATTGTCGGAACAGGTTTGTGTGCTACCCGGCTCTCTCTGCATAGCTGCTGGAGATTAATGAGCTGTCAGCGGCGAGGGAGGCATTAAAAGACAGCCTTCCTCTGGTCCGAAAAGATCATTACTGCTGATCAGTCAAGCTGGAAGAGTTATAACTCTCTGCTCATCTGTCTCTACCTGGATGTCTCCCTGTCTGGATGCATGTCAGGAATGCCACTGGCTTAAAATATTGTTTCTCATCATTTATGATTAAACACAACACAACTTCACTGATGGTTTTAGTTTTCCGCCTGTCTGCATCTTGTCACTGAACCTAAACACGGGAGTACAAGTGGTTAGAGGGGAACACGATCGTGTACTGTGGTTATTTACTACATGTAGATATAGTTTGAAAGGGTATCAAAGATACAATTTTTTTAAATATAATTAAAGTAAATGAATGAATATCCCAAATCTTGTAAATTAGTACTATAAACCCAGACTTGGAGACAGGTTAGGTTAATAAGACAGAGCAGCATGACCTCACATAAATACATGCAATTACCAAAACCTCCCAACAGCATATTCAGCAAAGTCTCACGGCAGTTCGTTAAATGATTTTATAATACGGGCTGGTGAAATCAAGCATTTTGATTGGTTGAGAGTGAGTCACAGGGTGTACTTTATTGAGCCATAATGTACTGTACGTCTGTTTACATTTACCAGAGTGTTCCATATCAGTGCGGATTCAAAATAACAGGTTGATTGTGCGTGACCGTTAGTTGTCATTTCAAACAAACATGTTTCGTGTAAACTTTGACATTTTGGGGGGAATGACTTTTGATGAGAATGGCAGCGGTGAATAAGGGGAGGAGAGCAGATAACGCTCTGAGCGAGCAGACTCATTAGCGGGGAGCGAGTGCGTAAAACCGGAAACTAAGATAAGGAATGAAAAGAGTTTGATCACAAAATCGTGATGATTTCCAGTGAGAGATAATTACTGTCACTGAGTGGCGGTGGAGGATGAATGCCACTCAGCCATTCATCCCACAGCAATATGAATGAATGAGATGTTGAGAGAACAAATGTGATGTTCCCAATGCTGTTTGTATGTTACATAGCGACAGCCACACATACGGGGACTATTTTTATTTCATTTTCTCTCTGAAATGCGATACACAACGTTTGGTGACTACAACTATTTTGTGCTGAAAGGCAGCTTACTATTTACTTACTATTTATAATGTCGCAGGTATTATGAAAAGTATTATAAAAGCAATAACGTACTGGTACTCAAGGCAGTACTGTATCTACAATAATGTACTGTTCAATGGCTACACGTCGGGCCTAACAACATCCTTGAACTGTACATTATTGACAATACAGTACTGCCCCTCGTACCTTATTGCTTAAATATAATACAATCGACTGATTTTGTGGACAGGGACACGATTTTTTGTTCGTGAGGCGTGATTGGGACATTAGAAAAGTCAAAAAAGTGACTTTCCATTTGGATTGTTTTCAACCTGTGCGACACAAAAACATTTGATTCTGGGATGGACGGATGGGTCAAACACGGGACTTTCACTCTGAAAACTCATGTTGGTGTCCAGGGTGAAACCAAAAGTAAATTTATTTTAAATCATGAAGGCTACCAACCAAGTGGTTTTGTTCCCGAAACCTACATTTAGTTTTGGTTGTTTCCCACGGGACACGAGCAGCATTCTCCTGGGTGAAAGTTTACGGTTCACAAAAATATCTCCAGTCTTCAAGAGAGCTGCAAGAGAGTGCAACTGTGCCATTTATCAAAGCTGAGTTAACACAAAAGCTACAGAGTCTTGTCTGTCTTCTCTGCTGAAACTTCAGAGAATGTAAACGTTCAGGAGGCCTTCAAGTCACTAAAGCTTTGTTCACAATCCAAAGCATCTCAGGAAAAAAAACAGCGTCCCGCAACACGGGTGCCGTACTATCTGATGCAGCCTGGATTCATCACTGATCCATACTGTACACGACATAGAGACAACACCAGCTGCAGACAAATGGGCTGCTTACTGAAAGTGTCAAGTCATCAATCTTCAAAAGTGGCCCGAGTTGGGACTGAAAAATGGCACGTCAAGTTCTGGCCTTTTGCTAAACGCAGGTCAATGAATGTTTCATTAGAGGTAGTTCCTCGCTGGTGGAGCTTTTTAAAAGAGCCTTTTTTTAAACGTTTTTCCTCTCAGGTAACGGCAGCGCGTTCTCCCGTTCTGCTCAGAAATATGAATGTAACCAGTACAAGAGGAAAAAGAGCTTTAAACGTGGGCGCTGCCGTGTATTTGTTTCCTGAGCACAACTGATACGTCGTCACACGTCAAAATGTGAAGAGATAAAAACAGCGTTTGATAACCTGGGCTCAAAGTCGGTGTCTTTTCCTTGTGAGTGTCTCTGTGCGTAATGCAAACAGTGTTTCTATCTGCAGCTTCCTCTCTTCACAGCAGTCACATTCAGCTCAACCACTTTGTGAAACCGGTTTTGGGCGATTTTAAATGGCAGCTACTTTACATATATTAGCCCGTATTAATCACAGCATTGACAACAAAAGGCTTCAGATGAATGACGCTTCTTCATGTGGTGTCTTCGGAGCCGGCACTCGGTGCACATTCAGATGCAATTACTTCAAGAGAGACGTTCCTTTCATGTTGCACAAACTTCCCCGTATTGATTTACATCATCTTTCAATTGGACTTGTATCAATTTGGATGTTCTTGAACACTGCATGTGTGCTCTGTGAAGATGTATGTGCTCCAATTTAAACACTTCAATATATATATATATATATAATATAATATATATCCTCATGCACTGTTCGTAGGGGATCTTAAGATAAGTTATTTAATTGTTTTCTTTCGAATGTGAGCTTGACTAAAGCCACTTTACAACTTTGGGTTTTCAAAGTCGAAAGTTGACAAGAAATATGTAGTTGTCAATCAAAAACAGTGCCTGTGAAACGGTAACCGGGGCAAATTGTGTATGTAAAAAGCTCTTGACAGATCTGGAATTTTAGGACCAACATCCCAGAATGTGACTGCTGCTACCCACGTAAAAAAAATATTAAATTGAATAGAAAAATCTGACCGGTTAGGGCTAAATATCAAGTGTTGAATGAAAGATTTTGACATTTAATTTGACATTTATAAATATGACATTTATCATGAAGTTAAAGCAACGTATGCTCATCTCCAGAGGCAGCAAAATGATAATTTACCTATTCTATGCCCTTTTTTTATGGGAAGGAGCCACGGTCATACATATTGCTCATAACTGCTGTGGGCCTGGACAGGTTTCAGGCTTTGTTTAATTTATTGTTGTATCCCGTATGTACACAATTTCACAAGTTTACGTGAAAGTTTTACCAAACATATTGTATTATTACCACTTTACAGTAGTTTTTGGAACAATGCATTCTGTATTCCACACATATCATCTCAACATTAATCAAATTTACATGTTTATTTTCTTATTTTCCTCACTACCTTCCCATTGTGCTACCAATCACTTTAATGTAATTACAAGCTTCTGTAGCTGTAAATTGTATTCTCATGCAATTGTTCGTATGATATCTATTTTAAGCGCAATCATTCCTCCTGCACAAACCCTGCAGCAAAACTACTTGGCTAGGTTCAGGAAAAGATTGTGTTCTGGATTAAAATAACTACAGAATTGATGTTAAATAAGGATGATACGGAGAAGCAAATATGTCAACGTGGACTTCAGACACACGGTACATGACCAGCAGTAGTCCCCTTTGAGTGGATGACAGTTGCCAAACATCATGTCAAGTCAAGATGGCAGAAATGCCCCTTACATTGGTTATAAGATCCAGAAACCCTCTAATTTTCTCACTTCACTCCTCCTTGACCTGACGGCATTTCTGTTAACGGCAGGTCATCAGTTCAACACATGCCGCTGATATTGGCTGTCAGCACCATCCTGCATTATTAACTCTACGGTCGAAAGCAATATGCCTCCTCGCCAGCAGCCGCCATGACTGACTGGGAGATCCTCAGCTGCTGGAGTCATATGCAAACATTGGTTCCTCTAATTAAGGATGGCAACGAAAGTGCAGAGCAATTAGTGGCTGCGAGAGTCCGGGAGCATCGTACATGCAGCTATACCTCGAGGTGAAGATCTGAAACTCCGGAGCTCCAGGAAGACATAGCTCCTCCGGCTCCATATCATCGTCTTCCATAAATGCCAATATATGCTCGAGGAACTAAACCCTTCCCCTGCTTTTTTTGTTTTGGCAATTAAATTAAAGTTGTGAAAATGAGCACCAGTTACCCTCAGTGAACAGTTTTATGGAGTATGAAAGAGACACGTTTATGAGCATTGTTCGTCTGCTGATTACAAATAGGAACAGTGACTCCATTGATTGCTGGTGACCCGGAGGCTCTTGAGCAACCTCAGATCTTTGGAGTCGATAATAGCTCACCGGCGGAACCAGATATTACAGCAGAAGAGCCTCCGTGCCAACCCACATGCATGTGCAAGCAACACATTTGGCCTCTTGCAATACTCCCAGAGAAATTAGTTGTCGCAGGCGTTTACAGCCAAGAGACGCGGGTATGTGTGTGTTGCTCACAGGGTGTTGTCTGGGTGTGTGCATTAGCGGTGGCGACGTGCAGTTTCACTCTCCCTATATTGTCTGGGCTTTAAAAAAAAGAAACAGCTTCTGCAGAAGGACTTGGCGCCCCATCGCTTTTGAGCACAACAGGTTTGGACTCGCAAAATATGTAATTACCAATGTCGACTCTGAACAGCAAGCAGTGCTTTCGGTCTAATGTGCGTCTGATTGGTACTCAAAGTGGCTGTAAAGAGGTTTGGGATAGTAAGATTTACAGACACAATTAAATATCTGTGATCTATGATGGGATTTGCTCACCTGAAAGGCTCGAGAACAACTGTCAGCCAACACCCTTTTGCTTCAGTCATTTTCACATTCGCATTCCAACCTCCCAAAAGTCAAGGGTGAGTTCGGGAATGAAAAAAAACGCTATAAAAACGTTACTGACTGCACTCAAAACCTTTTAATGTAGTTCTGTAATAAAGGTGTTTTTATATTCTGGATTGATTAAATGAGCATAAGTGGATCAACTAAAAAGTCATTTATTGATTACATTCATTTTTGGGCACAGAAAATATTTCCATTAGGAGAAACAATCTGCAGTTAAACAATATTATAAACAAGCAACATATTTATGAAGCTATTGTAAAAAAATAAATAAACAAAAAATAAACTTGTTATCCCACAGACTCGTCTGGTTCCTCAAAATGTTTTCCAAAAAAGAAATGCTGAATATGCACATATATGAATAAATAGGGAAAAAAGTTGTCTGACATGTTTACACAAAAGGCTTTCTTAAACTCTGAAATTCACATTTTCACAACGTGGAAGGTGTTATTTTGCGCCTACAATATTGTATTAATAGAAAATATGAGTTTTGTTTTAGCCATACCAACTCTAGGAGGAAAGATCAACAGATTGTTGTGATATCAATACCAGGTGCTCCGATATGGAGCCATGGACAACAAATAGAAACAGTAGCGGTGGTCGTACATAAAGGGACACTGAGTACTTCGGGTCCAAGACTTCTGCCTCCCAAAACAAAAACAGTTTTACTTGATGGAGCAGAGATCCGAGAGCCTTCAGTGCTTATTAGACAAATTCCAACTAAAGTCAGCGTACCTAAGCTCATGGAGCCAGCGGACAGAGAGTCCTGACAACACCAGCGAGCAGAGAAACCCCATCAGAGGCTGCAGCGCTTCACTGCTCTGTTAATTATTTCTCACTGCTGGTATGTCACACCTGCCGGGGAATGTCGGCACCGGTCCAGCAGCCAGCAGCATGATTGATATCTGTGGTTATTCCACTCTGTCCCTTCGCCCGAAGGCGTAGCTGCACAATGAGCCTCCTCTTCTTCTGCCGTGTCTCATACGTGTTTCTGTAATTCTCCTCCGCTGATCATTCTGGCCCACCTTTAATGCTGGGAGGCCAGGCGGCCATGTGTTTGAGTGTGAGTGTGAACAGGCAGGTATAGAGTCGGCCTGTTTTTGTGTGCGCATGACTGATTCAGGGTCGCGCTGCACACACACACACACACACACACACACACACACACACACACACACACACAAACAGGCTGCAGGTGGCCCAGCTGACACAGGGTTATGGATTTTGCCTCTTAAATCCAGTCATGAATAGAAGGTGCAGGTGAAGAAGAAGAGGATGGTTAAACAACGATTATTCATCAACGAGACGGTTCAGCCAAAATGTGGCTCGGCAGAGTGGCTGCAACCCAACATGTGGCTCCCAGCCAACATTAGGAGCATGATCTTAATGTTTGATTTAAAGCAGACCAGCCATGTAGCCAAAGACAGTCTCAAAAAATGTATTTACTTAATTTGTTGACTGATACTTCGGTCTGAATACCGACAATGGAAGAACAATGGGATAACTCTCTTTATTAGTTCTTTATATCTTTGTTTCTCAATATCAATTACGCCCTTCATGCAAGTATTGTCATAAAATGTTTGGAGATGAATGGTAGTAATCCGGCAGACAGTGTGTACAGAACAAATAAGAAAACATGCTGGCATGTGCCAAAGAAGTTTAAAAACCCATAATAAATCTAACTCCACCAGGTGTGTCTGCAACTGTGACAGTTCACTTGATCCTCCTGCTGAAGATTATAAAATGTATTTATTTATTTATTAAGGATCCCCATTAGTCTACACCGTAGTGGAGACTATTCTTCCTGGGGTCCAGGCAAAAGCATTACAATACAAATCATAAAATGCAGTACAGCCTGATCAATGTTGGTGAACAAAAGACTTAGAAACAACATTTACATTCAAAGAAAAATAATAAAAATGTCTAAATACCTAAAGTAACCTAATCTACACTAATTCCCTTTCTGATTATTGTTGCCTTAAGTTTCCTTTTAAAATCACATTTATTTCTTGTTAAAGTCAGATATGAGGGGAGCACCATGACAGTGTTTCATCAATAGTGACACCCAGCAGTTTGACTTCCTTAACCTGTTCCATAGTAGTACGGTGCAGTAAAATCTATGAAAATCAAGGAAACTATGTATTTTTCACACACACATTACGGTCTCTTGTCCCTATATGTGGAAGTCACTCCTCCCTTATTAAGTGAAAAAAATCTATGCTTTTTTATATATATTTATTAATCTACACAAATCAGAGGGACTGAATTGCAGGTGTGAAATATGTGCATCGCCTGGGAATGTTACATTTAAATGATCCATCGATTGATTGAAAAAAAAGATGAATCAACGATCAGATATATCATTAGTGTCAGGCTTCTGTCAGAGTTGGCACGGTTTGGAATTGGGACACAGTTTACAGATGTGAAGTGAATATGGATAATATGTATGAAAAGGAGCGTGCATGCACAGCACCCCTGGCCTGGTTGAGTGATGGCTAAATAAAGGCATGGTAGAGGGAAAACAGGTTAAAGATGGAGTCAGAGCGGGACCCATCTTTGAACAGCAGTAGTCAATCGGTCCAGTAAATCCGCCCGGATTGAAACATAATACTTGTGGGCTTTAGAGGGGGATGGACCGACTGACACTAACACCCCTTCCTCAAAGATCCTTTTTGTCTTAAGCGTTCAGTGGTGGACAGAACGGCGTTAACAGGCCGCTCCGAGCGCTTAGCAGAGCAGTTGTGAAAACATGCAGACCCCGGCGCCAGGGATCTCGCTTCTTTTTTTTCCAAAACCCAAAAGGTCTGGCTGAGACCGAGGGGCTCTGAAGGGGCAGTGGGGAAGGCGAGAGTGAAGATGAGGGGGTGGAAATTGAGGAAGATTATTGTTCGAGGCTTTAAATCAGGCTTCTGAGGCGAGGCGAGGCTCAGCGCATTTAAAAGGGGGGAGGTCTGGAGTCGAGTAATACTCGGTCCGTCTGGAGTGTAGAGCTTCTATCAAAACAAGCTATCGTGAGAATGCAAGGTCCGGCTACTTGAGGGCACGAGGAAGGAAAACGATGCAACCCACAAAACCAGCAGCCTAATACTCTAAAATGGTCCTATTTATCCGGAATTATTAACTATCTATTTACGACTTTACGTATTCTGTTGCAAAATGCAGTGTTGGATTTAAATATTGCCTGATGATCCAAAAACGAAATCCTTAAAAAAGTACTTCAATATGTTCGTGATTCTGTTTGTCTTCTTTTATAGCTCATCTCAAAAACAGATATTAATTTAGTTTTGTGTTGAAAATGAATATTTGAGAAAACCTTTCTCTTGTTTCTCGATTTAACAAACATGATTCTTACATATCTGCATGCTGATTAAAGTTTGGGTTGCTAATCTTGGGAAACTAACATGAGCACGCTAGATAAAAAACAAAAAGCATCCAACCTAAAAACCCAGCCCAGTGTTGCCGTCTCTTTTCCAATGAAAGTAGCTCGCAGCACTATCTCCAAAAGTCGCTACATCCTGCAAAAAAAAGACACCCCGTCCCTTCAGGCCAAAGCCACTCCCCCAAAATGATCTTTGTTAGAGCCTTTGATTCATTGATAGCTGTCAGGATGTAATGAGCATTTCAACACAAATATTAAATATATTTTTGAAGGAGATTACCATCCCTGCCTTCTGTAAATATTATCTGTCATTAGAAAAGTAAAAAGGGAGGATTGTGCATGGAGGTAGGTGCTCTCTGCTGTTGTTTTACGTGTGTGTGTGTGTGTGTGTGTGTGTGTGTGTGTGTGTGTGTGTGTGTGAGAGAGAGAGAGAGACTGAGAATTTCAACTATGTACAAGCTTCTGTTGGTGTTACCAGCTGTTTATATTAGTTTACAGAATAAACGAACAGAGAAACAGGAGGCTTTTATATCAGAATTGGTTCTGTATCTAAAGCACTCTGCAGCTCGCTGAAGTGCTCTCAGGTCTCTCAGCGCTCTTTCTATTACTGGGGTTTATTTGCGATCTTCTATTTTGGATGCGACCTATTTAAGAGTGATGTGTGTGTTTATGCAGTCCTCTAGCCCCCACAGAAACACTCAGGTTACTATGCTACAGTAATTACGCTCCCTGCTTTTAGCTGTCATAACACAAAATGTTTGGGCTCGCGGAGAACAGCCTAGGGGTGTCACGGCGAACAAAACCGCTAACCAGACATTGTAACCCGTGTTTAACTGCAGCGGCCGGCTGCAAGATAGCATCGCTGACAACGGGAGGGAGCATGAAAGTGGGCAAAAGTCCAATCATGTCGAGAGAGAGAGAGAGAGAGAGAGAGAGAGAGAGAGAGAGAGAGAGAGAGAGATTTTAATAAAACACAATCAACTAGTCACTTCACAGCACAAAAACATTTTGTCAGATTTAACTGCAGCTCCAGCTGACTTAACCCCCGACTCCTCCTACCCGCACACCGTCCAGAAAACAGTCCTCCTTATATGACACGTATATGACATGTAGAGCTGCAGACAGGCAGGGAAACTGAAAGGCAGTCAGACACAGAAGCAGATAAGGACCAGTAAGACGCCCAAGCTAAAGGAGACAGATCCAGAGACAGAAGACCGCACCAGTCCACCGGGTCCAGCTGGATCCTCCTTTATCCGGGCCAGCTGAGGTGCTATTCCTTTGTGGAACCAGATTGGGCTGTTTGCGGATGATGGATGATCCTCGGGACGCGTTGGTTCCAGCGTTGGCCCAGCTTTGAATCAGCCATAGTGTCCCGCCTGTGCACACACATATCTTTAAATAAACCACAACCATGTAAATTTCGTAAAGTTTATTTACGTTGTGGAAAAATGTACTGTGCTAAAAAGAGAAGCGGGCTCAGGCACAAAGAGATGCCGGGGTACCTTTTCGACTCACTCTGAACATGATGACATACTTTTTTTGTTCACTAGAATAATGGCAGCATGTCATGTCATCCTTCTCCAAAATTGACCAATGCACAGTTTCCTGGCCTCTCGTGGCCGTGTGAATGACGACTGTTGTCTTTTAGAAACAAAGTCGTTGTCGTCAGACTGCGGCTGCAGATTCAGTTAGCCGGGAAAATGTAGAATGTATAACTGATGTCTGTTGTGACCCTTTTGTTCAAATCGTTTAAAGAAAGTGTCCGATTTGATAGAAAAACTAATCTCAAAATCCTGAAGATAGCTTTTCACCTGAGACTAGAAGTCACGTACATAGGTATCACCTTTATTACCTTTATTTCATAACAAAAACAAGAACTTTACTATTACTAATAAAATGACATGCACAGTGATAGGGGAAACACATTCACACTACCATCGAAGTATGAATAAGCGTATTTCATAAAATGTAAACATTTTCCAGCCCAATCTTACTCCCAACTTTTCAAATACAGAGGATTAGTCAGCGGCCTTACGCGAGTCGAGGTTACAGCGAGAGTCTGGGGCGATGGACCGGTCAAACAAACACGGGACATTCACCCAGGACAGCAATGTCTGTGTCCTGTGTGAAACGACAAGTGACTTGACTTAAGTTACATCATTTTACATAGTGACAGCAGCTGTTTTTTGTGAATGCATGATGATGAAGTGATCAAGAAAAATGCAATAAATGCATCGAGACACCATGACTCTTTATCCTTTGCTTTTTTTTCTAAATGCATTAAGCCCAATATCCACTCCATTCAAGGTCCACTGCTGTTTCCAAGGTAACCGGCAACTGCCATCCTAGTGAACCTCATCCACAATGCAACATAAACATCCTTACATGTTTTTTTTTATTTCCAATTAAGGTTACCCGCCATCGTTAATCACACCATTACCCCCGGGACTGCTAAGAGTCTGAGAAATTGATTTTGAGTATTATCATCATGATTGCTTTAATGAGACACTTTTTATAATCAACTATTGAATCTCTCTTGTTTGTTGAACTGGAATTAGCTCTCTAATCATTTTAATGCTTTGTTTTGCTGCTTTAGCACTATTGTTTAAACAATCATTCCAATAATGCATTTATTTATCTGGGCCTAATCACACACTGGAGGAGTGCAGAGGCTGTTTCTACGCTCCGAATGTTTGCACTTGAGCGGGGAAATGTCGACGCCACAAATCAGGTCACTTGATCCACGCATCGTAAAGTTATTTCTGTCGCGATCCCTTGCGCAAACTTTCTTTAGTGTTTGTTGTGCAGTGAATCGAGTGTGTGTTGAGTGTGTGTTTGAAGGCGGCAGCTCGTCCCTCGAGGCAAAAAGACAGGTATTCAACACACACAAGAATCTAAAGACTGTCACATATCCGGTCCGAGTGCTGAGCGGTTATCCACCTACGCTTTACACCACATATCCTGGATTCTTTACTGTGCTGCCTCTGACGTCTCTGGTAACATGCAGGCTCAAAATTGGGGTTTGTCTTCACAATTAGTATGTTTTTTATGCAAAATAGGTAGATTGGTTCCTGCCATTACTTATGTATGGAAGTAACGTAGAAAGTCAACGTTGACTTGGTTTAACTCGGTTTGGTGTTCACGACCTCCTGGGTGAAAGTCCACCCGCCCTGCACAGACTTTTTCTCTCTTAGCACAATGTCAGTTACTCTGACTGTGTTATGATGAAATGGATGGATTTACTTTGGAGTTAGTTGAAAGCCTGATGAGAGAAGGGAATTGCTTCACAAGGCATTTTGGGATTCCAGCCGATGCTGGACGTCTAGAAGGCCCGTAGTGATTTGCCAAACAACTGTCAAAGAAACAGTTATAGTCATGGGTCAGCAAGTCTAGTCTTTAGCATAAATGTCAGTGTATGAGAATATTATTATTTCAGTTGTACTGTATCCTCGCCTCGAGTGCCAGACATTTCATGCGTGAAATATAATATGACCTACCTTTTTAATAAGCCCAGATTCATTAAACTGAAAATGTATTTGAAAATATATGTATCAAAATACAGCTGACATTGCAAATGATGAGTGGTAAGTCAAAGGCCCTGGTGATTAATGGAGTAACTGGCCATGTAACTTTTCAACTTCTAATCAATAGATATCCAAACATACAAAGTTGTGAGGTATTAAATAGCGAAATCCTACAATGATGCATGTCGGAATAACCATTCCAGTCCCATATTTTCAAAGTCAGTTCCTGTAAACAATCTGAGTTGTTTTCCATCGACCCAAACCCTGCCAGGCTTTAATACAATCACCGAATGTCAAGGTGTAAAGGTTCACCCTGGCAACAAACTGTCCGCACATATCACAACTGAAGCCATGCTGCTTTTCATCTTCATCTGCAACATGCATAATGTATAACATTGATTTCCATCAGGCTTTGAAGGTTGTACATAAAAGCTTATGTGTTACATAATTCCAGCACTAAAACTGGTTTATGGGGGAATTTGTCTCTTTATTGCTCCCTGCTGCTATCATCATTACGGTGCACCATCATCATTGGGGTGCGGGACGTAAATCTTCACAGGTGGTCCCTGCTGGCCTTATTTACTCGTCTCAATTGGGTGTCCTTATTGCCATGGAAACGCAAAAATGTTGGACTTTGGGGTAGTATTTGCACGGATATCACACAGGTATTGTGACTATATCAAAGCTTAACCGTAATAAAACCAGAATCAAGGTTACATTTCAATCTCTTTTTGTCCTTGAGTTCATGGATAGACAAATTAAGCAATTTACAGTTTATATCTCACAGAATGAATGTGTGGATTATGTCTGAGGATTGTCTATATACTGTAGAGGCCAATCACGGCATGTCCTTTTCAAATTGATCGATTGCTTTGCTCCCGGTATTGCTGCTTGCGTTGTCGGAGCATGTGGCCTTTTTGAGCGGGCCGATTGTTTGGCCCCTAGAAGTGCTGCTTGCAGCGTTGTCAAGAATCCAGCAGCAAAAGTGAACTGCAGTCAATGAAGACATGCTTTATTTAGTCCGCAGAGCCCTGAAGCTGTGCCCCTTCTCCTGCATGGACCAATGTTTGTTGTTTATTAAAAGTGTCTTAATATTGAATGTGTTGTGTGTCCAAATTGCATTAACTGCCCGTCTTTGGTTCCCCAGTAATTTACCTGCCAAGTGTAAAGTAGACCGGATGAAAAGTTCTTGAGATATGCGAAGAACACACAGACAGAGAGACAGAGACAGGCTTTTTTGTTCGATGATGCCGCTGCAGAGCATTCTAAAGGCCAAATGGCACCAAATTTGTTGTGGTCACTCAGACATCATATCTTTCACCAAATATGGTTACAATAGCACAAAGCACTCAGGGATATTTCTTTTTGTAATATAAGCAGTGCCCATAGCATTTGAGCAGACTCTATGGGCCAGCTGTAGCAAAACTCTATGAAACATCAAAAGTCTGAGCACTTTTACCAGCATGGTCCAGAGATGTTCTGTACCGACGATTGCTCAAAATGTGTCGGCAAAGTAGCGAAAAAAACAGATTAGGACACAACTCAACAACTCAAAATGGCAGGAAAACCACCTTGAGTCAAATACACAGCTCCTTGTGTCTGTCCGTATCTGAGAAAAACCTACAGAGGAAGTGACTTTCCAAAAGGAGCAAATGTGTGACCTTACAGCACCTCCCAGTATGTCTGATTGACATGTGAATAAAGCACAAAAGCACCAGAGATAAGCTCTTAGCAACAACGATGGAGACGAAACAAAACAAGAATAAAACACAGCGGCACCTGAAAAGGAAATCTGTGTATTTGTGGCATTAATAAGACATTAACAACATTACAAATACATGTATTCACGTTGCGAACAAGGAGCACTTAGAAGTGTATTCAAATAGTGTATCATGTGTTGTGTGCCAGAATAAAAAAAGCTTTATTGTGGCTCTAATAAACCCAGTTTCGAGATATTTTATTCATTCTCACTCCATCTTTTGAAGACAGGTTTGACGACAGCTTCAGACGATTCTGATCTGAATTGGATTTTCTCCAAGTAATACTGGTAGTCCAGCACTTTCCCAGAAGTTAGCCCATAAAGTGGAGAATGTGCCTAATTCCGGGCAGAGTTATGACACATGGTCAGTGGCTTAAGTGATCTGGGGCCATCTTAAGATGGAGCTGGAATGCTATTCCCAAAGGGGAGAGGGAAGGTAAATAAAGGACACAATGCTCGGCAGATATGGGAAAATATTGACACCACTGACCTCAGTGCTTAACTGATTAAAGGCAGTAACATCTCACAGCTGCCGACTCAACAACTTTTATAAATGTGTGATTATTGACATTTATTCCCAAATGATCTGCACATGTGTTGGAGGTAAATATATCCTTCAATCACTAAATAAAAGTTTTGAGAAGTGTCATTGTTTTTGTTTGTTTTTTTACTTATAATGCTCCATTTTTCAAATTTTCTGTAGTTTGTTTTATATTGGGAGGAATACGTTTTGATGAAGCAGCAGGCAAAGAGAAGAGGGTCCATTTCCCCCTAATTTAGACATGAGACGTGATATGATGCACAGTTCTGACAGCAGAAGGTGTTGTTGGTAGTATGAATGGCATTAGTGCACCAACAACAGGGCAGAAGAAGAAGGCTGCAAGAAAGCTGAAAAATACTACAATTGTGAAGGATTCAAACATTAAAAAGAGTGTATACCTCCAATAAAAATCAGAATCAGAACCATTTATTGCCATGTATTTTTTCACATACAAGGAATTTGTCCTGGCAGGAGGTGCATGACATTAAACAATAAACAGAGTGCAAGAAATGGGAGCATGAAATATACTTTAAAAAGTCTAAAGTGGTATGAATTATGGAGACAAGGAGGCCGTGATTCAAAACATAAATGTACTATTCATCAAGTTATCACATTGCGCCACTGTCCAAGGTTGGATTGTCCTCATTACTGTGGTCAACTCAGCCATCACTCAAATCTCTCTGGTCAAATCAGCAATGCTAAAATTAAAGTGCACCCATTTATACTGACTGCATACTTTAATTTATGATAAATGTGTTCAGACAGATATGGAGCTGATGGGGACGGACTTGGCAAAGCTTCTTTGTTCTAGTATTTTTACCTGCCGAGGTCCTAATGTGCTGTCAGAAGATCCAGTGTCATTTTGCATCAAAACTCATCACAGGTAGAAGTGAAAAGTGTGAAAGGCCTCTGGGTTATGCCTGTACTTTTCTGTCTGGAAATGAAAACCACTGTAAACAGCACTTCCAGGTCAATTCCCTTCAGATGGACCCCACCAGTATGGTAATCCATATCATTCTCAACATAACTGGTTTTCGGACCAACTGATGAATGTGCGAGGTCTTCAGAGAGTGGAACTCAATGAAAAACAACCAATGTTATGTATTGCATGTGTTTCTCTCTTGACCCTAACAGCCCACATGATTACTGGGCGCCTTTACGGATCAATAGGGATCAATGCTGAATAAATCCTCTGCTTGGTTTGGCTTGAGGAGAGGACTCAAGGACGAAGTGCACTCACAGAGGAAACAGGGATGTGGGACTATGCAACAATATGGATTAAATACTTACATTCCAGCAGTGTTTTAACAATAAGAAGTTTGGGACATTTTTCAATGCAGTGATACAGCTGATGTGAAAATATGACCCAAACCACAGGCACAGAAATTACAGAAGTTAGATAATTTCTCACAATTGAAATGCACTAATACTGTTTTAGGGGATTATTGACATTTTCAGAATAGAGTTCTTTCATTTCAAGTAATTTTTTGAAAAAGGTGATACACATTATATTTTATTTTGAGTTATTATATATATATAGCATTTCCTGTTTTTGCTTTTTGAGTAATATAATTTCCGACACTACCAGTCAATAAATAAATTAAATATCTCCTGCTACCATTATTGGCTGAATAAATTATTTAGGCTCCCTTTTCATAATGTTATGCTTGTTGTTTTTTGTTTAGAAATGACAAAAATGCAGTTATATTTTTGAAATGATCTCCGTGCAGCGAGATAACATAATGCCTTATTTCTCAAACTGTAAGTGAGCACAGTAATGGGTCTCTGTGGTACCTTAGCAGGGCTTGACTAGGAATTTCATTACCTGAATGAAGACAAATGACTAACAGGGACTAAAAGAGCCTGCAGCGTTGCCACCTTCAACTCCTCCAGAGCTCCATCGTGTGCAGATGTGACAACACAAAGAACCTTCGGGGGAAATTTGGGCGCTTGAACCCTCTAAAGCGGCACAATCGCAGCGGCACTGCGGTTGTAAAAAGAGACGTCTATAATTGACAGCTTGCTCTTCCTCACCGTTTCTGACGGCGTCTTGTCGAGGGGTTGCTTCTCCGTTACGCCCGTTTTCTCTGCTGGCCTGGGACTGATAACAACCCCCACCCCATTCACATAAACACACACACTTGGTTTCACTTGCCTGCACACAGCATGACACACAAGCACCAAAACACCCACATGTAACCTTGTGCACGCTTGTATGCATCATATTGAGCAAGAAGCACATCCACATGTACACGCCTGCATGCGCACAATTTCTATCTTTCTCGCATACGCACACACACACGCGCACACACACACACACACACACACTAGTAGAGAGGGAGGAGTCAGCGCTAAGAGACTTGTAATTTGTGTTTTGCCAACAAAGGCTGGCTAATCCTGCAGAGGGCTTTGTCGTAGATGCGATTGTGTGTTTGTGTGGTGTGTGTGTGTGGAAGTGAGGGAGACAGAGAAAGAGAGAGGGTAGAAAGAGAGAGAGAGATAGATGGATGAGGAATGAAAATGTGAGGGAGAGAGAAAACACAAGGGAGAGAGTGTGAGGAAGAAAAATAAAACAGAGCTTGATTGCTGTTGAGTCTTTTTTCTTTCTTTTTTTTCATCTGTGTGAGTGTGTGTGTCACTCTTTGTCCCAGCTGTGTGTGCATATCTGTGGGGGGTGGGAGTGTGTATTCGTCGCCTCCCCCTCCCGCTGTTTTCTGCATGACAGAGCTCATTTCAGGCCCATCTCCTTCTCTTCCCATGGCCGCTGCTGCTCTGCTGGGCTCAGACCTCTGCTCCTCGGGCGGCCCGTGGTGCCGAGGGGTCGCGGGGGGTCACGGGGGAACGGGAGGGGAGGGCCGCGACGCTTGTTGGAGTCATTTAGCTTAAGACGGAGATGATCCCTCTGATATCTGCCAGGGGGCCTCGGCCGAGTCGAAATAAAGTCACCAATGTGTGACAGGTGGAAAGAGGGCGAGCTAATAGCTTTGGAGCGCCGAGGGGCTTTTCTCCTCCACCCTTTCACCATTTCTGTCCCATTCACGCACTAAAAGAAACCACTGAATCAAACTTACCTTCCAGTGACCAACAGAGAGGCAACCCAGCGGGAGGCTAATCAGAATTAGGCAAATTCATCGGCGATCACAAAGTGTCTTCAAAGGGGGAACGCGCAGGTATCGCAGGTCTTGTTTGCCTTTTATACTCAGCTCCGGAAAGATTCTTTGTGTCAGATATTTTTTGTAAGAATGTGCTGACGGGCCTCAATGTTCGATCCAGTGCGCCTCAGGGAGGCATCTGACATGCAGTCGGCACATTTTGCTCTTTTCAGCGAGTGGAGAAGTGCTGAGCTGCTCCTGGCGCCTGGGAGCAGAGATCACAATCTGCATGTGGAGCTCGGTGTTTGTGCGCTGATGGCATGTGACGGAGCACGCAGGTGCAGCTGTGGACAAGTGTGAGCAAACAGATGTGCAAAAGTAGAATTTCAACACTGCAGTCACCAGTCGGAGTAGATAACAGTTTATCACTTCATTGTTATGCAGGCCGATTTTCTACCTGGGCCAGCTGTTCGGGGTGCAAACAGCTGGAAGTCATACAATAGATCTAACTTTTAATTATAATAATTAAAAAAAATAGCTATAACTTTGTGATTCTGTTTAGGCTAGCAGAGAAGGCTTAGCAGGCCCTGACGGCCCGCCACTGCCAATCAATGAGTACTCTGTTGCATGGTCCAGTTGTTAAAAACATTGCATCAGATTTTTTTGGGGATCTTGTTACTCTGTTTGCATCTCTCTCAGTGTAATTACACAAAAACATAAATAACAGCCAAGAACAAGGAAAGCAAAGCTAAAAAAAAATACAAAAAAGAAAAGAAAAAGGAAAAAACACCTTTGGAAGTCAAATGCTCTAGAAGTTGTAAAGGAAATGCATTATTTATTTTAAGATATTTCAAACAATATACATAAAGATTTTAATTCATTGAAACTACTTGTCTACTGGTCCTGCTCACCGTGGTCCTGTTCCATAACAAATAGTGCTCAAAAATGTATTTATGAATAAATAAATACATTCCAAACTAAATATGAGCAAATAAGGAAAAGCTTTACTAGATAAATAATCAAATGCAATAAAAACAGCATGGTCTTCTAAAAATCACAAACCCAAACAACAAAACTGCATTGTCTGCGTTACGGTTTTTGTTTTAAGTCTTTATAGGGAGATCGGGATAGATGGCTCAGACGTTTTGTTGCCTAAACATAATTTATTCAATGAATCTATGATTTGCAAAAATGTACAATGCCAACATTGTATTCTGGCGACTAGGCTGATGAAGACATGAATGTTGAAAACTTGACGAGAAGTGTCTTGTTTTTACATGAGACAAAGAACGTGTTTTCAAACTTAACCTGAACTGATGACCTCTCTGATACCAAACCTACTATTCAATAAGCTGAGCTTTGTGGGCTCCCTGAGCTACATCAGCTCTCACATAAACCACAAACAGATTTGGAGTTCAATTGAGAACAGCTGGAGTGTTTATCATAATCGAAACATAAAAAACTACAAATAATTCTCCAAAACAAAAAAACCACAATGGAGATCTACACCTAAAACACAACACTTGCGAAACACTGTATGAATGCCTCACTGTCTGTTGCGTAACAACTCATCTCTCAAGGACAACTTCTCTCATCGTAAAGCTCCGCCTCCAACCCACAGCCAGCTCACGGCGTGCGCTCCTGTGCCTTCATGTGACAGATCAGGGCCCGCTGAAGGGAAGTGACGATTGATAAACGCTGCGACATACCTGCCGTCTGCCAACAACACTCCCTCACAGGCTCGCTCACAGATGAAACCACCTCTCAGCGCCTCCATATGCACAAGGCTGTATGGTCTTTATGCATACACAGGCTTTGATTTCATGTGTGCCTCTCCCCTTGATTACACATCAATGACAGAACACGATCAGTAGCATTCTGCATCTGTTTGAACAGATTCCCAACAAAACCCAAAGAAAGTCCTTGCTCAGTCAGGGAGTGAGACTCCGACACACTCCCACAAAATCAGGTTGCATAATGTGGATTCAAATTATGTAACACGTAGATGACTTTTCACCACCACAAGATGGATCACTATGCAATGGCAACCAAGTCGCCAAATTACAACATTTCAATCAGGAGAGACTTGTTCCGAATTCACAATAATTTTATTCCGTTGGAATCACAATGAATAGTGCAACAATGAATAGTGCAAAGTCTTTGGCGATCAGACTCTATCCTGAACCAGGATAAACAAGGGGCAGGGACGCTGAGTTCTGACCCGGCCGAATCCCCCCTGGAGTCCAGACACTGGTGGTGGTGGTGAAGAAGGGAGTTGCTGTCCTTCAGTGATGAGTGAGGAGTTGACTGCCTGCTGCCTGGAGGTGACTGGGGTGGACGAGGGTCGCATTCATTTCCGCGCTGAAATGACAACTGACAGCACAGAGTAGAGCACACCTTTAAAGTTTGACAGCAACGATCTGATTGGCTTAGAAACACCGTGATGCCTTCGGTTGGTTGCTTACAAGTGGACGCCCCTCCCACCCCCCCGATCAGCTGCTACCGTCATGAAGAAATAGACTGTGATATATGAACGACCCGTAGTGTAGGGTCTTCCTTCCTGAACTACCGCTAAGCTCCATAGCATTTCATTTCAACATTTCTACATAGATGTATATCAAGTTTAAGGGTTTTAACTGCTCGTGGCGCTTTGGCCTTTTCAGAGCTGCATTCTCTATCACGTTAAGGGTTAGGCAACAAAACTACTTGGTGAGGTTAAGTTAGAGATAATGTTTTGGGTTCAAATGAGTACACTACTGTTGGTTTCACAAGAGACACAGACAGCGGTCTCCTGGGTGAAAGTCTCACCCATGCATCCATCCATCCCGACCTCCTCCCTATGCAGTGCTTGATTAAACGTATTTGTGACACAAGAAAAATTAACGAGTCCTGTGTTTGATACATCAATCGATTTATGTGGACTTCGATTAAACTGACATGTCACATTCAAACATAATCCAGGAGCCAATGCGATCATTGGAAACGCTCAATAATTGACGAGGCAGTGCGTGAGTTTTAGGAGACCAGGCGGATTTGTATCACTCTAGTTCCTGTTGGAAATGATTGTGTTGCAGCTGACGAAATATGCAGGTGAACAAATGTACTTAATTTACCAGGTTGAGATTATGAAAAGATGGTGGTCATGTTTAAAACACACTAACACTGACTGTTAGTAAGAGATGGGATGCAAAACACACCTCAAGCTTATTTTCCTGTATCCTTTCGCTCGGGTTCAGAGAAAAAATGATGAAGAAAGTCAAGCACAGAGGTAAAACAACCAGTAGCATGGAAACAGTTGACACAACGCATATTCAGTCACAGCTCCTGTGTTTCGTTCGGTGTTTAAACAGCGATTAAAGAATTAGCGACAAGCAAACCACTTGTTTGGACAGCGATGACGTAACGAGGCCAAGTGTCTCTTCCCAGCAGGTGAGTTAACATTCACTTTGATTGGCAGACTGTAAATCACGTCGAACTGAAGTCATCACGTGTTGCTTTCACCCAGGCTAAAGGAACCGGTCTGACTGGCCGTGTGAGTCTCACCCTCCACCTCTATGGATTCCCACGCTGTAGCTCCTTCGAGCCCGGACGTTCTGTGCAGGAAACAAAATTAAAAACCCGGGCAGAGACGCCTTTCCCGCGGTCATTAAAAGGGCCTCATGCCGCAGAGAGCAAAAAAAGAGGGAGATCCTGTTGTAACACGTAGGCAACACTTTCTCTGACATGGTCATGGGAGAGCTGAATCATGGGAGAGAGCGACTCCACTATTCACCTATACAGCGAGTGTCATTTTCCTTTAAATCACCTTCCTCCATCACCACACACACACAAAGCGCACCCATCCCCCGCCTGTTCGCTCACCTCCGCGCTACGTTAGCGCAGCTGTGTCGACACGTTGGCGCTGACCTACACACACACACACACACACACACACACACACACACATCTCCATCTCCTCTTTTGGCTACGTCTCTCTTTCAAGCCCTCGGTTGTAGCAGCGGCTTTTTGATGTTGGTAAGACACTGAGGGAGTGGTTATGAAAAAAATAGCAGGCTAAAAATAGGTTTTGGATGAGAAACGGGCAGAGAATAGCCTTTCATCTGTCTTTGCAGCACGCCTTCGTTTGCTCCCTTCTTCATTGATAGACAAAGAGAAGGAATCCTGGAATAAAAACACGCATGACAGCTGATAATCAGTAAAGGATCGAATAGGGAACAGGTCAGATGTTGCAGTCGGACCGAATTTGACCCTTCATTCTGAAGATAAAGTATACAAACATTAATCGTACATTGCACTTTTTATAGCTTCTCTCGGTTATACTATACTATAACAAAAAAGGGGATTTACAAGGCGTTGCTTGTGATGTCGTCTCACATCGAAATCGATCTTGTGAGAACAGATTCTTTTCAGCCGTTGTCACCAACAGACAGCAAGTCTTAGCATGAATGCAGACTTCTGATTCACTTTCCTTCCTTTAAGCTTGGTTTCCACTAACCTGTAGTCCCAGGGACTATTTTTCAATTAAATCGTCCGGTCCTTCAGCCCATATTCATCCGCGTTTCCACCGTGGTCTAAAGACCCATGAAGAAAAGCGACGGCTGTTTTTCACCTTGTTTTTGCCATTGACTTCTCCAGCCGAACCGGTAGCAAGGCACACAATCACCTCCCCGAAAACGTCGTTATTTGCATAAACTGAACACATATAGGAAATCTAGATGGTAACCTTCTCACCTAAAAACATACAAACTTAATAAAGTGACATTTTAACAGCTATAAGCTGGCACCTCACCAGCTGCTCTTAAATGAAGATAAAAATTTTAAAAAATAGAGGTTCATGCCGAGTACTCAACCAATTAGAAATGCACAGTGATGCAAACCCCGACCCAAAGTTCCTGAACTTTCAGAAAGTACTACCCCTCAACCAGGGACTTAACTTAGACCCTGCCTGGTTCCTGCTGTCGAAATACAAGGAGTTCCCCTCAAGGTTCCTCGTTTGATGGGAAAATGAAGGTGGAAAAGGTGCTTTAGATTTCATGCAATGTTAAAGTAGCTGTTTTATGCTCATTGACAGCATGTAGATGCCAAGAAGTAAATCATTTTACAAATAATGTGACAGGGATTTTGTCTTTTATTGGTTAAAATAACTTCCAAGAATGATTTATGTGAAAATGTGATATGAAAAAGTGGATATCAGCGGAATTGATGCATCTTTTGGATGCATTTGCAGCTCAAACATCAGCTTTTCTTTGGTACATTTACTTATTATGAAATCTAAAGTTTAAACAGTTACATCTTTCTTCATCCTTTTATAATTGTAAGGTATTATATAAGTGTGTCCTGCTTGGTTGTTACAAAATAGTAGCTGGCAGGTCTTTGAAGACTCAAGCTGTTTCTATATTGGATTCTACTCTATTATGGCTGCAATTTCTACACTGCTGGTGTGGAAATGGGTTCTCTGTGGCTTCCTCCTTCTATTGTGTGTTATTTCTAAACGTTGGCACCAAATCACAGCAAAAGAAACCTTGACTCTCGGACTGACAACAAACCAGATTGTTACAGTCCTTCTCCCCAGGTCAGTTAAATACAAAAATACTGAATCTGTCCACATGATAACAGTCAAATTCATCTTTCCCTTTAACTTCTCTTATCTTCCTCCACTTCCCTGTCGCTGTACGAGTGGCCTCAGGTGAACGCTCTACCAGATGCCTCTGTGTCATAACCAATGCAGCGCCTGAGACGTGAGATCAGAGCACCGGCAGGATAAAACTGAGGCGCTGTGATAATGAGAGACTGTGGCTCTAAGAGGAGCAGCTGACCCAGTAAGAGAAGGAGGGACAGCTGAGTTTGTGTTACCTCAACAGAAGAGCTTGCACACCGTGTTGGCTGTGTGCCGGCTCACCGCTGGGTTCAATGTATGTTTGTGTAGTGAAATGTATAGTCTGCTGTCTGCTGTGTGTCTTGGACCGTCCTCTGGGACGGAGCGGGAAGTCCTGCTGCTGTGATGGAGTGATGGACGAAAAAGTACATTTAGTCATTTCAGTAAAGTCTCTTTAGCACACGTTAAGTACAAGATTGAAAATGTATCTGGAGTAGTACAGATGCATTTTAGATGAAAATGACCAAATACCTCTGGGTTTAATGCTAAGGAAAGAAAGGAAGGTAGGAAGATAACTAGTAAAGGAAGCAACAAAAACGATGAAACAAGGGGATATAAGGAAGAATGGAAGGAAATAAATAAAATAGAAGAAAGACAGGGAAATAAGTGGATGTAAAGAAGGAAGGGAAGAAATAAAATAAAAAATGGGATAGAAGGAAGGAAGGATGGAAGTAAAGAAGGAAGCTAGGAAAGAAATAAAAGAAAGATATATCATGAAGGAAAGGGATGAAGTCAAGAGAGTAAATGAAGGAAGGGAAGACAAGGAAGGAAGGAAGAAAGGGAAGTAAAGAAGGAATCTAGGAAAGAAAAAGATATCATGAGTTTGTATGCAGCTGACATCTTAGTTCACTGATTGTGACTTTGAAGCGACTCAGTTAGTTTAACTCTCATCAGCTCCATTCGCTCTTCTTGTTGTGATCCACTCTGAACCGACTGTGTGAGAAGAAAGTTACAGAAAGCTACATTTTGCTCTAATCCAGGCCCAGATCCGTGTCTCCACCATCTCCACCTTGATTCAATAAAGTTCAATAGAGTTTCTCCTTTTCTTTTCACGCTGTCTGGCTGGCAGCGAGGCAGCCGGCCAACTCTCGCAGCCACACAACAGCTGATACGCAGCCGGCAGAGATTCGCTCTGGCCCGCTGCTTCTTGCCAAGCACTCGCAGCTGCCTATTTAACCAAGATATCACTTGACGTTCAGGTCTAACGATTAGATAGCGCTGCTTTGTTTGATCAGACTGAAGTGGTTAAGCCTGTGCTGGAATTCAAAAAGAAAAAGAAAAAAAACTGCACGAAAATGTTGCCTTTTTTATCTGATTCTGCTTTCTTTTTTTTTCTTGTTTCTACAAATCTTTCTTTTGTTTCCCGCCGCCATGCAAACAGACAGAAACTCATGCTCCATCTCTAAGCCGGGCGTTTAGCTCGCTCTCTGGCCTCACAAGGAGTTGTTGCCTCTTGTTTGAGTTTTGTCTGAGAGTTGAGTTTAAATATAAATGGATTTGTGTGGCATTGTGCTTCTGTTGTTTATCCCCTGTAAACAGCAGATTTACTCTGGTGAGGAGAGGCGGGCCAGTAGAAAATAAGAGAGCGGCTTTTTCACTCTCTGGAGTTGTTGTTTTTTTGGACGGGGTGTGTGTGTGTGTGTGTGTGACTGCAAATGCAAACACAGCTGAGGACTTGTTTTGTTTTGCTCTATTGACTCTCACTTTTACACCTCAGCTCATAATCAGAGCAGAAAGGAGGTGATGGCCAAGCTGGAGATGAAGAGGGACGCAGTGTGCCAAGACCCCAGCGGACAGAACAAGCAGCCTCTGTGGACAAGATCCCACTGCTTTTGTGCCAAACTATAGCTTTGAAGAGCGGCAAATAATCTCCAACGAACCTCTTTTAATTTACTCGGAGGGGCCACATCCCTGGGTTTTGTCCTTGCATCAGGATTCAATTCAACTCAGATGATGCAGAGTACGTTGTTTTAAGAAAGAGAAACATCTCCAATCTTGCTGGTGACACTTTGTCATGCAGAGGTCTCCTCAGAAACCTCGCTGTTTAAAAGGGGATCCTCTACTCCCAAAAATGTATTTGGATATCAGCCACTCACTTTGTGTTCCCACGAATTAGTGAAGAAACGTTTTTCTCGCAAGCCAATGAAGAATCAAAATAAAGAGAGAAAATTCTTGATTGATTGAAATAAATATAAACACATCCAGTAAGTTTTTAGCAAATGATAATTTGTTATTTTATAATGATAATAATAATGATGATATATAATTTAATTTATACAGCACACCCAAGTAAAATCTCAATATGCTTACCATCCAGGGTAAAACCATTTATAATATAACGTTAAACTTAACAATTGACACAAAATAACCATATGATAATAAGGGGTTATAACAGGATGATTAAAATTAAAGACAAAACATTTCATGACCCAAGTTTAAAAGTAAAAAAAAATGATTGACACAATTTAGAGACACAAATTTAACGGGAAAAAAACCCGGATGAGGCAGGACCCTCTGAGACAGCAGAGAGGAACAGGTGAGTCTTCAGATTTAAAAACAGCAGTGGATGTGTCTGTGAATTAATAAGCGTACGACTGGATCAATGAGGCTCACGAACTCTCGCACGAATTGAGTGAGATTTTGTAGACTAATATTTTGATATAGTTTCTCGTATGAATCACCATTCAGGACTGGTTCACGCTAGGCAATCCGAGTGTAATAGCTCACTGTCTCATTCCATAGAGGTCGTGTCCTCCTGGCTACAAGCGACCACTGTCCCCTCAGTCGTACTCTGAGAGTTCTGAGCCCCGAGATCCAGTTGTGCCCGAGTGATTGACTGTGTCGATGTTCCTCTCAGGGCAAACACTCAGGAGCTCAGAGTCAAGCTGTCAAACCGTCAACACTCCCTCTCTCACAGCGAGCGGGGAAATGTCGAGCCTACCGAGGGGAAATGACTCGCGGCTCAGCGGTCTTTTCGAGTGTAATAGGAGCGACTGTGCCAAACAAGGCGGACTGAGCTGCCCGTCTCTATGCGCTATCCACCAAAAAGGCTGCCATTACCGGGGCCATTACACCCCAGCGGAGATGGAGAGAGACAAACACAAACGTTATGCTGGAACCCCCGAGCAGAGCGCTCGGCTCGGCTCACATCGTGGGATGTCATTTCAGATTTTAGGGTTTTGTTGAGGTGTGGGTGCTCATTGCACACACTCTCTCATCGACTGCATCTCCTTGTGTTCTGAGGTTGTCATCACATCAAATGCTTGTTTGCCAATGCGCGCTGATGCCGACGTTCTTCAGTACGGAGCGTTCTCTACAGCGGAAATAGCTGCACAAGCACAAACCGGTCGACAAGATTTCCTAAAGCAGTTGTTGAACAGTTTGATGAGGTTTGACTTTGCCAATTTGCACTGTTGAAAACTATCTTTACAGTTCTCACCTCTGAAGGAGCGGGAAGCCAAAGAGTACCTTAGTGGGGAGGTTTTTCATGTTAGCGATGTGATAGTGTCAAATTTCACGTTTAAAAGTTGCTTCAAATAATTGATGTGGACACTTACAAGATACTGGCACTTATCTCTGTAAGAAAAGAAAAAGATTTCAACTGTAAACATTTCATAACTTGCTTGGAAAGTAAAGGTGATTTACATTTTTGCATAAAGCAGTGGTTCCCAATCTTTTCCTTTTTTGGATGCCAATAAATACATAAAAAGTGTCTACTTGGTTTATCTTTGATATCAGAAAAGATAAAACATTTTCTCTTAGTCAGGAACAACTCACTAAAATCCTTTTTCCACCAAACATTGCTCATATATGCATGTTTTGAATCAGGTATGAGAGAGGTAAAGTTACTGTTTCTGTCAATGGAGACCAGTGGCTTTGAGTTGCACTTAAACTGGCTGTTTCTTTTCTCATCTAATTCCGTGAATTAAGGGTTTATTCGGAGCTGGTGATTGTTGGAACAGTGGAAAGACTGACAAAGATAGTTTTGATGAGCTTTATTTTGTGTCGAGTTTAAATGAATTGTGTTTTGATAATCAGCAAGGTTAAATTACTGTTGTTGGAGTCTTGTGGCTTTGAGGAGAGCATATTAATTGTGTGTTTAGTACGTTAATAAATTATGATAATTGTCCAAATCCTTGCTGATTTTATTATATAAAACACTTAACTGCGCTTCACTTCAAAAAGCTCGTCCTCCTGGGTGTCGTGTTTCCATCACTGCCGATAGGAGCTGGAGCCCATAAATACCTGTAACTACTGCAGAGCCATTTTATCAAAAATATCCGTTCTACCTAATATCGGTCCTCTGTAACTCAGTGTTTTACGCATCAACTATTCAGTGTTTCACAGAAAAGCAAAAACAAGTGAAGTAAGTGTTTCTTCTTCTTTCCTATCCCATAAATCCTCTCCCCACCCCTCTGATTCATCTCGTCGTGACCCAACCCCGACCCCCACGATGCCTGTGTGTGGCGGCATCAGAGACAACCCGCGACAGTCGTCGTATCTGGGTCAGCAGCGCTGAGTGGACAGAGCGGCATCTAGTCGAGTGTGGCCTTCAGTGATCGACTCCCTCCCTTTTTTGTGCTGCGTCCTTGTCCGGCCAGAATCCCTCGGGTTAATGATTAGTCCTGCTGCTTTTGTCCACCTCTTCCAGACAAAGACACCAAGGGTCAATCGGTTGTTGCCCCCACCCAGGCGACCGGGCCCAAAGAGACCGCCACTGGCTCCTCTGGGTTATCGGTGAAGACATGCACCCCCACCCGATAAACTGGAGAGCTTTTCAAATGATTCTGGCTGCTTCCCTTCTTCAACATCGCAGCCTCAAACTAATCAAACCGACCTCTGAGGCTTTCTTGTTGTTGTTTAATTTTTAACTCCATTTTAAATGAAAAGACCTCACCTTTCATCTCCTGCTGATCTGTTCCCTGGAGGGCTGGGGAAGGGGAGGGTGAGGAATGCAAGTGGAGTGTGTGTGTGTGTGTGTGTGTGTGTGTGTGTGTGTGTGTGTGTGTGTGTGTGTGTGTGTGTGTGTGTTCATGAGAAGTTAGGGTGTTTCGGGGGTGTGCAAAGAGGAGTTTTGTTTTTCCTACTACATGAGCAGTGGTGGAGAGCCGAAGTGTGTGTGTGTGTGTGTGTGTGTGTGTGTGTGTGTGTGTGTGTGTGTGTGTGTGTGTGGAGAGGTCATCTGGTCAGTTTGCCCATCAGTACTGGAGCTGTCTGACTGAGCATTCTCACCATCTGTATGACCACTCCTCCTGAAGCGGCTGGCTTTTGTCCCCTCTCCCTCCCGCTGACGTTTTCTCACGGAGCACTGTAGTCCAAAAGGTCGCCTTCAGTCTGGCCTTCACCATCGGCCCGCTCTCCTCTTCCTCACTGACTTTAATGAGAACGGCATGTTGTTTCTCCCTGTTGACTTTTCCACAGCACTGAAGCATTATCACCTGTAATGTCAGCACCTTTTCAGATTACAAGCTGATTCGCTGATGATTTAGGTGTTTTATTAAACACGTGTTTTATTTTCGTAACGGATTCAGATCATGTTGGGTCTTTTGTTCGCTGTCAAAAAACACACATTTAATCTCCTTTGAGTCAATGCTGTAAAACAATAAACATGACAACTTCAAAGGTGGCTGAGTCATTTTTAAAGTGCTTTGAATGTTATAGAGTTTAAATGTTAATATCATCCAGTTTGAACTATTAATGTCAAATCTGTGGAGTAGATATCATTATTTATGTATTTTTAAATGCAACCAGAGATCAATTTGTGTGTGTAATTAGATTGAAGCCTGGATTAAAAAGGGACAAAGGCGAGAAAGGAGGGAAATAATATGTTTATATGTCACATGATTCAGCAAATATGGAAGTTACTGTAAACATAATTTTACATCTAGCAAATACAATTCAGGTCAACGTGCACACTATTTCAATCATGGGTTTGCATGATGATGACCCTTGATAGGAAATAAGAACGTCTCAAATCTGCCACGCAGAATTAGGTTTAATTTTCAGTTTTTGTGTGAAATACTGAATCATTTTAAACTCTTCCTCTTCAGGCTTCTGAACGTGATCAACATGAGAACAGTGAGAAGAGAAAATCATTATTTTACACCAAAATGTTTTGTAGTTTTAGTCTACAATTGTGAAAAACAGCCATCACAAGCTACCACAACCCAATGGGACGTATTGGTTCCGTCTAAAATCCAAAGATAATATATTTACAATGATATCAGGCAATTAAATCCATCTACCTGATGATCCTCCTCCCTTTTCCTCTTATTTATGACGTGTTGACGCAGACTGTCGCAGACCACAGTGAAGAGGGCCGACGGCACACTCCACCCAGCCTCCTCGCGGGCCACTCCGCTTTACGGCGTCATAAAGTCGCCTTCTCAAAACTCAGTTTATGAGATGACAGTAATTGTTGTCTTGTTTAAAGCAGCTATCACCTCTGTTCTGACAGCAGTCATTAGCACACAGGCAGAATAAATGGGTGGCGTAATGGTCATTTACTGTTCACTCAGCACACTTTAGGGCCGACTGGTCAAACATTGGTTTGCAATGGGCTAACGACTGAGAGGCAATTACGTCTGAAAAAAAAGAAGGCATAACTTACGCGTAGGTTAACAGTGTTTAGCATGTACCAGGTAACAGCAGTGCACGTTTACAGTACGGCAGCAAGAGAACACATGAAGGGGCGACGTTTAGCGTTTAAAAAGAGTGACTTT
This sequence comes from Taurulus bubalis, assembly GCF_910589615.1. Taxonomy (NCBI): domain Eukaryota; kingdom Metazoa; phylum Chordata; class Actinopteri; order Perciformes; family Cottidae; genus Taurulus; species Taurulus bubalis. The sequence continues at coordinate 10,721,814 of NC_136589.1, read as the reverse complement.
AAATCACTACAAGACATTAAGGCACTAGAATAACAAAATCGCCGCATATTTTCAAATCAGATGGGCTGTACAGTCTTTTATTCTGAACTCCATTTGCTCATTTATATCATCCACATGTGTTGAAAATAAAGTTTAGTCCTCCACGATGTTATTGTACACTGACAAATTATTTCAGAGAGAGATTTCTACATTTGTTGAATCCCAAACATCCTGATTTAAAAAAAACACTTGTCTCCCATAATTACATATGTGGTGTAAAAAATAAAAAGGAAAAAGTTTTCAATCACTTATTTGAGTTGTTTTAGGGTAATCAGGGGCATGGCAATGATCTGTAATCCCTGATGTGTTCAGGGTCCCTCTGCAGGGCTGGGCCCCCTGATTTCTTTCAGGACTTTATCCCTTAATGGCGCCACTGGAGACAAATACATAGACATGTGAATTCTCTGGTCACAATAACTATCTCGAGACATTTGGCCGCTGTATTAAACTCAATAGAGCAACATTAAAGTATATCTCTTTTTTCCGACCAAAAGACCACCTACAGTCCCTTCACGTCCCTTTGTGGTTACCAAACCCCCACGTTGGCCACCACTGACTGTAAAGCATTCCGGAATGTTTTTTTAGGGCCTCAAACAGCATCTTCGGATTCTGCCATGACGCCTCGCAGGATTGAGTCTTTCTGACTTGGAGTAAAAGAGGTGTAGGAAGAGGCATGGGTGCGTCACTTGCTGCCTCCAGCGGCCCCGTAGGAGCGGCGCGCCGAAATCTGATCTCCCTCCCCCCGCTCCCTCCCCCCGCTGCTGCTCGTCCCGACGGCGCGCAGAGGCTGCATCCCGTACCGCGGGAGGACTGGAGAGGCAACCCACACGCACAAGTACACGCACACACACACACACACACACACACACACACACACACACACACACACACACACACGCACACACACAAAACCAACGTGACCCTTCAAAGTAAAAGTATTTTCTGTATAGCTGCGTGGCAGATTGTGATTCATTTGAAAGCTCCATACGAATAATCCCCTCAAGGAATCATTGTCATGTTTCGTTGTTTGGCATTATGTTAAAGAATATTTTAAACCAACAGAATGCCGAAAAACCTTTTTTTTTATTTGTAAAATTAAAAGATGTGTATAAAATGGGAAAATATATTGGTACAAAGTACACAACAAAATGTGGAAGCAGTTGATACAACTGGAGAGTATTAAGATAAGTATGCTAACTAAAGCAAATATGATAAGAACAAAAAATCAACAGACGGATTCAAAGATGTGATTTGGAAGCACTGGTCGTTTATCTAACTTTATTATTTGCTTATTTGGAAACGACTAAACCACTTCAAATGATGATGACGTTTACAAGAGACAAAACATCCTTTCAGGTGGCGCTGTAAAAACGTAGTTTTGCTCACTGCATATTCCACTTCAAATAGCTCATATTATTTCGCACTTCCTTGAGCGTCCAGAAAAGCATTGCGTCACCGGTTCGTCGGTTGACATTTTATTTTGAAGGGGCACACGGGAAGTCCTCCCCGTCTCCCAGCCGGTGTCTCTTGATGGCAGCAGCCCCGTGCAGCTGCTACTTCACAGGCAGCCAGCGGAGGAGAGCCACCAGTCCGAGTTGGTTGATCCGAGGCGACGAAGCACACCGACTGGTATCCGCGCTGGAGACGAGCGAGCAGCCGCGTTCAGTGCGTCCAGTTCCGCCTCCTGCGCAGCGCCTCGTGCACCACAGGATGAACCCGTTCTGGAGGTTTGGACACTTTGGACAGCAGCGCGCGGAGGGACACGGGATATAAGTGGAGAAGTTGCCTTTCGAAGCGGCGGTGACCAGAGCAGAGGACTCTCCTTGTCAAGTTGTGACGGGGATTTCGGACTTTCCCCCCCCAACTGTCGCCAAACCGCAACCCGAAGCGAGAGGACTTACGGATCTTAAAGTAGTTTTATAGGTTTTTATGAAGTTTAAAGTAGAATAATGACTGTTTTACTTCTCCTGAATGATTGGTGACACCTGAAAGGCTGCGAGTTGCTGTCAAAACGGGATATTTTTGGTAAGTAACGCACTATTATTATTAATAATAATATTATTATTTATGATATGAGATTATACAGATCTTTGCAGCCTCTGGGATGTGAGATAAATAGCTCCACTTCCTTGTAGATGTGAATCAGACAGGTTGAGCTGTCCACTTTCTGTGTGCTTGTGAGGCGCGGAGCAGCAGTAGCAGCCCCGCGGCCGCGCCATGGCACAGGTGCCGCAGAGGAGATCCTTGCGCAGCCGGCGCGTCTCGGCCGCTGTCAGCGGAGTGAAAGGACGCATTTCTGCGCGTAATTCCATCTTGGTGTGTGAGAAGGCGCGCACGGGTTTCTGGTCCGTAGCGTATTCATGTTGGCTGAACTGCGCGTGGCCCAGGTTTGTGACATTACGCACTACACTGCGGGGCTCAAACTGGCAATTGGCTCAGCCCATTCCCATATTTTCAGTGGAAATCAACTTGCTCAAATCTTTTTAATTCTGAACTCATTCTGTCGGGTTTTTACAAATGTACTGACACTTTGGTTTCTAGAAAATACCTGGAATGAGGGCAAAACGTGTAAACGCAGATTCATGATTTGTGAAATTACGCACGTGTATCTGTCCATCAGGATGAGTGTGAGGATTAGATGCGTCTGGTAAAAGCTCGGCTTTCCATTTATCATAATCAAACGCTCCCCTGCGTGATTTCACTGTCCCAAAAAAAAAGAAGTGAAATATGGACTCGTTAGAACGAGCACGCCTTTTCTCCTCACTGCAACAGTGACGTGTTCTCTGGTTAGCAGCAGAAATATGAATTACACATCAGCCTCGTCCACAGAGCCGCGCTCCTCGACGCCTCTCATCATCTCTGAAGTTTCTCCAGAAAGCATCACTTTCCCCCTCCTCCCCTCCTCTCCTCCCCTTGAATGAACGAACTGTGCGGTTCTCTCCTCTCAGCAGCAGATCAGTCATCCCCCTCTTCAAACGCACGCGCGCTTCAATGGGATTCAGATGGTGATTCTGGCCACTCAGCCGCAGCTTTGACTCCCACCATATCAAAACCCATCACCGGTGAAAGTGACCGGATTAGAGCATCCACGGGCCTGAAACGAGATTTGGAACTCCTTTAGCCTATTCAATGTCGCAGGCGTAAAACAAGCTCGCGGGTGATAATAGTTTGGCATTCGCTGCAAATTAATTGCATCTATTGACCCGAGAAATGTGCGGCGTTTTCAATCAGAGGCGCCTCAGAAGTATTTCTCTTCCAAATAAGACTCTGATTGCCTCTTTTCATTACCGAAATTGGCCTGAGAGAATCCCTCTGCGTGGAGCTCCGCGCTTTGTTTCTCCGCTTTTATAAAACAGGAGCATGGTCCGTTAATTGGCCCCAACTTGTCTAATTTGAGAAGAAGAAACGCTGATTTGTGTCGTGTAAACACTAATTGACTGTAATATTCCAATAATAAAAGCTTTATGCGCTGCAGCAGGGACCTTATATGGCCTTATTGCATCTATGTGGGACTCTTATCAATTAGAACATGCCACTGATACTCAATTGGGTTTAATACTCCATGCCTTAACATTCCTATAGATTATAGCCTAACTGTGCTGTGACATTCAAAAGAAAGTTGACCATGGCCCTAAAGCCTTTAATGTTTTTTCACCTCCCCTAGCTTCACTATAATCACTTCCAGGTCTTATAATGTGTCTGAGGCGTTTCAAACTCTTTATGTCGACCTCATTAAGTGTTATAACTTTTTAATTTCCCATGGCATCTCCTGCAGTGTTACCAATCTAGTCTCAAAGAGAGATCAACCTATTTTCTGTTGGTTTTCACACCGTGTGGTCTCTAAGTGTGTTCCTTCTGGAGAGACCAAAGTGTCCACATGTGTATCCTCGCCGAGGACACGCGAGTGGACAGGTGTGGGCTTTTGCACACGATAACACCGTCACTCACGCTCTCCACACCTCTGACAGCTTTGAAACGCAGAGCCCTCTCGGCTGATCGATACATCAGTCGCTCTCACCCGAGGGTGCGTTTGAGTGCGTTTGGAAAAGAGAGCCGATGATGTGATGGGAGCAGTGAGGAGACAAGGGGGAGGGGGGCAGACAAGACGAGGAGCAGAGACACAGGAATAGTAGAAGAAGGAGGCACTGATGTGGAAGATCACCCACTTGTGTGTCCGTCTATCTTTCTCTCTGCGACCCGGCTGCTGTTTGCACTTGTGATTTCCCCCCCAAAAACCTCTAATCCCTACTTTTTTTTCTCGTCATCTGTCCCCAGCTGTTGATTCTCCATCTTAATAATTAAAGATTACCAACACTCAGTAGAGGTGTGACTAGCATGTGACCCGCCTCGCATTGATCCTCACAGAGGGGATGGGATGACAGGGATTTGAACCCCGGTTAAAGCAATCCCTTCTCTGCCTCCGAGCTATTACAATGTGAGGATAGCTCTGCATGATTAATGTTCATGTATTATTCACCACGCTGGTTGTGTTTCCCTTTCATGCTTTAAGAAAATATTCGCAAGAAAACACGTCAGAAGGCTTTGAACTCCTCGCTGGGTCTCTTTTAGGATCCATATCTCGCCGCCTTCTCCTCCTTCTTCTTCTTCTCCGCTTCTTGGGGTTGTTAAGTGCAATCGAAGTGTTTTCGTCTGTGGAGTGTGTGAAGAGGTCATTTCCAATAATCGGCTTAAGTGTAAAAACTTCTTAGTGGAGTTTCATCACTTAATACATCCCCCCAAGAAATGTAGGATATAAAGTTGCTGTCTTGTCAAGAGTGATCATATGACCTACTGCGCTTACACAGGATTTAATGGGTTCCTGTTTCATGTTATCAGTCATGTTGCAACACTTGGCTGCTCCTCAAATTTAAGGATTCACTTTGTGCACGAGGTAGTCTCAACTATTACCTGTCACTTAAGTACCATGGGTTGTTTTCCAGTCTCTTCCTGCGTGCTACTTGTCTAAACAGATCTGCACACTGACATGAACCAAGAGTTGGCCCTCGAAAGTGAAGTGGCTGCATCAGAGAAGTCTTGAGAGAAGTCTTGAAGTCTCAAATCAGAGAAAGGCCTCGCTGCAATCAGCTACCGATACGCCCCCGAGAGCGCGAGGCCTTATCACGCTGCACAAACAAACCGCGGCAGCGTGGAGGCGGCGCGTGTCCCAAGACGTTCGGGGATGGGCTGAAGAGAGCAGCGTATAGAACACAGAAGGCTGCACTATGTTGAAGCTCGATAGGTGCAGTGTTTAGATTTAACTCGTTCTGCTTTATCTAGTCATGTGTGTTTTGTGAAGTTCCCCCCCGAGTTCCGTGTTGGAGAGCGATAATGTGCAAACAGAGCCTTTGGCTTGGGTTTGTGCTGAGCAAGGAGTGGGTCACAGGTCCTCTGATAGAAAGAAAAACAGTACTGTTAAGGCTTAAGACAACACAACCTCTCTCTGGACTCTGTGTGTGCGTGTGTGTGTCTACAATACAGCTTTGTGTGCAGAAGCAAAGCTCACTCTGAGATGTTTGCGTGTGTGTCCGCCAAACCTGTGCGTCTGTTTTTGTCGGGGTCTCACAGCCAAGGCTGTTCTGAAGCTGGACAGAGCCCCTAAAGTTTAAGCTAACAGTTGGTGTTGTGTGCGTGTGTGTGTGTGTGTGTGTGTGTGTGTGTAGGGGGGGGGTGCTTTTCTGGGCACCTCGCTCACAGCTTTTGCCTCAAACCTCAGTGCATTCCAGCTTCTCCCTGCTTAAGCAAACAGAGAGTGGAGCACTCTGCCGCCGCTGCCGCTTGCCGTATAGCCGTCACGCTCCCTCCTCCTCCTCCTGCGGGCTTGTTGGGCCACTGGCACTGTAGATGTCGGCATTCCTCATCCGCAGGAAGATTAGTGAACGCAGAGGAGTTTCTCAAGCAGAAAATAATGTGATTTGTCTTCCTCCTCAACTGGTTAATGAACGTGTATTCTAGTCTGTGGGGGTTGTTGAGCTGCTCCAATATCAGAGCTCCTATCCAGCCTTTCCATGACGATCAGGTGCTCCGAGGAACGTTCCTGAGACAAACTGCAAAGAGGGATTTCCACTGTAATCCTCGAAATCTGTGTGGAATGTCAGGTCAAAATATGGTAGCATGTGTGCAGCACCCGAGGCGTTTCTTCGTGCTGTGTTCAATTTGCAGTCGAATATTTCATACTTTAGAGTTCCAGAGTTGATTGCTGCATGTTCTGCCTCAGTCCAACCCGAGCCCAAAGCTCGCTCTGAACGTTCGGAACGTCTCTCTCTGTCATTCAGCTCTGATTGATTTCCCCCTCCTTGTTGGTTTTTCTTCCTTTCCAGGTCGGTGACGGGGAGTTGTTGGATAGTTTCTTGCGGCGTCGGAGGCCGCCGTTCTGCCGGACAGCATGCGAACAGAGGATGCCGTCTGAGTCCGAGTCGGGCCTCGCTGCTCTGCGTCTCACCTCGCCGTCCAGAGGGATGACGGCGCTGTGGTGCTCACTCTGGCTTACCTTCCTGCTGCCCGTCTGCGTCGCTCCGGCCAGGCTGCCCACCGCTCAGCCCACAGGTAGGACTGCTGATTCCACCACACTGGTGACCTTATGCGAGGGAAGCCGGACATCAGTAGATGAAGAATAGATCAGATCATGTGTCGTTTATCAAACAAAAGTGCCAAATATTGAAAACGTGAGGTCCTCTGGTTTTGGACGGTTAGTCAGACAGAGATGAGAAAAAAAGAAAAACCGTAACTCACTTTTCTTGCAGCGCGACAACAAACACACAGCTCAGAAGAATTCCCCTCTCAAGTCGGCTTCACACCGCGTCTTGAACCAGCCTTTAAAGAAGCCTTAAAGGGGGCTCGTCCCAAAAAAACAAACAAAAAAAACAAGAAAGACCATGTTAAGCTGCTCATGCACGTTGGCTTCTCTTCCTCAATTGTTCCACGCTTCATTTTCCATGCTAATGCGACTGCTTACAAACCACGGTTCAGTTTTCTGTGGGTTCATTACTTCAAAAGGCCCATGTTTTGTTTGTACAAATGTGGCGGAGTCTCTTTTTTTTTTTTTACGAGGTGGATTTAATTAGACTCTTCTTGCTTCGCTTGGATTTTCCCTCTTTGTTCTCGAGGCGGAGAATTACTCAAAGATCAGTCCAAAGTAAACGTTGAGCTGTGTTTGCTTTAATCTCCATATTGCGCAAAAAAAAAAAGAAAACCCCGTAGAGTAATCATTTTTTTGAGGCGTTAGTCAACTGTTGTTTTTCCCCCTTCCCTCCCTTTTTCTTTTTATGTGAGAGCTATTTAGTCTTTGACACACTTTACACGCTGCAGTGCATTAAGAAAGACGAGGAGCCTGGATACCATCCAGCTGTTGAGAGACTCCGGGAGTGTGTGTGCACCAACGCGGACATACAGTTTTATTAACTTGTGTGTGTTAAGTGTATCTCTTCCAAATAACCGAGGTCAGACCAAATACACTTGAGACTTCAGACACGGACTCATTGAAAGGACTTGATATCTTCACACACGGCGAGCAGAAGTTATACAATTATTTCGAAATTGTTTATATGTATCAATTTGTTTTGTGACTCAGTTAATTAATAAAGGGTGTTGTGATGTGCAGGACAAGGAAGCCCTTCAGATTCCTGCTCACCCTGCCTATAATGGCTCATTACATAATCCCTTACGTGGAGCATTCAGGGACTTAAAAGACTTTCATTTTGACTTCATGTCAACGTGAACTTCCATCAAAAGCATCCCTGCTTCAGGCCGATGTGACAGCTATATATATGTGTGTGTGTGTGTGTGTGTGTGTGTGTGTGTGTGTGTGTGTGTGTGTGTGTGTGTGTGTGTGAATTTCACTCTTTATAGCCAAAAGACCCCGCCCCCTGCCCTCTCTCATGTAAAACCCCCAATGTTACAACAGACGTGTTGTGATTGTGTCCGCCTCATTGCCTTCCCTGCTGGGAGCCATCGCAGCCTATCTTGCTTAGCATCAGCCAAAAAGAAGATTTTTTTTTTTTTTGGTCTAGTTTTTTTGAACCCCCTCTGGGCGGCGGGCGCTCAAGCAGTGATCTCACCAGCGTGGTACACAGACACGGTGAAATACAGCCGCTCTGGAGAGGTTATTGTTTCAAGTAGCTTAAGTTTTGTCACGGTGGAGGTGATGCGATTAATTTGACCTGAGCGGTCAGCTGATAACATGAGCAGCCGCGTTTCTATCGGAGACGGCTCCTGGTGAGATGGGACGTTTTTTTTTGGGATCAGTGTGATGCTGAATATCTCCTTTTGAAATGGAGGTTGGCATTTTCAGCCCGTGTCGTCCACCTTTGACGTGACAGAGGTTTCTCCATGACCTCAGATACGGAATAGAACTCATCCTTGATGGTGACCGATCTTCTTTAGCTTTAACATTCACAGTATCCTCCTCTGTCCTCCAGCCGCTGGTGCATTTTTCCATGTAATCAGGAGGTAAAGTAGGCTGTGAAGCCCACCTACAGTGGCCTTGTGCCTGGTGGGCATCTCCAGCTTGCGTCTTGTCTCCCCCGCGGCCCGCTGGCCTCCAGCAGAGTTCCCCGCGTCCACAGATGGATGAGCAGTGGGGATAAAATGACTGTCGTTTACTGGCAGATGGCACAATTTCCCCTCAGCCGCGGCAGCGCCGGTCAAAGTTGTCTGTGGTCGGTTAGTGTTTTCTGTGTGTACTGCTGTGGGTGTGTGGGTGTGTGTGTGTGTGTGTGTGTATGTGTGGGGGTGGGGGGATTAATGTGTTGATCTCTTTCAGGGTCAAATATTAGCAGGTGCTAAGGACAAAGGTGCCCTTGATAGTTTACAGCGTACATGTAAATATAAATTAAAAGTGATTGAGCTGCAGTTTGGGCAGTTTTATTCATATTTCCAAATGATGTATTGATTTCAATTGAGCTGTCAGATATTAACGTTTTTTTTGAGATGGGGAAATAGCTTTCTGTTGAGGAAAAACAGCTTTTGTTGAGAAGACAAGACAGCTGTTTAAGAAATGCTACATATGACTTTGACTATAAAATAAACTAGAATAACCGCCTTGTGGTTGTATGTCTCCGCCAACCAGTTTACATTCACATCTGTCCAAAATATCATCACTTCATTGTTTCATAATATGTGTGAAATTGTCATGATTAGCAAATCAATTCTTGAGCTTTGGCCAAAAACGGGTTTTGTGAGGTCATGATGACCTTGACCTTTTCACATTTGACCTCCAAAATCAGCTCATCATTGAGTCCAAGTGGATATGTTTGCCAAATTTGAAGGAATTACCTGCAGGTGTTCCTGAGATATCACATACGACAACCTGCAATATAGTTCAGATAGAGGCTGTACTTCCCAGAATGCCACACAAATAGAAAATACAGAATGGTCATACTTCTAAAATGCTCTCTGGAATAAATATTGAAGTCCTCCCCTGTCTGTATTCATGTGTGAGATAAAATGTTGAGAAGCCAAGTTGACCCATGTCAGAGACTGATGACAAAGAACAGAGGGTGTGTGTGTGTGTGTGTGTGTGTGTGTTTTATTATTCTGCCCTCTGTATTAAATGACCGCACACTCTCTCTCTCTCTCCCCCCTCGTGCATCTCAGAAGAAATATGAGGCTCATCTTCTCCGACGTTCTCAGACGTATAAATTCAACACGTTCAGTTTGCAGCCAATGCCTTGTGTGTGTGTGTGTGTGTGTGTGTTTTATGTGTGACAGAGCAGGTCTACGTGGAGTCTGCAGTTAAGTGAATGTTATGTCTGTTTGAGTAGAGGCGGATTATGAAAGGGAGGCGGTAAAAGAAGATGAAAAGAACAAACAACAAAAATTAAAGGACAGCCGAGTGTGTGTGTGTGTGTGTGTGTGTGTGTGTGTGTGTGTGTGTGTGTGTGTGTGTGTGTGTGTGTGGGGGGGGGGGGGTCATTATGCCCTTCAACCACATAAACAAATATTTACGTCATTTTTAGAGACAGAAAATGTCTGAGTTTGTCTGTGTGTGTCTACTTTTCTACAACTATCTTTCTGAGGACCAATGGAAGTTTTAGACCCACAGAGTGAGGACTTTGAAAAGTGAGGATGTTTAGGTAATTTTGTAATTATTCCACTAATACACGTAGCTTTAAAATGTGTATCTTAATGGTCTAATGCAAATGTAAACAAGTGTTTTCTTGTGTGAGGGAGCTGTGTAACATCTGGCTGTAAATTTCGTTGTGGAGGACGGCAAAGAGTAAAAAGAAAAAAAGGATTTTGGCATGGTGAGAGTATCCTCTCAAAGATAGAAGTATAAGGTTGTGTGTGTGTGTGTGTGTGTGTGTGTGTGTGTGTGTGTGTGTGTGTGTGTGTGTGTGTGTGTGTGTGTGTGTGTGTGCCCCCCCCACAGCAAGGATTGTAAATGTCAGTAGGGGCTGTTTGGGTCATTAGGATACTCGTTAAAACCACGGCGTCTACAGAATTACGCTCAGGCTCTACAATTCTCACACGCACACACATGAACACAAACACACACGCACATGAACACACACACACGTCTATTGAAAACCTCTCCAGTGTTCTGTAGATCTTTGAAAGTGGCTGTGTGTGTGTGTGTGTGTGTGTGTGTGTGTGTGTGTGTGTGTGTGTGTATAGTGCATTCAGCCAGCAGAAAACACGCAGCGTTTACAACCAGCTGTTCAGCTAATTTTACGAGGAAAGATTTCAGTGTGAAAAAAAATCCACTTTTCACCGTGTTTCAGTGTAGAGAAAACTGTTCTTCTAATGGAAGCGTCGCCTCGCTGCCTTGGTCTAAAAACCGCCCCCAAAAAAACGAGAAGAAAAAAGAGGAGCGCACGCAAGCTGAAACTGCTAAATTTGAATGCCAACCACCATGGAATGTCTCCTGTGCCATATCCAAAACGAACGACTTATTTCAGTGTATATCTCCATTAGGGATCATTAGAACTGATACTTTGGTATCATGTTGATGGCACAATTCTGAAAACCTGATGGTATTTGTTTTGGCGGTGGTACCAGGAATCAGGGCTCTGGACTAACAGCTTCCCGTCGTTCTGGGTACGACAAAAAAATGTCCCTTATAATGCATAAATTATAAATACAAAATACATTTTGAAATTGGCAGGAGGAGAGATAGCAAACGTTAGCTGGTAACAGTCCTGCTTGGAGCTAACAGCTAACATTTAAGAAAACAATATAAAAAGACATTACATTATGCTCTTTAAGGAATCCAGCCTTTGCAAACATTTAAGTAGGAAGTAAATTAACAGTAAATTTGCGTCACAAAGTGGACACTTTTCAAAGTGGACACCCAGTGGACACTTTTCTACCTGGACTCAGTTCTGCTGATCAGTTCAGCTCTGTGTTCTGGGTTTTTCCTCCTGGAGAGATACAGTGGCTTCGTAAAAAGGTTGTTTTTTGAGTGAGATCGCAGTGTAACCTCCTGTGGGGCGCTCAACACTCCCTTTAATCATCCATTATGTAGATGAGTAGTCCTCCATGTGTGGGCTGTATACGCGAGTCTCTGACCTGTTCATCATAATTTAAGCGTAAAAGTTACTCCAAGCGGTTTCTCTTCCTCCGGCAGCAACACTTTGGCTTTCGGAGTCTCGGCATGAATGTTCATTTCCCTGGCAACATTATCAAGAAATCTTTTGGCAAGCATTGGAGGCGCGCAGGCCAAATAAGCTCTGGAGAATGACGACTCGTTAAACAATGGCTGTTCTATCCTTAGTCCATCAGGCACTTAGTCCAGCAGACACTTAAGACATGGGAATTAAACATTGAACACAGCTCATAGTCCTGTTTACCAAATGATTAATGGTGGGACGCTTCGGCGGGACTCCTTTAAGTCGATCACGATTCACAGCTAAACACCTATTGTCTTAAATTCACACAATGATCCTCTTTAACTTCTTTAAAAAACACAATACTGTAAATTGTGTATAACGACATTTGAGTGTGTTCTTTGTGTCATTTTTATATGCACATTTTGAATTAGGGAGATTTTTGCAGGGTATAACAGTCTAGACACAGTATTCACTCAGAGTTGAGTTCATGTGGAAAAAGGTTGTTGCTGCGCTAGTATACTATGAAAGTAACCTCATGTAGATATCCAGTCACTGTTATCCCTTCATCTGTAGTCACAGAGTGTGGAATCCTCCCAGAGGTCATGCGGCTGTCTCAGGTTTGGGTTAAATGCACACCTCGGAGAGCTTTCACCGTGTATGGACAGCATTAGCAGACAGCTGTAGATCAGGAGGTCACTGTCAGCCGGGGGCCTTCGTACGAACCGTGTCTGCAGGCCACGGCTACGTTTGTATCAATACACCTCATTAATGCCCTTTGAAACCCTCTCTGCATGTCACTAGATGAATTATGGATGAACATACAGACCAGTCTGTGTGATCTGCTCGCTTCTAACCCCGACCACCTTTCCGCAGTGGGATTTCATTTTTTTCCCTTTCACGCCCTTTTCAGCTCACAGATATTTTTGTCGAACTTACGCAAACACATTTTAAGCTTTGAAACTTCTGATCATTTGGGATTTTGTCAAATCCCCGTCAGTTTTCGGAGCCCTTTGAAGGCACGTACACACACACACTCACACATACATACACTCTCTGTTACACACTCACACACCTGTACATGTCCTCTGCTCTACCTCTGGCTTCTTAGTCCGCCGGCTGACAGCGGCGATGACATACGGTGTGTTTTTAATTACAAAGCTCCTCTTGAGGAAATTGTTGAGATACTTAATAGATAAGGCAAACATGGAGGGCAACAAAGAGGCTCATTGTGTCATATCAGGAGGACTGGTTTCTGGAGGGCGTGCAGGGAGGGGGAGTCGGGGGTTAAGTCAGCTGGAGCTGCAATTAAATCTGACAAAATGTTTTTGTGCTGTGAAGTGACTAGTTGATTGTGTTTTATTGAAAACTGTGTCTCCTTTCAACTGTTTCTCTCTCTCTTTCTCTCTGATTCATGGACACTATTATTATAATTACTTAATTCTGATTGAATAGTTGTAACGGATGGCATTGCAAAAATTAGCCAATATACACAGTCCGCATGCATACATATAAATGTCTGTTTTGTGCCATCACCATTGGAAGAGTGTATTTTGTTGCTGGCAGAGGCAAACAGATGGCAGGTTGTGTGCCGAGCTGTAAGGAGGCACACACACACACACACACACACACACACACACACACACACACACACACACACACACACACACACACACTCTTCTGTTTGTTTCTGCTTCTTTGTGCTCCTATGTGTTATTTCCCCCCCCGTTACTGCTGTTACTGTACCTTTTCTTGTATTTGCTCAACTGTTGTCCTGTTTCGGTTTTGTTGTTCTTTCTTGGCAGAGATGTACCTATAGACAGTGTAGTTGCCACCTGTGTTTAAAGAAGAACTCACATAAAATGAAAGTCAGAAGCAATAACTAGCTATAACAAATTAATGTTTCTTCTGCAAACAAAGACATCAAATTGCTGGGTATTAGGTTTATTGATGTTATACAATGTCAATTTGACATAAATATACACTAATTTAGGAGTGTCTCTTTGCTTCATAACTAACTGGCATGCAACAGGGCCTTGTTGTAACAACCTTACGTCCTCTCTCTCTCTCTCTCTCTCTCTCTCTCTCTCTCTCTCTCTCTCTCTCTCTCTCTCTCTCCCGCCCCCCTAACCAGAAGCAGAGTGGGCCTGTCTGGCTCTGCTGCACCCCATTTACATTTCTGTGAATGGAAACAGAGAGCCAACAGACAGTGTGCAACATTTTGTGTGTGTGGCAGTGAATGTGTAGGGGTATGTGCTTACCTCTGTGCATGTCATTTTGAGTGTGTGTGTGTGTGTGTGTCTCTTCCATCTTCTTCCTCCCTCTATCGTCCTCTTCCTCCCCCCTCCCTCCTTTCTCGTGGTCACACTTGCACATCTGCTCTCTCTGTCCCTTCATCCTCCTCCTCCTCCTCCTCCTCCATCCCTCCTCTTCTTCTTTCTGTCTGCCAGAACAAATCCCAATTAGCTTCATTGACTTGACCATAATTTAGTGCAGTATTGCCAAAACACGTTATAGTATAATAGTCTCCGCATCTCTTTCTCTCTTAGCTGGTTGATCCATCATCTTTGCTCACCTTCTCTGTCACCGTTTCGTTCAAAAAGGTCCAGGGTCGACTCGCTTCTGTTTAAAGTCCCCCCCCCCCCCTCCACACACACCCTCCCATATCCAGGGCAGCTGACACATCTAATATAGAAACCAAACTCAGCTTCCATCCCTCCCACGCCGCCCCTCCCCTCACACTCTCTCTCCCCTTATGTTATTTTGCTAGGGGAGCTAAACTAATAAACCCTGGTACCGTCTGCAGAGCGTAATGGAAGAGTGGAAAGAAGAGAAAGAGAGACGTCAGTGTTGAGCTGGCTAACGGCAGAGCAGTGACAGTCGAGCTGACTGCAGTTTTTTTTTTTTTTTTAAATAACCCAGGTCCGAAATCCTTTCAAAATTCCCATGAAATGTTACTTTTTTAAAGTGTGGTGTATCTGATAATTTAGGTCATTTTTTCCTCATGGGACAACTCTCTCCTCACCGCTGGCGCAGCTTATACGGACGCCGGTTTATCTGCTCCGTTTCACCACAAAGTCAGAATCAGAATAAACATTCGATTATTTTTACCAGTCTGAGATTTTCTTTTTGTTTAACCGGGGTGGCAGTTTGCAGTCTGCACTTGGTTGCAGCCTTTTTAAAGGGTCATGGTGTCGTCTTTGACCTTCACAGAGCATGATTGCTGACAGGAGAAGATGCAACAACACTGATAAACCAGAGCTTAGGAGTTTCTGACACCCTGCTGATACGATGACCTCCAACCGACGAACTATAAAGTCAAGTTTCCACAACAAAGAGCACTGATACATCTGGTAATAAAGTAATACACAAGAAAGCTAAATCATAGAAAGAATAAATCAACAGCAGAGCTGCTACTTTTTGCAGTGCCAACGTCTTGTGAGATTTTTTTTTTTCCATACCAGATAACAGCATTGTCCCCGGTTCAATTCCAAATGGGTACCTTTGCATGTCATACCCTTCTCTCTGTCTCCCCTCATTTCCTGTCTGCCTCTATAATATTAACTTTCACAAGCCAACATTTAGTCCGTTTCAATCAAGTGATCCTCCTCTGGTGCAGATCACAACAAGTTGCATTGCTGTCGTGCTGAACACTTTCCAAATGTGCTTGGCCAGAACAGACGGCAACTTCTGGTTCTTGAAAAGTGAAGCCAATGTGGTACCACTCCTGGTATTGATCCTTTTAGGAACCACCATGCTTCAGCGTCACACTGTGTCATTACAATACAATTATTACAATACAATATTCTACATAATATACAAAACAGAAAGACTGAAAAGGTATAGGTAGAAGCAAAAAATGTGTGTATATATATATATATATATATATATATATATATATATATATACACATTTCATTCACACAGCTGTGAAAATTGTTTTATAAATAATCCTTTTCAAAACCAAAAATGAGTTGACCGTTCTTACATCCATTTTAGCGTTGTTCCATAACTGAACTCCTACAATAGAAATACATCTTCTTTTAATCCCTTTTTTTTAGCTTTTTGTACAATAAACTTACAAACATCTCTCAAATCATATTTACACTCATGTATTGAAAACAACCTTTGTACACGGTCTGGCAGTGACTTTGCTTTAGCTCTGTACATTGTCTGCATTATTTTATACTATACCAAATCATTAAACTTCATAACATGTGATCTGTAAAACAAAGGATTTGTGTGCTCATAGTAGCCAGCATTATTCATGATGCGTATCGCTCGTTTTTGTAACAAAACTGTAGCAAAACTGTAAGAAACCACAATAAGATAAATATGTTCAACTGCAGCCCCAAACCGTCAGCCAGTGAGCGGCTTCTCTGGAGCAATCGGAAGTCAAGTGTGAGCTCTTTGCTCAGTGGCACGTTGGCACTGCCTGAATAGGAAAGCAATTGAACATGTTCATATCTTCCATTAACTCTTTGACGAATGGCAAAGCACGACTGTGGCCATGTGAAGCATATACAGTTGCAGCCACCCTGTTTACTGTAGTGGTTTCCATATATGCATATGGTCAGGCTGTCAGTACCTGCAGGGCATGGCTGACACTCTATTTTGAGACACCATTTACTTGCTCTATAAAGTGTCCGTTGGTTCATCTTAACCCTGGTTCCAGAGGACTTTTGTTCAGTGTTCAGACTGTTAGGATAGATGTCTGGTATAGATGTCTCAGGACAACTGTGCTCCAGTTGTTCTCCTCTCTGTGGCCTGTTTGTGTTGAAAGTGAAGGCAGGTCCTGGAGGGAGGGAGGATGGGATTAGAGGCTTTCCTGCTCTCGTCCCGCTCTCATAAGCAAGCACACTAAATGCACCGTTTCTGCACCGAAGAGTTCCACCATGTTCATATTTTAGACCCATGGAGAGTCCATCTGCTACTTGGAGGGTCATTTTCAACACATTTACGTATCACTCAGTTGGAGTTCTTGGGGCTACAAAAACACAGAGCGCTTCAGAGTGCTTAACTCACAAACAATCTTTGGCCGAGTACAGATGTCTTATTTTGCAGTTTTGATTTGGTCTGCCATCATGGATTTTGTCATTTCAACAGTAAAAGGGAGTATTAAAGTATCGTGCACTGGCAAAAAATCCTTTATATTCCCAGTAGCGCTCTCCAAACAGATACTGTGGCTGCAGAAAAAAACTGCTTTGGTCACTGTTTTTTCCATTTGATTCTCCATAATAAACTTCAGAACAAGGCCGGCCTGGAGCCGTCAAAGCGGCTTGACTCGCCTTATAACACTTTTGCTGCATGTTTGGTTGTTTAAAACAATTGGTGCATTTCAGAACCTGCGCCTTTGACACTTTCGAAAGACAGAAGAAGAGCTTGTTGGTTGTTCAGCAACAGGCCGGTCCGGCACAGGAAGCAGCTCAGGAAGTCTGTGTGCTGATCTCTTGGTGATCAGAGGCAGCTGAGAGCAGCAGCAGGTTTCACGTAGAGCACTAACAACCAGGGAGAAAGTCCCGCTGCGCTAATAAACGGCATCATAAACGGAGCAGTAAACACTTTTATGTCCTGCTGATCCAAAACACAAATGACCAGACCTCGGAGTCCCTAATGTTAGCTTCTGCCCTACAGGTTTTGCACAGAACACGTAGACATTAAAGGACTGTATTTCATTCTCCCTGCTCCATGTTTCTGCTGCTGCTGGTGTTTACTCAAAGTGAAGGCGTTGAAGGTTGAAGAAAAGCTCCGTCTTTGTTGCGCTTGACAGATTAATTAACAAAGTCCAGATGATGGTTTTAAGCGGTCAGTTCAAAGCTTCTCCTCTTCGTCGTCATTGTTAACTTCTGTCGCACAAAGTCAGTGTGAGAGACTGATAGATTGATGGGGGAGGGGGGGGGTGTAGAAGTCCAAAAAAACAAGTGGGCTTTTCCATACATCACATGACACTGATGTCTTTGTCACCTCTCACACCATCACCATCCCACCCACCACCACAGACATTTGTGTGCGGCAGGTCATTCCAGCTGTGGATTACCAATAGTCTGTGTGTGTGTGTGTGTGTGTGTGTGTGTGTGTGTGTGTGTGTGTGTGTGTGTGGGGACTGGGGGGTGGTTCACTTGCTAGAGTCCAGGGCAAGGGTCAGGGTCAATGGAGGTCAAAGTTTAACGTTTCAATCAGGCGTCTCCTCATGCTGCTGCGTCAGTGTCCAGAGACGTTTTTAATCAGCTGTTTCTTGTCTTTGGAGTTTTGGATGTTCAAATGTTTTGGGAGTTAAACATCTGGAGGTTGAGAATTGAGGACATCCAGAAGTTAAACTATGAATTTGTGCAACTAGTGTTTGGATAATGGATATTGGACAATATCTTCTTTTAGATGAGGGTTGAAATCTATCAACCATTCCAGATTTTTTTTGTTTTATTAATTTAACATTTCTGAGAAGCAATGTTTCAAATTGACGAGTATGTTGAAACTTTCTGATGGTGCCGTGACTATTAATTTTTCATAGACTGCGTTTGTTTTTGTAGCTAGCTCTACATCCAGCAAAGCGTTCCTACTTTTGTGTTTTTGCCCCAATTTCTGCTTCTTGTCTTTTTCTGATAATTTCCCTGATTCAGCAAGCCTCTAAAGAAACGCTGACCGAGCATCAGTCTTCCCTCCAAAGTCTCCCAGAGTGACCTTAAATCAATAAACCTGAACAGAAGACTCGTGAAATATCACCCCCGCTCTCTTCGTTAAGTCCAAATTAAGTACAAAGAGCAAGTCGCTGCCTAAAAAAAAAAAGCATCAGGAGATCCCAAAAGCCGCCTTGTAATCGGATTGGTTCCTCCGTGTTGTGAAGGGAAGTGTGATTATGTTGTATAGTGGCCCCACACACACTTTGCAGACATCCTGGCTTTTGTGGGGCCCGAGCTTCTTACACTTGTCTGTTGAATTGAAACTAGGCCAGTTCGTCTTTGGAATGACAATTACCGTTGACCAAACCCAGGCCCTACTCTGAGGCTGGAGGGATGGAGGGCAGGTGGGGGTGACGGTGAGGCTCTGAAAGGCCGATTGGGCGCTGCCAAGATGCTCTGGATGTACAGTAGCTTCCGATGCTCGTTAGTGCAGCCGAGCACAGGGCCAGGCGGGGGAGGTGGGGTTGGGGCGGCTGGCACAGGCCGGGGGCGGGATGTTTAGAGGCAACGTCTATCTTTAACTTGATTTTCGGGGGGCTCTTTTGATAAAGCGCGGCTGAGCTTGGTGAAGAATAGGGGCAACAAGCTGGGGAAACCCTCCCTCTCCCCCCTTCTCGGCCCTCTCCTCTCCTCCTTGATCTCCGCCGAGCCGTCCCTCTTTTCTCTCCATCTTCTGTTGGCAGGCTTCTCTGCAACGGTGTGAGGTTGCCAGGCTGGCCCAGATTAAGGGCATTGTCCGAAGGTATTTACATCCGGCCAAACCATATTAAACAGAGATTAGAGGGGTTTTCACTGCACATTGCAGAAAAGAAAAAAGAAGAAGAGGGAGCTTTTCCAGGACGAGCAGGATGTACAATAGGCATAGCTGTGAAATGGAGGAAGAGAAATGTGCTCTTTATGGAGTTAGAGGGGGCTGATGGTTGGTGGTGGGGGTGGTGGTTGGGGACGGGGGGGTTCCACAGATCCTGAAGGGCATGTGATGGTGAGTGTGCCAAACGGTTGGCAGCCGGGTCCACTTTTTCAGCATAGGAAGCAGAAGTAAAAGAATCGGTTGGCGGGACAGAGCGAGCAGACGGGCTGCGGCGGAGGACATCGCGGCCCGCATGTCGCTGTAGCTCTTCAAGAGACTTTTTTAAAAGATGTATTTATTACAGTTTATTTTTTTTACAAAGTTAATTGGTGGAGACAAAAGTGAAGAAAACAAACTGAATTTGTTTTCATAGATTTATAATCTCTTTCCACATGAAATTAGCACTGACATACTGTTCACACGGCGTCACACACGTGCACACCGATTGGCCGTAAGTGCTCACAGAAAATGTGGAAAGCGTTTGCTCTCCCCCGTTCTGAATAGAAAAGGAGAGTTCATTCTTTTTTCCGCAGTAGAAGCAAACAACTAATTACCTGCCATTAAAAAAAAAAAAAAGAAGGCCTTTTGTCGCCTTTTGTTTACCACTGGTTTGGGAGCAGTCCGCCCTGCACATGTTGGAAACATGCCCCTGTTGTATTATTAGCTAGGAGGAGGAGGAGGAGGAGGAGGAAAAAAGGGAGCTTGATGAAGATGAATGTCTCCTTGGTACATCTGGAATCCATCACTTTCCAAAGCGGTTTCAATGTAGATATGGTTTTAAAAGGTATGCGGTTCTGCGACCAATAAAAGTACCTGTTAAGCTCCCTGACAGAAAGAGAGCCTTGTCATCTTTTACCGTTTATGATCCTTCTCGCCGGCCTGTTTGAACCTGCAGAGGTGTTCCTTTATGCAAAGCAGCCGAACACGAACAAGAAGGCGTCATTCTGAAGCAGCGACATGAACCGGTGGAGAGCTTTAAAGGATACTAAACTTGCAAAAGTTGTGTTTTTTCTGAGGATATCTTGAGAATCACAGATTTAGTGTTCCAGCAAAGATGAAACCCTGAATTTTTATCCTCCAGCGGGGAAAATGAATTCATCAAACTGCCACGATTGGGTTGTTTACTGATGGATGTGAAGTTCGGAGAATATCCTCCTCCCTCTGAAGAGGGACACGCATCAGGAAACATGGCGCACACACCCGCACACAAAACAATCTTTTTAAGGACCAAGTCTAGATTCAGTGTCTCATTTTAACTTGGATGTGGGGTTTTCACACTCAAATGTAAGGAGACAGTCCAAGTTGTCAGTCTGCAGTTATAGATTTACTCTTTAAGAAAGTTCTGAATGACCATCTGCATCAAAATAGGCAATAATACATTTGCACTTATTTGAATAAAGACAATCTTGTCAAGAGTTCATAAGAAAAGAAAACAAATGTTCAATCTCCTTTTTAAAACAATCTTGAATCTGCTGCAGAAGTGTATAACTTGGTAGTTCAGCATTTGCTATACCTGCCTTCAAATATAAATACAATCACGGTGGGACACTGAAAGAAGACGCGTTATGGAAGATAAATAGACCAACATTTCTAAATTGTTCAGACTAGTGGAAAGAAAACATCCCAAATATACATTTAGGATTTTATTTTACTCTTTATTTGGATATTTCTCCTAAATTCACCAAAAGTTATCATTAGATAATGCATCATTTGCATATTCAAACATAACATTTCAGAAAACTTGTGATGCAGAAAGTAATTGCAACTTGTAAGTAATCAACTGTGGAAGTTTCATGGTGATTCCGTTTAGGCTAACAGAGAAGGCTTAGCAGGCCCTGACGACCCGCCACTGGTTCATATATCATCCACACCTTTCTGCATGGCTGTTATGACAGTATGTTTTGATTTATGGAGTGATATCTCAAATTCCCTCTTAAACTTTAGGCTCTAATATGTCAACAAAATGATTTAAGAATTTTCAACCTGTCGTTTTCCAAAGTTCAGATTTGAAACAATTATAATAATAATATCTGTTCCCTAT
This sequence comes from Taurulus bubalis, assembly GCF_910589615.1. NCBI lineage: Eukaryota > Metazoa > Chordata > Actinopteri > Perciformes > Cottidae > Taurulus > Taurulus bubalis. The sequence goes on along the minus strand of NC_136589.1, from coordinate 10,700,665 downwards.
TCACCCGTGTGTCCCCTGAACATCTGGAGAAATTCTCCAAATGTGAGAGAAAATCGGGACCCGTAGTCATTGATATTAATGTGCGTCAGCCTGCGTTGTAAACTAGTAAAACCCTGCTTATCGCCACTTTAAAGCATGCAAGTTGGAAAAAGCGCTCATGTAAGTGTGTTTGCTGAGCTGAACGTCATCCGTGTTCCCTCATGTGGCCCAATATGACAGCAGCCATGGCGACGGCTCCTCAGTCAGGTCTGCACTCCTTCCTGTTCCTCCAGCAAGAGAGGCAGGCGTGGAAAGGCTCCCCACATAAAGAGCTCTTTTCATCCCCAGGGCCGCAGCCTGCCCGCCGGCCCCTGCAGAAGTTTGTAGAGGATAAATAAACCTCTTCAGACGGACACAAGAAGATGGCGTCTGTCGGCGGCGCGTTAACGTACGACGCGGCAGCATCTCAAAGAGAGACTTTATTTTATTCTGAAGGGCTATTTGTTATGATATTGAGCTGAGAGGGTAAGAAGGGCAAGGAGGGCAGGGGGCCTCTTGATTTATGGAGTGACCACCCAGCTTTACTGCACACACACACACACACACACACACACACACACACACACACACACACACACACACACACACAGTTCCTCGTTTACAATGGCAGATACATACGTACACACACACACACACACACATGTACATATCACATTTACACACACACACACACTCTCAAAGAGTACATATCACACATTGCTTCCAGCTGGCCCCAGTTTCCGGCGAGAGGACACACACACACACACACACACACACGCACACACACACACAACAGAATTTCTCACACATGCCACACCGGACGAGAAAACAGTGGGAATGTCTCGATGTTGGTACGAGCGCTGGAGGACGGCACCAGAACGCTGCAGCCGAGCTTTCCTTTATCTGCAGTGTCAGGATCACTTCAGATCTGATTTATTCCGGCTGCTTTGATATCAAACAGGTTCGTCGTCGAGCGGCTCGTCGAGAACAAAGAACGTATACACAAAAGGTTTTGAAGAGACAAAAGGTTTTGAATTAGTGTGTTTAATCAGAACAGAATACGTACAGGAATGGCATCAGTGCTGTCACACAGCGGCCCTCCAAACAATCCGATTGGTTCAAAGCCGTGATATTTTACCCGTAGACGTGGGTCGTTTAATTCCTTTGCTTTTTCAGTACGAATCCACATCTTAAGAAAAAACTGGAGTTTTTTATTTACCGCTTTGTGACTTTGTGATGTTTGAAAGGAAATATGAAAAGCTGTTGTGTGACTAGTTCGGGAGCTTCAACTGGGGGTTTTAGCAACATAAATATGAAAATACATTTGGATCCCAATCACTTCCTGCTTTTCCTGCTTTCTGGAATTCTTCCTGTGGACCTTGTTCTTGTATTTCCAGGAGGACTCACCTACAACCTACACTCACGTACACACAGCAGCTGGAATTTTTTCTCTTCAGGAATTTAACGTGCCCACTTACTAACTAGGACATTGTCTCTTTGCATGTTTTTCTTGCCGTCTCTTGAGACTGTGATCAAACGGCCGTGCACTACTTGAAAGCTGCGGCGAGGCCGCCTCAGTCTCCACTGAAGCCAGTAGATCTGTCCTGAAATGTTGCAGTGGTCTTTTTTTTTCTTCTTCATATTTTAAATCTGCATTTCAAAGTGCAGGATCTGAAGCTGAAGCAGATATTTTGTCATTGACGGTGACGTAAAAAAAGAGGGCTTTGCTCTTTTGTGTTGTACCTAAGTTTTTTTTTTGTTTACATTTTTTTATGTATGAGGCATACATCTTTTGTTTTGTTCTTTTGGTAAATTGCATTTGTTTTGCCTACGGCAGTGTAAGTGGTGCACAAGCGTTTCACTTTTATTAGTTTTCCCAGGATGAAAGCAAAAGTATTTATTTCTACAACAGGATCTCACACACACATACATGCATTGCCTTGCTATGAACACATTCTAATTAAATAAGCTGAGATGCTGTGTGGCAGCAGTATGCTTTAAGTACATGAGGAAATGTTGTGGAAAAATAACAGATTAAAAGCCTAAGCATACACAACTATCTGAATGGTTTGAATACCATTAAGTGTAGCCAAAGTGAGAAAATATGTGTTCTGTAATTTGGGACAAACTAACCCTTTAAAGCAGGAAATATGTGCTTAATACAAAGAAGACGTCTGCTGCCGCTCGTTCAGAGCTGCCAGAGGATCTCGTGCTCAGCTGCTCAGGCTCCATAAAGCCGGAGTGAGCAACGAGTCTCTGGAGATTATTATATCTACCCCATGAAGCCCAATTCCCCATGTTTAAGACCCGAAGATATTCTAAGAACCATTTTCTCCTTTCCTTTCACAGAGGTCATAAGTAACACACATGCTGGGCTTGGATTTATGCTCCATGCGCCATCGTCTCGGTGCTTTTCTTCTACTGAATGGGCCTTTTCTGCTTTAAAAAAAAAAGTGTTGTAAATATCGTTGTCAAAGCCAAGAGAACGCCACGGCCGCGTTAAGCATATTATTGACTTATAACATCTCCAAGATTTTTAACGGGTGTAGTAACGAGCAAAAAGAACGACTCGCAATTCATCTATTCAGTCCACTTTGATTAAGACCTGCAGCACCTGGAGGAAACCCCTCAGTTTGGTTTTGTGAGTTGTGAGTTCTTCTCCCACGTAAACACTGCGTCTGTCTGTCTGCGAGGGAGCGCTCGTCTACATGGCCAGCGTTCGTCCGCACCTACAGTGGAGATCCCATCTATAATTTAGTGCGGCTATTTTGTATTCCCCATGAAGATGGTCTCGTCTCGGCCACTCCCGATTCCAGCCCTGCCTCTCAATTTAAATTTTCCAAATCTGTGCTCTGAGGCTGTCCGTAAGGAAAAAGGGCTGCGTTCACGTTCGCTGCTTGCCAGCGAGGCTTGGTGAGGCCGCCGCCGCCCTTTCATTGGGTCAACAGTGGTTGTGTTTGCCATCATAAATCATGCATCCTAACACACCTCGTGCAGTGTTCTCCCCCCCTGTGGGCGGCCGGGTGAGCATTTGTGTACTCCGTTGCCCAAGCAGCTCATTCAAAAAGACTTTCACACCGGGCGTTTGTACTGCACGCCTGCACATATGTAAGTTACGCATGTGCATGTGCTTCTAAGTGCCCTCGTGTGTGTGTGTGTGTGTGTGTGTGTGTGTGTGTGTGTGTGTGTGTGTACATACGTGGCCGTTCCCTTGAATGGTTGCCAGAGCGACCAGAGTGTTGTGTGATGTTGCTTTTCTGTCTCTCCCCAACGGTGAGGATGTATAATTGAGGTCTGGATGAGGAGACACCAATGATGGAGGAGACACAAGGGGACCCACTGTTTGTTTTATCCAGACGTGCCCTCCATCCTCAACGATGCCAGTAACAGTGTTGATTTTTCCCCCTGGCTCTAACCGAGGGAGCTCTTGGAGTAAATTAGTTGGTGTGTGACAGGGTAGAGGTTGGAGTGAAAAGTTGCACTTTTCTGCCTTCCAGAGGCAGATTAGCTGATAGCTCGCCAGCGGGTCAGCAGTTAATTCAGCATCACTGCCTCTTTGTTTGAGAAGGAGTGTTCTTTTCTTGTGCCGAGACGATCTGAGACTGAGTTTGCCTCCTAATGACACTGTTGAAAGAGAAAGATGGTGTTAATACAAAATCTTAAACGCTTTGTTTTTAGAATTTGACAAAACCTGTGGGGAGAAAAGTGATTTCTGATGTTACAGGGAGCAAAACGTCAGAGAACCTGCCTGGTTTCCCCTCAATATATATATTGATGTTAGTTACATGATGGATTAGCCTGCTATTTAAACTGATAATTTCAAAATGTCTTCTTCATGTCTACATTTACTGTGACGTAGAACTCTAACATGCAGACAGAAAGAAGCAAACCTTCATATTTAAGAAGCAGCACCAAAGAATATTTGGCATTTTTACTTGATGAATGAAAATTTAAATAAAAAAAATGTCATGTAACACAGATTTCCAATCATCAGCTGAATGTGTCTTGAAACGTTTTTGAAAACAAAACCTCATCCCTGTCCTCTTTTTGTGCGCAGACTCTGTGTCCAGCGAAACAGCCTTCCTGGAGGACTATGTTCTGGGCATGGGGGACACCCTCGAAATGTCATGTGACCTGGAGGACCACTCGGAGCCCATCGTCTGGTTCAAAGACGGCGCCGGGCTGGTGCCTAGCAACCGGACGCGGCTGGGCCAGAGGATTTTGCGCATCATCAACGTGTCGTTCGAGGACTCGGGCGTCTACTCCTGCCGGCTCGCCCACAGCAACGCGCTGCTCAGCAACTACACCATCCGTGTGACAGGTGAGGGCAACAAAGGGCTGATTTTAAACCTGTAGTTTTTACAGGAGGCTGGAATGCGTTGCAATATAGACCAGTAATCATCTGACGAGATCATGCGCTTAGTTGTGTGCGTCTGTCCGTCATTGGCTGAACTCTGCTAACACTGCTGGAAATCAGCCGATTGTTTTCTGTGCTCATTTAGGCACTATACAAGATGATTAAATCCCAGTTTTTGTTATGTTTGCCGCCGTATTGAGTGTAAGGGAGTCAGAAGGGATCACTGAGTCTTCTTTGTTGGGGATGGGAGAGGGAGACGTACTCTTTACTTCACCTCTTGAGCCCTCTAAAAGTCCTAGTACCTAAAGAAAATAAATTGTTTACAAGATAAATCTATATTGTTTACTCGCACTGTGAAAATATGGAAAAAGTTGTAAGAAATGAAAATCTGTTTCCCTTTTTTAAATAAGACATAACACAAAGGACACACTCATTTTACTTCATACTTGAGTCGGTAGCAGAGCTCCAATGGAAACAGACACTTTGGCTGCACACTGTGGCGCTCTCCGAAAACCAACAGGCCTCCGTTTTTTTCTGTCCGGCTGACAGACAACTGAGAATCAAAGTATTTCCTATCAATAAACACAGTGGACCAGTTACAGCAGTGATGTTGCGATGTGACAGCTTTTCATAGTGGTTCATAGAAAAAAAATGAAATGCTCAGGGGAGCAAAGTTCTATTATTTTCTCCCCCGGCTCGGTTTCAGCTACTAGTTAGCTGGCTGCCAAGCCAATCCCCCCCCCACACACACACACACACACACACAGCCTGCATGACACTACACCCAGCCAAGTTTCACACAGATTCCCCCATGTAATGCACAACCAAAAGGTGAAACTAATTATTATATCATGAGATGAGTAACGACTTAAACGAGTGTGTGTGTGTGTGTGTGTGTGATGCAAACAGAGCTCTAATAGTAGGAGGGGGAGTGTGGGTGAGGGAGGAGGGGGTCAGAAGGGAGCAAGCAGTAGCCTAAAACGTCTGGCAGCTTTTTTTCCCGTAAAACTCATGGACACCAGCTGAGCCTGTTATTGACAACTAATTAGAAAGCAATTAGCTCGAAACATTTCATCATTGAAAACAGATGGGGTGGCAAGAAATGAGAGAGTTCACTGCCTCGCAACTCACCCCCCACCTCCACACACACACACACACACACACACACACACACACACACACACACACACACAGATGTATGTGTTTGGCTGCAAGCCTGAGAGAAAATGGCCTTTTCCTGGACACACGTATCATCTTCAGACTGCAGGATGACACACGCAAACACACTCCACACGTCACTGATTTTAAAACGAAAAATGTTACTCTTTAAAATCAGATTTTTTTTTCCCTTTTAAACAAGTGGAGGAAAAATATATATTTAGATCTCCTATTGAGATGAGGTGAGACATTTGCATTTGCTTCCAGCTCGGCACGTCTCGGGAGAAAAACCACACAGGACGCAAATTCATCGCAGCCCATTGTCAGTCATTTCAATATCATTGTAACACTCAGTACGTGTTTAAATTACACGAAGTCAGACGTTTTACTGTATATGGCAGCAATATCCTGTTCTCTTCCCTCTACTTTCAACACAGAGCCGCAGCTCCATCTAAAACACACATGGGCTTTTGTGTTTGTTTTCCCTCAAATATTTGAGTAAGGTGTCGGATATTTAGGAGTGGTATCAGATTTAACACCTGGACGGCGTCCAGACAGCGGAGAGCGGGGCGGTTCATATTGTACACACACACACACACAGTACACATGTGGAAACAAGAGGCCGTAATGTGAGGACGTGAAAGAAATGATCAGCAACATCAAATGTATACAAATTAGCATATTTTGCAGTCATGGAATGTACAATATTTCTGGGTTTATGTATTTGCAGCGAATATTATGGCCAAGTCTTCCTCATTTGTACACGGTCAATGTTTTTACAGTCCAATTAGCAACGTGAGACGCAAGACCGTTTATTGCTAATCTCAAGATACATTTTTAAAAAGCAAATAAAATGCTAAATCACCTCCATGCAACCAAAGCCTGCTCAAACACGATTGGCCAATGCTACAAACAAAAATCTTGTCCCTTTGAGATTGGATGTTTCGCAAATGCAACATAGATATCTGGAGTGCCATCCAAAAAGTGACAAAATAGATTGAAATCTGTTAGTAAAGGTGTGTGTGTGTGTATATATATTGGTGTAGATCCATTTTAGCAAAAGCAAAGTGTGAAAAAAATAGATAATTGTTTCCATTTATACTGAGCCTGATTAAACTGCCCGGTCTTTGGTGTTAGTGTTTATTACAACACTCAGCTATTTTACTCAAATGATCCATTTGTTTCCATAAAGTCAAGCAATGCATCATATAGTCTATATAGTCTATGAGTCATCAATAGTCTATGAATATTTTGACAGTGATGGAATCCTTCCAAACTTGTAATGTGACGGGAGTCAAACCAGCTCCTCTCGGCTGAGCTGCACCACAGCAGCCGCCTGGCCGAGGTGTCAAACAATAGGAACTAGAACTTGCTCGTCAGGAGTTTCCGCTAAAGCTCACCGAGGTTGTCCAGGCAACAGCTGGCCCTCATTAACCAGACCTGAGAGGCTGAGCCGGAAGACGAGGTCAGATCGAAAATAATTACGACACAGCCGTGAAAACAGCGATAATGAGCAGTGGTATCTGCGGCTGGAGAGTAATTAGTCGTCACCCCACATGCTAACTGTTAGCAAGAGTTAGCGTCGCAAAAATTGGATGTGTGTTGTTTTGCTTGTATGTTCGATTTGTTACGCTACAGAGAACTGTAGACTCATTCATGAGTTTCTCATTTAGTAGAGTCAGTTTCAAGATGCATTCAAACGTGTGTGTGTGTGTATCTTTGTGTATACTCATTCTTGTTTATGAACACACATCTTCTCATCTTCACTGGGCATTAAAATTCCTGCTTTTTCTTTGTTCCCCTCTTGTCTTACACAGAATCAATTGTATGATCGTTCCAGATCTTCTTGTGTTATCTGATGGCTGACGGAGTTTAAGTTGTCCAGATGAACGAGTACAGATGCCAAATGAGATCTGGTAAAAACGCTGATCGCACTCTGTTTTTGTCTTTTCTCCAAAGATTCTCTGTCGTCCGGCGATGATGAAGATTATGACGAAGATCCAGAAGATGCAGGTAATGGAAATGGTGAATTCTTAATTCATATTTTTCAGCTAACTTCTGACACTGTCATTGGGTGTAAGTAAGGCGACATTTTGAAGCCTTTCCTACGACTAGGAGATAGTTAATGCTCATGATAAACAGCCTTGTGTGAAATTATACCAAAGAACTTCTACTAAAAGTAGGAGCAATGAAGGCACATAACTAGAAACTCAAACCTGAAAACAACTTTATCCCTAAATGTGGGCTCATGTTTTCATTTCATTTTTTGTGGTTTGTGTTGTAATTTCATCTTTTTCTGACCACTCTTCAGTTACTCGTTTCTAAATCGAGAATAAAGCAAGTTTTTTTGTTGGTCCACTAGCGACATTATTTTTAGCACGTAAGCACGGAGCATTAATGCGTTCTTGAATTCTCGTGTAGAAAATACAACCTGACTTCCATTAAGGCGGCATGAACTAGGTCGTTAAGCTTAATGAGCAGCACCTGCTGCCACACAGACTGCTGGATGGTCTGGGAGCCTTGAGCTGCTGGAGGGTCAGAATGAGGACAAAGAAGACATGGATTTGTCATTTCTATATTAATATTAAAGGTTGTGTGGATCAATTCGCTAGACTAATCGTAACTATAACTCCGCAGTTGTTCCGTTTAATGACAATTTCAGACTTTTTATTGGCTTTCATTTCGAGGCGAGTTTACTTATGTGGGACATTTTGGCAACAGGGCAATTCAAAGGGCTTCATATCAAAAGTTATATAAAAGCATCGCAAGCAAGAAACACATTACTAAAGGATATTTAAATACAATTAAAACAGTCAAGAACGAGCCATGCGACTAGAAAATAAAAATAAGATAAGATAGGTATGACATACAAGAATAAAAGTTCCAGTGCAGTGTGAGAAATATACATGATACTGGAAACTATGATTAGTATTAGTATTATGAATAGTATAAAGTGGCACACACAATATATACACAATATATTTTTGACTAAATAATGGCAACAGGCAGGACTGCAGTGCAATATGAGAGTCTAAAACAAACGTAAAAACCTAATTTACATGTCTCTTTTATTTACCTGACTGTAATTTCATTGTAAGAAATAACTTCATGGATGGTTTAAATAGTAGGTAGGCAGGTATTCTGTTTCAAACAAAGCATGTTACTCGCCTCCATTCAAATACATGTTGTAGACTCCTAATGAAGTCTATATATCTTCCAGTTATTTGAGGTATTCTTCTGTTGCAAACGCTGAGTTATTAGTAAACCTCATTCCATGACAAACAGGTAGTGTTTTGTGCAAAATGCAGTTAAACTGCATTTTGGAGCTTCACTTGTCACTGAGATTAAAACATGTTTGTTGGAACCACAAGAGTTGCTTCTAAGGGAGTTTTTATTGCCAAATATAATTGGATTGATGCAACTAAATTGATTTCTCTGAGTGTGATCCAAGTTGTATAGCTGTAATTGGAATTATATGGCTCCCATAACTGCACCCTGTCTCGCTTTGCTCACCAGCAAAGCGTCTCCCCAGAGCACTGAGCTAAACGCCACCGTCGCACGGATCAAAAGCTGCCGTTTTTTTTTTTTTACCCAGCAGGTAACACTGCCTCTGTTGTGATGTGAGCTGTTTTGGCACTTGGGAGACGTGCAGAGTTCAGGTGCAGGTGAACAAAGCACGATGAAGGATGGCTTCTGCCGGCTGCACGCGCTGTTGCATGCTCTGTTCTGTCAGCTAGCATGAATCCAGAGAGAAATAAGAGGAAAGAAATTTTGTAAATATGGTGAGAAAGGAGGAGATGATGTAAATCGAGGGAGACAATCTGAGAAACCTGCAGAAAGAGAGAGATCTACAAACGCTTAACTTTCCACACATTTTTCATAACTGTTTGCATACTCTGACGGCTCACAATAGTTCAAAGTATAAAGGATCAATTTGACGACTCTGCATCGTGACTGTGGACTGCAGTCGTCGATGAAAAAAAACTGCCTAAAACACATGCCAGCAGTGTCAAACAGTCCATCATATCTTGAACCGAATCCCAGTCCGCCTTAACTGCTCGACAAAATTGGGGCCAGAGGCGAAATGTGGAACCGGGTCGGTGACGACGCCACAGACGCAAAATCAAAGACTCTTACGAAGCTTTGTGTCGTTCCAACTGGACTTAAAAAATGAGGCGCGGAGACAGCCCAAACGCCATATGGTCGCTCGCCATCAATGTTTCACCCAAACCACTGTGATCCAGCTACAGTCATTATGTGTGAAAAGATGGACAATTTACTTTTAGTTTGGGGGACCTAATTAACTGAGTGAATGTCCCCTCTGTTGTCAACCCTGATCTCTCGCTCTCCATTAATTCTCCTTTCTCTGCTATTTTTATTTTTTATGTTAAGGATTTCCTCTCTGTCTGGACACTGTAAATACATCTGTATTTTAATGAGGCAATTGCTGCTAATGACAGCATGCAAAGGGAGCTTTGAGAAAGACAGGCTGTCAAAAACAGGGAGCAACTGTTATTAAGGCTTGTGCTTGGAAAAATAAGAGTAAAGGCCCAGTTAGGGATCAAGTAATCCCCTCTTAATTTATCCTAATCCTGTCATTTTACAACTCTCAAAGTAAATAATCCCAGTTATTCTTGTTCATATAGCGCTCGAAAATTGTAATGAACACAGGAATGTTAATATTCTTTGTCTTGGCTCACTTTCGAAATGTAATCCACGCATTCAGCTCACTTCAGATGTTGGAGGATTCAAAAATGTTTTATATTAAGGTATACAGGTACAGTATTGCATTTTCCTTTAAAGCAGGTAGCTGATGCTCTTATCCGTAGAGATTGTGAAAGAAAGTAGCAGAACAAGCAGAGCATGAAGCTTCCTGTCGTTGTCTTTGTACTGAGAGTCACAGGCTCCAACACCTGTGATGTAAAAACCTGAATGTGTTTGAATGTGGCGGTGAAAGCCTGAAGTGTTTTCTAAACGGGCCGAAGTGGCAGCGGCGGCAGCAGCTTACTGCAGACATCCTGAATGCCGGTAAATAGCCTCGGACTGCCAGACTTAATCTCTGGATGTAAGTCTACCTCATGACATACAAGGCTCCGATTTCCTGGCCAAAAGGAGAGGGATTAGCCCAGAAACGTTAAACCCCTATCGCTGCTTAATGTCCGCTAAGCCACCGCTAATTAGCCGACTATGAGCAGGAAGGAGCCATGTGACGAGCCATGCAGCCAGACAGAGAGTCCCAGTCGGTGAGCGGAAGAACTTCCACACCCACATGCAGAGAGACGATAATAGAGACGTGGACGTGGCGAAAGAGACAATTAATGTAATGAGGGAGTGGAGGGGGGGGGGGTGGACAGCGAGACAGAAGAAACAGAGTAAGAGAAGAGAAAAGATGGCGCAACAAAAGAGAAGATTTGAGTCACTCTGTTGAAATGATGCTGCTGGCCACAGCTGACTGTTCTCAGAGGAGAGAGACAGACAGAAAGTCATGAGCTCACTCTCCACCGGCCTCCAGAAGTCGCTCAGCTGACTCCCACGGCCTTCTGGGAAAAGACAGAGGAGCTAGACACCTACCCGGCAGTCACAGTAATTCCTGCACCCAAATGATATTATCGACCAATTTGTAACATTGACACAAGTTTTAGTTTTTCGTTTTTATTCGAAGAGAAAGACAGCAGCTGTGTCTGTTCTGTTTACACCATAGACTTTGAATAGAAAGTGGATGTGGTCATCGTGACGTCAACCATAGGTTTGTGGACGGCCGTTTTGAAGCCCAGAGTTCGACATCTTGGCCGTCGCCATCTTGGATTTTGGATTATGGAATACATTAAGTGACCATATTTGGAATGTGGAGGAGTGATGTAGAGACACCGTATAAGGCTCTGGCTGTGACAATGACCTGTCAATTACAAGGTAGCCCCGCCCTAAAGCATACTCTGCTTTCTCTTTATGGTCTCTTTGACTCTAAATGGACCATCATTTACTAAATGAACATCATGCTGCCTTGAAGAAGACTTGAAGCTAGAGATTGAGACCATAAACTCATGTTGACAATGTTTACTGAGGTAATAAATCAAGTGAGAAGTAGAGTAATTTTCTCATAGACTTCTATACAACGAGACTAGAGGGGTCGCCCCCTGGCCGGTAGAGAGAGTTTGGCGCCTTGACCAAACTGTGAGGTTGACGGTTCTACTCTGAGAGGCAAACACAAAGGAAACCACATGTGTCGGAAATACAGCACAAAGTTGGTTCATGTCTGTTTAAGCTATTTCATGAAAGAAAGGAAAATCTCTGATGCAATCTGCTTTGGGAAAGGCCGAATCAATATAAATCAGAAGACACATAAAAATATGCAAAGTAAACTGTTGAGATGTTTGGTTTAACAAGCCTGTATCGATCATAAAAGGAACTTTGTCTACATTAAGTCATCATGGATGATTACCATCTTTCAAGACCACAGCTGTGTTAAAGTTATTCGACAGCAGAACAAATAAAAGTTTACCCTCACACGATACACAAGTTATTAAAGTGAGTTTTTTCTTGTGACATGGAAAGCAGCGTCCACACTCTGAAAGAGCAGTGTGTTTGTCGAGGGGGGTAGTGGGGAGTAGGAATGTTAACAGAGCCTAATCTGTGCTGTGCTCCTGAGCTATGCAGCCTCCTTGTTTACCCTGGCAGGAGAGCAGAGAGCCGGACGGCGGGTCCGCGGCCGCCATTCCTGCGACTCTTGTTTGCCTTTAGTCCCCGCAGGCCCTCCGGGGCAGCGTGCCTTCAAAGAGCCCCAGTGTAATCTGTAATGAAATCTGCCTGTGTGCTCGCAGGCGTCAGCGAGGGCAAATTATACAATTACACAATTAGACCCCCTCCTCCTCCTCCTCCTTTTTCCCCAGATCGGTGTCTGAGCGCTTGAACGGCCTTGTGCCACGGCGATCGGTGTGTCCTGCTCCAGCTAATTGCTAAAGTCGGGCTGATAGAGAGCCACAGTCACGCTCCTCCGACCCGCAACACAGAGCTGGGAGTCGGAGGAAAAAAGTGAACACAGAGAGCTGTAGGGGTTTTGGTGGAGACAAGAAAACAGCACTCAGGTTTTACAGCAGAACCCCTGCAAGGCTGCATAGTCCTCTGAAGTATTATATGTATACTATTTTTATAATAGAAAGTATTTAAACTATTTTAATCAGCATCTGGATCCGCATTATAATCCACACGGATTGACGGTGTTGGGATAAATGTGACGGATTTTTGTTTCTGTCAGTAAGTGCAGTAGTTCCAAAGACTAAAGGAAAGAGAAAATAGAACAATTTCTGGTTCTCAATCAATACTTTTTTTTAACTTTCCACTTAGTTTGATTGAAATTAGTAATACTTTTGAGAGGCCCTAGATAACACACAAACAACCAAGGTGACTGCAGTAATAGAACATTCGGAATACAAATACCTGCAATATTTTGTTAGATATAGAAAGGCAAAGTCGAGAAATTAAACGGCTTAAATTTGCTGCCAAATACATTTTAATGAAATCTAAAACTAACTTTAGGAAAATGTCAGTTCAGACGAATAACTGGTAACTGCAACACAATACTTTTCCCCCCAGTCGACATATCGTGTGCGTGTGTGAAGGTGTAAACCAAACAAACAGTCCAGTCGTGTATTTTTAGGCTCCCGTAGAGATTCCCCCCCTTGGTTAACCTCCACAGCTGACAGGTTGACACGACACTGTAACTGCTGAGCCGAGAGATGTTACGTTAAACCACTTTCCACTACAGCGATTGCATATCCATGCAGGGGCAGGGTTATCTCTAGACCTCCCCCCGTCCCTGTGGGGTTTTCCTCTGTTGAGGAAATGCCAGCCAGCCAATTAGGCCCGGGATGGGATTCCTGAGTGTTGCTGAGCGCACAGAGCAGAGGGCTCCACAGTAAATAAAAAACACGCTTGAATTCAAACATCGACTGCTGTTTCTAAATTGGAAAAGGCAACATGTTTTACTCTCTTACATTGCAAAGTGACCAAATGTCAAAAATAGATTTAAAAAGTTTTCATCAATAAAAATATAGGTGCATGTATTATTAAAATAATAGCATGCATCAATTCTTGTTTTCATAATTACTTTCAGCTTTGATTCTAGTTTTCCTTATCTTATTGTTTATTGATGTCTTCCTGAAGCATAATCTAAGGTTTTTCATATCAGGATGTTGTTTTCTTTTGACTTCCAAACACATTCAATTTTAAAAGCCTGGAAACAAAAATAAGTGAAAATCAGATCATTCAAGCTCTGTTTGAAAACAAAATAGCAGACAGTTTGTCATTGTAAAATGGTAAAAACAAGGAAGTGATGGTATTTCTGGTGCTGAAGAAAAAATGGTGGTTAGCATGAGCAGCAATTGCCGCTGTCTCGCAACAGATAAAAAAACAAAAAAAAAACAAGCACCACTGGTATACCACAATGTATCGCCAGAAATTATGAAGAAGAACTTGTCACAGCACCGACAACTCGGTTTGATTGACAGGTGACCTCGTGCAGAAACACAGCAGTTAGTACTTAGCGGCTATTTTGGGTTAAAAACATCATCGTGGCTAGAGGAGCAGCAGCAGGAAGGTGTTTTTAGGCTCAGCAGGACAAAAAGGAGGAGGAGGGGGACCACACATCAGGAGAGAGACTGTTTAAAAACTCTCTGTGTGTTTCTGTTTGACCGAGTGTGTGTGTGTGGCTGATCGCGATGCCAAGAAAACAATGTGTTCAGACTCCTCGGAGGGTTGTCCCACGCTGTGCCGAGTGTCGCTCCAGAACACGCCGAGACAGACAAGAAGTAATGAAATCTAACAGATATTTCCCTTTTAAGGTGGCGTGTGTGTGTGTGTGTGTGTGTGTGTGTGTGTGTGTGTGTGTGTGTGTGTGTGTGTGTGTGTGCGCGCGCGCACGTGGAGAGCGTTTGCCTCAGCAAGCTGGGGAGTCTCTAACTCAAGCAGGGAGCAGTGTTTCAGCTGCTCCATTGCAGTTTGTAAACACACACACACACCGGGTTCACAGCCCACTCAATAGAGTGAAGTAACGCTCCGTTTGTTTGCTCTCTAAGAAGATTCGGCTTTCATCACTGAATCTCTCTCTCCTGATCTGGTTGTAATTACTCTGTGACGCCGAAGCCAAAGGTTTGATGGCGGCAGCCAAAAAGAAAGAAAAAAAAAAAATGTCAGAAATATATCAGAACAGCCAAAAGCATTATGATAAACAGACTCACATGCTGCCAATTAGAGAGATGAAATAAGTCCATCTCTCTGATTGACGTATAGGGATGGGTATTGTTTTGAATTTATCAATACTAGTCTTATTACTCCGTAACATCTAAAGTACAAAGAGCAGAACAGTGAACTCTGGACCTTCACATAACTCCAGGTGTTTACCCATTTAGAACCGGTTTCCTTTCAGTTTTTCCAAGGGGTATGCCTACTGACAGCTCACCTGAGTCGTCCTGATGAAATAAAAACCGGCCCATGTGGGTTACTTTGGTTTGATAACATGCACACAAACACATACACACAAAAGCACAGACATTGAGATGCTAATTTGCTCATCTCTCTCTCTCTTCTCCTGCTTTTTGAAAGTAAAAGAGACATCTGATGAGCGGTCAGCCTCCTCCCCAGCTTTTGTCCTGGGAAACACAGACACACACTCACACTCCTATAAAGAAAGTGGCTGAGCCGTGCCTCGGTGCTCTCACCCTTCCACACCCACACAGCAGGAACAATAGGCCTCTCTGACTCGCTACACTCTCTTTGTCCGCCGTCTTCTCTATACAACTCAATAAATCGCCCCGACAGGTTTTTACAAACGCTCGGGAATCGGACGATTCAAATGAACTGCGGCATTGTCGTCGGAGGGGGAGGAAGGCGATGACGCTTTGTTTTGGCCCTGGTGACGCTTCGCTTTGTGTCCTCCGTCAAACTGTTTTTACACCGTTTGTGCATCTTGAACTTTCTCTCGGGACAAGGGTGGGCTTGACAATGGAGACACAAATGGGTGCAGGTACTCTATGCAAAACTTGCAGTGAAAGCACAGCCTCACATCTGTTCTGACGGTGGACATAACTCGTCCAAGATGGGGACCAATTTGAAGAAGGGGCAGTGGAGCAAGTTGTACCGTCTTGTACCATCTTTTAGTGATTACTAAAACATGTTACTATGAATTCCTGGAGGGTCTTTCCCCAAACATTTCAAACATTTGTATGATCTCAGATTATACCAGAAAATGGAAAACTCTGGTTTGATCTGTCATCTGAAAGTGGTACATCTTGGCAGAGTCACAGAAATGAGGACTTGAGAGGAGAAAATAGAGAACCGTGTTCATCAAAAGGACTCGATCCGCTGGCTAAAAGGCAACTCGCATTAACACTTTGAAGGGGAACTTTAATTGGCAGGATTGAGACCTAAATGGTTTGCACGAGGACTTGTGACCTGACTGGGACTTCCCCTAATGGTCATGAGACTTCAGCTTCAGTTCATACTTCATGAGCGTGCTGGAAAACAACGAAATCACAGTTTGCATGTGTTAGGCGAAGGCTCCGAAATCAGTCGCTGCACTTGGTTGTGCACCTCTGAATTTTTGGTAACGATGCACGATCTGAGCTTTTCAGACGTAGTATAGTTTACTGATTTCAAACACAAAAAAGCTCTATAAGCATGTCTGAGGATTTCACACATAGAGGGTTCATTTCATTTTAGGTGCTTTAGAAACAAGAGGTCTTAAACATTTGAATACATATTTCGCGGCCAAATCCAATAATTTACAGGATATTCAACCTCTGTTTCTTTAATATGCATGTAATACTTGATTTCTTACTTTACAGGGCCTGAATAAAGGACAAAAAATAGTCCATGAATATGAGTCATGAGTTTACAGTTAATTACAATCCCTCCTTGTGGTTGTTGGTGTCTGGCTTTTGAAGGTTACTTGTCGACTCTTTACAGTTCATTTTGTTTGTACACTCTACTAATGCAACAAACAGCGCATTGAGCATAATCGCCTTGAGTGGTACTTGAGTCTTTATATGGACGTCTTGAATGACTCGATACTTGAGTTATTTCAAATGGTTTCAAATGATAACCATTCATTAAATGTTATGTTCAATTTTGATGTTGAATTTTGTTGTTCAATTTTGAATAATAGCACGCACAGTACAGTATGTTCTGTTTTGGAGAAGTAGTTTTCCATGACTCACGCATGTTTTGTGTTTCCCCAACAGAAGCTCCGTATTGGACGAAGCCCGACAAGATGGACAAGAAGCTCCTGGCCGTTCCAGCCGCCAACACGGTCAAGTTCCGCTGCGCCGCGTCCGGAAACCCGACGCCGACCATCCACTGGCTGAAGAACGGCAAAGAGTTCAAGGGAGAGCAAAGGATGGGAGGCATCAAGGTGAGAGGACTTAACTCTAAACATGTTGACACCTAAAGGGCACAAGAGGAGCTGTGATTGAAGGATTCAAATCCTCACACCAGCTGCCAGCAGGAGGTGATGCTCCACCCGTCTTGAGCGGCCATCCGAGTGCCTTTTAGCAAGGCATCTTGATCCCCCACTAGTCCAGCGTAGCTGCTTGTGTGTCCATCAGTAGATCCGTGTGAGTGATGCGATGCTCCCTGGTGTGAACTGCTATAACTGGAAGTGGAGTGTGAAGCGGAGTGCTGAAAGAGCGCTCATGCTCTGTGAATCTTCTCACGGTAAATAAAGGTCAAGAAACGCGCCGCAGGGCCGGACGTCCTCAGCGGGATTCGAGCTGCTCTAAGCCCCCCACCCCCACCCCCACCCCCCTTCTTGCTAAACTCACAGAAATACATTCAGGAAGTCGAACTGTTGTGCTGAACACAAGAGTGTTACACAGATACATGCGTGCCTCGCGTGATAGCTCAATGTTGACATAATACAGTGCAGCAAACAGCTGTTGTACTCCGTTTTGGATTCTCTCTAAACACTGGGCTCTCATGTGGAATGGCACTGCTTAAAGTAACAGGGCTTGGTTTACTTTTGTGTTCCTTTAACGGCCCTGAGCTGTAGGATTAAAAGACAAACCCAGTGTGGTAAGACGATCGGAATTCAAACAGTCCAAACCTGTGTCTTGGTTCAAAATAAACTCAAACTTAATGACATATGAATGCTAAAACGATGTCCAGGGAGGTACATTGTTCCAGTCCTCGTTCTGTCCTTATCTTGAGCCCAAGTGTTTTTTTTTTTCTTTTCATGTTGCTGCTTTTTAATATTATTATTTTTTGCGAGGCAAACGTTAGCTCAAAATAAACCATGAACTGTTTGCTACCTCATAGTTAACCGTCCAGTTAAAATGAATGAAAACAGTTTCACCATATCCTCAACTAATTTGCCTCCTGCTGTTTCCCGTTGAGATCATAATAACTATGGTTGGTAAAGTCATATAGCTCCGGGGAGCCTGCAAAAGGTCACGGCAATGTGAAAGAAAAGAAAAAGCCGCTAACGATGTCGGGCGCTTTTTTTGCTTTGAATTAAGTTTTCATCTCGGAGAAACGTGAGGCGCTCTCCAAAAAGCAGTTAGAAAAAGCCTGATCCTGAATACCCCCTTACTCTCAGTCCTCACACTGTTTTAATAAGGTGATGCTGAGGGGAGACAGTTCACCTGTTTGGATTTTACAGTCATTACTAATTTTCCCCACAGTTTCGGTTGAAACATTGGTCCAATTTACAATTCATAAAATTATCTTATTTTTGTTATGTTGAATTGCTGTGTTGGGGGAAGCGACCCTTTGAGGCATTTGTTTTTGCTTTAAAACCGTATTGAAGACAATAAGCAGAAAGAGTGAAACTAAAACTGCTTTGTCTAGCCTCAGCTGTCTGCGTGTCAGGCCGGTGGTGGCCGAGGCAGTGAGAGACGCTCTCTCCCCGGTGGAGGCTTGGCATTTAAAGAGTTAAATGTAATGAGATCCTGCAGCTATTAACAGTTTACAGAGATCTCCAACATCTGCTCCCAGCAGACCAACAGCAGTTGTCTCCCTCCCTCTGTCCCCACTCTCTTTCTCTCTCTCTCTCTCACACACACACACCTGTCACCAACCCTCAGGACACTCTGAGTGGCTCCACGACAGCAACCTTTAGCACGTTTACTACGCCAGATGATTTGCCGATGATAAAGTTTACAGCTGCGTTGTTGGCAGCAAATGAATCTCGGTCAGATCACTGTTCTGTACACGGTACAAATCTCTGACTGCTCACCCTCATCCATAAGTGTCCTTTTTGTGTAGAAAATTACAAACTAGTGATTGTTTTTCTGGTGCCTGGTGCTGTTTTAAGATATTATTGTCAGCATAATCAGTATAAGGGGTGAAAGGAGGATGAGAGCTAGTTGATAACAAAGCTAAGGTTAAAGAAGGTTGCATTGAGTTACATTGTGAAGTGTTCAAGTTCTATTGAATAAAAATGACAATTGAGTGAAGGTAAATTATAACGTTATTATGAGGCGTTCAAATGTCATCTTGTAAAATGTAGTTCTTGGCGAGAAACTTGAATAAATCCAGTTGTTTGAAGATGTTTTTCCAGACATATCAGAAGATATTAGAGAGAGAATTATGACCAGTTTAACTTCCTAAGACTGGCTCTAAGCAGCTTATAATGAATACATAATGACCTACTAATGCTAAGATATGTTTTTCAGCAAAGCCAATATTTAATTAAATATACAATCTTTTTATATCCTAATCATTCAAGTTGTGTGTTTTATATGTAAATTATCACAGAAGCTGTTAATAACAAAGTAAAAGGATCCCATGAAGAATTGTTGACGGTTTAAGAGGCTTCAGATTATTTTTCAGGACGATGGTGAAAGAAGTTAGTCTGGAGCCTTGAAACCTGGAATGTAATTTGGCACTTTAATGCACTAAGTGGGTTTAGCTTTGACAGATAGTAGTGTCTGAAAAGGGAAACCAATTATTAGTTCTGTCTTATGTTCTCTTTCTTAAACGTTCTCCAGCTCTACTACCTCAAGAAAATCACACAATCCGATTAATCGATTAATCTGGAGAATACTCAATTCCAAAAATAACCGCTGGCTGCAGCCTCAATCACTATTAAAATCTCACTGTGCAGTGCTGATCCCTCAGTCGCCATTTTGGTCACTGCAACACATGCACCGATGGGATGTTGCATGTGTAATTAGAGAGTGATAAGTATAGCTGACTATCCATAGTAAGCATTCACAGCGTACGTGGCATCCTGTTGGCCTTGTACTGGGTTGTCAGAGGCAAATTCCTTTACATTTTCCACTCTGTATAGCTCAGCGGGTTGCACTTGGCACCATATCTTGCTGTGGCCACCCATACTGACGGCGGAGGCCCTCGTGGTGCTGTAAAGTCTGTGGGTGTCCCTGTGTTATTTGAGGTGCACGTTGGATTGATACCGTGATTGTTGGTCTGTGCACAGCGCTTTAAAGCAGAACAGGGGCAGTTGTACACCATTAAAACATGTTTTAATGTCATATTTTCTGCTGCCCTTCTTTCAGAAACTGTTTCTCCGGTTTAACTTTTATTTGTTTGGGATTTAATTCGGGTCAAAGGGTAAGTCACATAAAAGAAACCACTTACGTTTTTCCCCGTTTACCTTATCTTGCCTTTTAATTCACTCTCAGTGAACGTGGCTTCACATAACTTGCCGACTATATGCTTTAAAGCCACTTAACCCAACTCAACAGTGTTGTGTGGCTCCTTTTGCACACAATTATGGAACATTAAAGCCATATGTATCATTAGAAAAGTCTCTCGAACAAAGTCTTCCACAGTGATGGAGATGTGAGATTGGAGGTGGCAGTTATTGAGACGTTCCTTTCTGTGTCTTTATCGAGATGCTCCTCCCCCTCCCCTCCCCTCCTGTCCCAGAGCCGTTTTACAATCCAGTTAGCCATGTGGCCGCTGTTGGCCTTTAGGGAGGTGAACGGAGAGGTCACCCTCTATAGAATCAGGGTGCTGGGTGACAGACAAGCCCGTGACATGGCCTGGCTTCAGAGGGGTCAGGGGTAACAGCTTCACCCGTCTTGATGTCAAATCCTCTGCTAACCCCACCTCCACCCTGCAAAACATTAGGCTCAACTGTCCAGCACAAAACAATGTTTAATGTCTTTGGTGCTCAGTCATTTAACAAAGTATATTTTAAAAACTCATCAGTCTTTTTTTCTTCTTTTTAAAGCAATGTGTAGAAGATAATTCGGACATTTGCACATTACCACCGAAAATCTAATCACATTAACTCTTAATCGAGTTGAGTGATGTGTCTAACATCATTATGTTGTCGCTTAATTTCTAACATGGTTATCCTTCAGATCCTCGTTTTTGTCCAGTGTTTGTTCACTGCATTACCCAGAAATCACCTGTCAGTCAAACACCATGAGAAGCGCTTGATTCTCTATTATTTATTACACCGCGGCTTTGTTGAATACTCCATTCTGATTGGTCATTTACGGCCTTCTACGGTCTGTTCTTTTCTTTATAGCAGATGGCTGCTATGGACACAGTTCTGATCTCTGTGTACAGAAAAGCTTTCTTAGATTGATATTTTGCATCAAAGTATTGATTTATTTAGTAAGTGGTGTAATCAATTGTATGATCTACAGATGTCCCTTACTTACATGTTTCTGCAGATGCCTCTTTTTTTATTCTCCCGTCTTTGTCCTTTCAGTCTTGGTGGCTAATGCTACACATGGGGCTATTTTTTGAACAATCACTGCTTTGTGGAAGCTTCAGGAAACTCATTTGTTGTTTTGCTATAGAGATTTTTAGTGTCAAACGGCAACAGTGTAAGGAAACGCAACACATAGTTGTTAGAAATGTTTATGAAGAGCAAAAGAAAGAAGGATGACAAGCGAACAAACTAGTTGTAGATTGAATCGTCATCGTGCGAACAGACACGTGAACAACAGAATTCAGCAATCTGTTGTCAGGACAGACTTCTGTCCAGCCGTGTCACCCCGCCTCACAGCTGCCAGTGATGAGTTCACCTTGTAGGACTGGGAGGAGGGGGGTCTTGACAGCCTCACAAAGGCCTTCTAAAGACTCTATTCCTCCAACAGGGTCCTCAAGGTGAAGCCGTTTTCCTCTGGCAGCCGTCTTGAAATGACAAGATCATTTTGGATTCGACAGCCGTGGTTAATTTCTGCTGAAAGAATCGCGACCGTGTCTGATTCTCTTTTTTAAAGGTCTGGACGTGTGATGGGATGATTCTGTCACCTGTCTCTCAGGGCTGCAAGTGGGTGAATGTGTGTGTCTAAGTGACTTGCTAACTGATCCATGCTGATCAGCACAATGCAGTCCCATCCACTCAGCACTGCCTACCAGCACAATTTGTCATTTACTCCTAGTGCCATCCGATCTGCACCAAGAGGTGAAAGTTACCGACCATTAAGGCCCATTACCCGCCTAGTAAAATACCTCCTGGCTTCATACTGGAGTGGTTGAAAGTGGCCTTTCAGAAGATGCACCGTGTTCCGCTTTGTTCCTTGAAGACGTCCATTTTAACAAGATTACATCTTCCATAAAGGCCTGAAATCACTTTTCTTTTTGTATAATATGAGGAAACTTTTGTGAGGGACATTATTATCTTACACCGATATATAACACACCGGTAACGATGGTAATGGGGATATTTAACAATGAAATATTACTATCATGTTATGATAATATAGTGTGCATAAGCCAGCTCCTATTTAATAAGTTTATATGTGCAGTTATGTTTGGAGACTCTCTCTCCACCTCAATTTTTTTTGTGTAATACATTTTCCAAAAAGGACTTTCTCGCAGCGGTAATTTTTCTTAGAAAGTCTTGGTGTTGGCGCTGCATTTAAGAGGATTTCTTTCTCCTTTTTTCCAGTGGACAATTTGATGGTCTGGATGCTTCTGCACATGCTTTTCCTGGAAGCAAATGGCTGACTATTTGTAGTTTTTGAAAGAAAGTAACACTTAAAGATTTCAGTAGAACATCAGCAACATAAATCTATCAACAACTTGAGTACAAAAATGACAATATTGCTGGTTTGATTATCACTATTAAAAACACAAAGTCTCACGGGCCGGTATAGTTGTACACTAACGTCGTCTCAGTATATTCTTTCCCATCAGCACGCTGGAGGCTGTTCAGACATTCAGTTCTGTCTTGCGAGTGCTTTGTGAGTCTATTGAAATGCGACACAGAGAACTAAACGATGCGTTTGTTGAAACTAAATGAAACGGTAAATAGGATGTGTGGCTCATTTGTAATACGGAAAATGAAATTCCAGCAGAGGCGACGTGCCGTAGGTTTGTGCGCCTTGCCAGACAAACTGTGGCACTCAGAGCCTCCTCCATTATGGCGGGGCAGGGCCTAAAGGTCAAAGTTCACCTCTCTATTGAGCCATCAGATGGAGGTGGGGAGGGATGGGCGTGTCACCGGCCTATTGAGGCGGCCTGAGTCTTTGAAAGCCATAGCCAATGCTGTTGTACGCTGCCACATATGCTGGGAGGGACTGCATTGTGTTCATGCTGAACCGCGGCGGCACAAGCGAGACAAAAGTTGACAATGTAATTATTGTGTTTCACTTCGTCCAGGTCGCTTGGCGCTTAACAGATTTTTCAATCCCTGTTTTGACAGGTTTCCAACCCAGAGCTCTTAAACGGGCGCCACACTGTTACTTTTTAAGACTTTAAGCACTTTACATCCTTGTTTTTCCAGTCCCGACTTTAACACAGCCCAGATTGTGAGTCTCTGTAGGCCGCTTAGGAATTCCTACACTTTGCAAGATTATTTTTGGACTCTTTTTAATTTTCAGAGCGTCCACGGTCATTCACCTTTCCCCCCTGTCGTTTTACACAAATACACCAAGGGGTCTCGAAAAAATGACAGATAATCCTGTTTATTTGTTTTTCGCACTCTTCTTTTTATTTCTCCTCTGAACTCTCATACTTCCAATTTTACAAACTTCTCCGCTGTGTTGATGCAACTGCAGGAAGAGCTAAACTCAGGCAACGGACCCACAAACGTTGCCAGCGAGCCCTCAGGGCCGCTTCTATCTATTTCCGCTTTCTCTGGAGGTCAAATTAGACGGTAGCACAGATCCGGGCCACTGGTCCGCTCTGACAAAGTCATAAATTCTGGTAACTTGGTTCTGACGGGGCTATTTTGCGAGGTGAAGACGGAGGGTTTGGACTATAAAGGGAGCAGAGCTTCCTGTGTTTTCTCAGACAACTGCTACACTGCAAAAAATGGCTGCGTCTTTATGAACCATTTGAGCTGGCAGTCGAGCTGGGAATTCTTGTTTTGATTAAAATAAGCGAAAGGCTCCGCCAGTAGAGTGAGCTAACCTCACTGTTTTCCATGGCAGACTCAGAAAGGCAAAAAATGTGTTAAAATTAAGCCGATAACTTTATTTGTCTCAAGATAATTCATGCACAAAATGCTGCATTACAACTCCCTCTTTTCTTTTTTCCTCTATGTTGATTTAATGTCTCCTTCAGATGCACACTTTTTGCAGTGTGAAACTCCCCGTCCATTCCCATGGCTTGTGTCCTTCTGTAGGGCCAAAGCCCTAAAACCTTTCAAGCCTCCTATGACTCTAACATAAGCTCCTTAATAATTTAATTCTGTTTGGAATCTGGCGTGATTGGAATGGATGGGATTATCACGTTTGGGGACTAATGATGCAGGTTCAACAAGGGTTAGCCAATGTAACATGGTCATAAAAGCAAGTGGCTTGTATGAAGAAAGTAATTAAATGTGCCGAGGGAAAGACAGAGGAGAATTAAAGTGAAAATGTTACTCACAGTTAATTATTGCCTACAATGTTTCTTGCATTTGAAAATTGCCTTTTCTCTAATAGTTATCCGCTGTTTTTGCTGAAAGTGGCCACATGACCATCATGGGATAGTGGTTAATCAATAATGTTATAACCTGCACTTACACTCCAGTGAAGTGGAAAAAAAGCCAGTGAAGTGACTCAAAAATCCATGGCACAGCAATATGAATAGCCAGAGCTAATATTAGCCACCATATGCTATCAGTCATACCAGCACCAGTAATGATGTAAGAGCAGAATGTGTGAGCGTAAACAGTCTGTAAACAGAGTGGGTTTTATTGCTTTTAAATTAAACTGTTCATTTGTAAATTGAAAGTTGTGTAAGATTAAAAAAAAGTTGTATGGCCTAAACAAAGTTCATGTAATTGCAAATAATGAAATGATCAAATACTTGGAGCTCCAGTTTGGGGACTTTCATGCTGACGAATTAAAGTTTAAAGATCACAGATTGTATCAAAAATCCATGTTTTACTGAGCTGAAACAGCTCTAGCTTTTAAGAGTGGCAACATTCACGATTTCTTCCTTGTCAGCAGTCATAATCATCACTCGAGCTAAACGAGAAAATCTGCAGAGCAACTTTAGCTGTCAAGATACATTTAGTGGAGTCAAAAGTACTTCAAAGTAGCAGTACCTAAAAAGAAGCAGAGAACTAAAGTAAATGTACCTTGCCTCGGCTTTGCGTTATTATGAAGTTATGTCTTTTTTTTTATGATACGGAGACTTAAATAATAAGACCACAACCCTGATCTCAGTCTGTTTCTGTTGGTGGTCTTGGCTTCAACTGAGCATCGACTTTTTACCACCTTCAAGCTTCCCTCCTCACGTGCCGCCTTCTCTAACCTCCTCCTCCCCCTCCTCTGTGCTCAGTGACCGCAGCAGAAGGCGTCACTCATCTGCTCATGAGAGCAGCCATTGACTCCAGTTTGACTCCCCGGCTCTGAGAGGGGTAGACGGGGTGGAGCCAGTCATTTGCCAGCGTTGAGCAGGGCGGCCTGCTCCACGTTACCACGCAACTGCAAAAAAAAAGAAGAAAAAAAAGCATACACATGCATAATATTTACAGTAGTTACATTATTTTCCGCATGCGCCTCCAAGAGTGAGAGAGAGGGAGAGAAGGAGTGTATAACACAGACGGGGGAAGAGGGATCCTCGACCTACAAACATAAAGGTTCCTTGAATGGCTGGCCTCCCACCTGAAACGCGTGGGGTTAAACGTTTGTGAAAACACTGAGCCCTCTCTGGGTCGGCACATTTTCCGACGCAGGTGATGCCGAGTGTTCCACCCTGAAAAGCCTCTTTGTTGACATCACTCGCTCCCCCGTCTTTTGGTGAATCTGACCTCTTTTCCGAGGACTTCGCTCCATGCTCGTCTCGCTGCATGTTTCCACTTAAGCTGCGGAGGTCGTCCCTCTTGGCCACCGTGGAGACTCTGACTATCGATGCGTGGCCGGTTTCTCTGTTCTCGCCTCGCCGGGCTGCGCGCTCCGCCTCTTGAGCAGCTCCTGAAGCTGTCAAGTTAGTATCTGTCTGCTGCTGCCATCCAGCCACACCTGGTTTGAATTACTACGCAAGATTTAGCCCTGCGACTCTCTCTGCGAGGATGGATTGCTCTTGACTGGCACAGTGGAACCACATTTCAGAGCTGCAAAAAAATAAATAAAAGAGCTTGCACTGCAGGGGGAGAGAAGGAAATGATTTTTAGACTCATATGAAATGTTCCTTTAATCAATTTGCTTTGTGGCATTCCGTTTATCTTGCCATCACTGTTTAGAAACTTGTAAAGCAATCTTGCATCTTGAGGATTACTTGGTCTCTCCTGTCACTTTTAAAACTGATGCAAAGTCTGCAGCAAACACCTAATCAGACGAGTCTCAGTTGTACTTTGTGGGCACACAATCATCCATCAAGACGTTCTCACCGTGTCCAAAAGATGTAGTTTTCTGCTTATCAGCGTCTGTTCTGCATCAACCATCATGCACTTAATGCAAGCAGTTTAAAGCTGTATTAGCATTTTTTTTTATGTTTGTTCAAAACGGCTCGGTAAACCTGGCTTCTTTGTGTATCATACCAAAAGGAAATCAAAGGAGGGAGCGAGCCAGGAGATCTGATGCTGGCGAGGAGGGTTTTTTCCTCTGGACAGAGCACCCGCTTGTTAGTGAGAGAGGCGTTGGTCTCTTTCAGCCTCGGTTTGTGACTTGAAAAGATGATATTTTAAGTCCTAATATATATGCATGAACTTGAGATGATAGTATGTTATCACAAGTGGAAATATACATAAGCACTCGTCTGTCAGGCCTGAAATCCCGACACATCTCCCCCCTGAGATTTCTTGAAATAGGTTCAGTATCCTCACAGATTTAGATGTGTTGTCATGACATATCCTGACTGTTCTTTCCTCTCCTTCAGTTGAGACACCAGCAGTGGAGTCTGGTGATGGAGAGCGCCGTGCCCTCAGACCGGGGAAACTACACCTGCGTGGTGCAGAACAAGTACGGCGCCATCACCCACACCTACCAGCTGGATGTGTTAGGTAAACAACACCGACTTTCACTGCTGCTTCTGTGTAAACAAGGAATACATTAACACGCACCAGCGGTTTGAATAAACCCACGAGAGTTGTTGGTGTGAAATATTCTTTTTTAAAGACTGTATATCTTCATTTCCTGCAGCATCATTCCCATGCATGACTTGTGCTAATGACTCTGTGCATTCCCTCCCAGAGCGCTCCCCCCACAGGCCCATCCTCCAGGCGGGCCTGCCGGCCAATCAGACGGTGGTGGTGGGCAGCGAAGTGGAGTTCCACTGTAAGGTCTACAGCGACGCCCAGCCGCACATCCAGTGGCTGAAGCACATCGAGGTGAACGGCAGCCACTACGGCCCCGACGGCGGTCCCTACGTCAACATCCTGAAGGTGGGTCTGAGGCCCACATCTCGTCACGAGTCCGGGTCCCACCGGCGTTTGCCGGGAGTAGATTTCAACCTGTGATAATTTCACTCATTATTAATCCCTCCTAAATGTCTTGGTTAATGAGTTTGTACTGGAGGTGGGTCTGCGGGGGCCACAGGCTCTTTTCACTGCAGCGTGTAATTGACGAGCTCGTTCCTCGAACACCACGCCGGCATTATGGGAAAGGAAAGCCTCACCTGCACTTTTACGGCAGCATCATTAACCTAATAATACCGCTGTAAATCAGTTTCTGTTCCTCTCTGTGCACCTGCACCGCTTCAGTTTTAACAGTAAATAATACAAAATAATAAGTTAATTCATGGAGAACTTTTCATACTGAGAATTAGCTCAAAAAGCGTCTAAAAAAAAATATAAATAAAAATGCAACGGATGCTTTGAACGACAATAATTCTAGGCCAAAATCAGCTGTTGCTGAAGATTGTTCACAGCGCTTGTGTCTCCTACAGCTTTTGAAAGGGTATTCCATCATTTTGAAGCATGGTTTTTAAAAAAACAGCTGTGCTACTTTTTTTCTTATACATATAATTGTGTGTAATAAAAACATCAGTAGAAGATCTGAAAGCTCGTGAAGGGCTATAAAACAACAGTCTGCAATGTAGGCCGGTCCCAAACCATGAAGAGCATAGCCTTAAAATCTATTCTTAAAGATACTGGAAGCCAAGGGATTATAGTTAAACCAAGCCAATATGCTTTATTTTCCTTGTTTGGGTTAAAAGTCTGGCAGCACAGTTCTTATTAAATTGACATTTTTCAGTTGACGGTTATATATTAATAATCTAATCTGTTTGTAACAAAAGCTTGAGTACATTTTTTTAGGATTTGTATAGGATTGAATAGGAGATGATGCATTTTGGTACCTACAGTATTTATTGTGTCGGACAATGATTGGCAACTGTGAGGGTGAATTAAATTAAATCATAATTAAAGGTGGATTTTTGTTCCAGTTGTCTAAAAGCTGACAACAGTCACAACAACAAATATGATATTATTAGCTATTTGTTACATCCATAGACCAGATCAAATGCTTCATCAGATATTAGAAAAGCATAAATCCACCTTAAAGGCCATATGTTGGACATTTTGAAGCCACACCTGCCACACTGGCAGTCCAGCTTTGATTCATTGATGATGCATCTTGCTGCTGATTGGCTGGACGTGTCTACATGAATTAACTCTTCTGTTATACATCAAGTAAAGCAACAGGCTGTGAACTTTTATCTCCAAGTATTAATTAGTTACTGATTCATTCTGATTTGTGTTTTTTGGTTTAAGCTGCTCAGATGTTTTTGTCCCAGTATTTTTGTCTGAAATGCATAAAAAGCATTTTCTCAATCAGAGGGTAAGGCACCGGGTAGTCTTAAGAATAACTCCTGGAGGTCTCATCTTCTACCCAAGCAGCACTGGTGTTCAAGAATAGAAAGTAGAAAGCATTCCTCGCCGAAGAGGACAACACCCTAAACCCACTGTGAGGCGTGTATTTTTTATTTTTTTATTTGGGGAGAGGAAGACACCCATCGAAAAAACCCAGGAAGGCCTTTTGCTTTCTTATTTAGCCTCGCCCTCTTTTCTTTCTGCCTCTAGAGAGAGCGAGGGAATAAAACAAACATCTGGTTTGGACTAAGTTAACTGCCGTGGTGGCGGCAACGCAGGGAGAGAGACAGGCTCTGTTTAACCGCCACTGCCGTCAGATGTGCTGCGTCGCGTGGTTTGAGGAGGAGGAGTAGAGAGGAAAGAGGGAAGAGGCACCCAAAAAAGCCATGGAAAAAATGAGTGGAGGAACACAAGGAAGGGCAAAGTCAGCAGGGAGAGAGAGAGAGAGAGAGAGAGAGAAAGAGAGAGAGTGTGTGTGACAGAGTGGTGGGTAAAGATGGAGGGTGAGAGGCTTCAAGAATGAGTGGGATGGGAGGGGGTGAGAGAGAGGCCGGTAGACAAACGCAGGGAACGAGAAAGAAATGGGAGAAGGTAGAGACGGAAAATGAAAGAAGAAGAAGAGTGGCAGGAGACAGAACAAAGATAATCTAACATTGCTGCCTTCATCTATTTCTTGTGATGGATTTGAGGCTTTCAGACTTAGCTCTACTTTATTCAGCGGTGAGTTGATACATAATGATATCATTAAGGTAGGAGAGTGTTCTCTGGCTCTCTCCTCCACAGCTGGCCTTCGTGAGCACGGGGGACACTCAGCGCCTCACTGATGGAATTTGTTACTCTTATGTATTTATTAGTAAAGAAGAAGCCAGCTTAGCTTAGTTTAGCTTACCATAAAGACTGAGGACAGGAGGAAACAGAGAGCTCTGGCTACAGTAACTAAATCTGCCATAAATGTTGAACTCCTCTTTTAAAATTGGCTCACTCGCCATATTTTGTGATGTATTAAAACTGCCAGAAACAGCTATTAAATGTTTGTTTTTCCTTCATGCAAAAGAAGTGATAATTAAATAACAAGTTTATTGCAGTGGTCTAAGAAGTCAGAACAAGACGCCGCTTTTTTCTTTTAACCATTTGCATGCTCTAGCTTTCACATAATGTAACGACGTTTGATTTGAGAAGTTGGAACCGTCACACACAGACAGAGAGAGACAGAGAGAGACAGAGACAGAGACAGAGACAGACAGACAGAGAGAGAGAGAGAGAGAGAGAGAGAGAGAGAGAGAGAGAGAGAGAGAGAGAGAGAGAGAGAGAGAGAGAGAGAGAGAGAGAGAGACACTCCACGCTCTATTTTCAACTACCACATAATTGAAACAGTATTTACTGAGATATGTTTGCCTCTCTCTGGTCCCACCGCAGTTCACTCAGACTCTCTGCGACATCTCCTGTGTGGCCAATTTGATAGGAGTTAAATACAGCTGGGGGGGGTCATGCAAGATCTTTTTTTGGGGGGGAGAAATGCCTAAATTGCTCTTTTGATGCCTGGAAAAACGGTTAATGATGAGCGTCTCACCCCGGCGAAGGGAGGGAGAGGGGAGGCGTCTGGAGCCGAGCCAAAGATGTTCATTAAGCAACCATAAAACATGATATGTTTGCTCCTTTATGCGCTTGCCCCATTTAATTATTCATCTGCAGTTTCTCTGCTGGAGAGCCTGCCACAAGCGATGTGTTTGTGTGCAACGCACACACTTTGAGAAGATTGACACGCTGTAATGCCTTTAATCTCCCAATAGATTACAATGTACAGTACGGTGTGTGTGTGTGTGTTCACTGTCCAGGTGTTTCATGTAAATTTGCAATTCTTTTAGGCTCATGTCAAAGTACTGAGTTGCAAGTAAAAGTTCTGCAAATGGAATATGTGTGTGTGTTCTGTACATGTGATCTTTCAGGAATTCGCTGCAAAGGCCTCACTGCCTCTCAATTTTCCCTTTACAGAGTGTTGTCAGTAAACACACAGAGGCCCACAGTAAGTTGAAACTGTCCAACGTGACAGAGAGAAATGCTGGGAAATACTGGTGTCGCGCCTCAAACTTTGTAGGCAAGTCGGAAAACGCTTTCTGGCTTAAGATACACAAACCAGGTAAATCCTGAGCTCCAGGCGACTGCTGTCTTCACCACATTTGATCCTCTACTGTGTCTCCTCTCTGCGGGGCTCCTCTTGGTTGTGGGTTTGATTGGCTCACTGGCTTATTCTCACATTCTGTTGCTAGTTGCTATCATCCATTGTAACACGCAGTGCCACTTTGTCTTCCTTACAGATCAATAACAAACACAATATCGCACCCTTTAATTACTGAGACAACTTCAAAAGCTTCTCTCTCCCACAAACCACCATCACACACACACACACACACACACACACACACACACACACACACACACACACACAACCATATTGATTTCACCGGGAGTGCATTCTCCAGCTGTATTAATGTGCTTTTATATGAAAGCATTCTGCAGGGCTCTGATTCATGACTGGGTCTGGATGTCACTGTTCATTACTGAGGCCGGGGGAAGGAGAGTTGCCCACCCCCTACCGAGCCACATCAGACACTGGGAAACTCCCCCACTGGTCATCACACCCACCATTAGTCAAAGGGGAAAAGCCACAACTGCAGTGATGCCCTTT
This sequence comes from Taurulus bubalis, assembly GCF_910589615.1. NCBI lineage: Eukaryota > Metazoa > Chordata > Actinopteri > Perciformes > Cottidae > Taurulus > Taurulus bubalis. The sequence continues at coordinate 10,669,285 of NC_136589.1, read as the reverse complement.
TCTGAGTAATTTCAAGGTTATTTAGCAACCACGCTGCAAAGTATTATAAAGTATGTTGTACGTCTTTCTCTTTATAATACTGAATACCATCTTTGTGTTTCTAATAAGGCTTGAAAAACATACTGAAAAATGGTTTCAAACATCTTGCATTAGGGAACTAAAATCTTCATAAAAGATGTGTACAAATCATGAACAGGTAGTTCTTGAAAGCAGTGGGCCCAGAATAGGTCCTTGAGGCACCCCTAAAAACTAAAGTAGAGTTTAGGCTGTAGAGGTTGCACAATCAATGCACAATTGTGGCGACATTAAATCAACCTCTAAAACCTCTACAAAATAGACAACTAGAAAAATGTTTCAGACCAACATCCTAAATCAAAGTTTGAAGCTGAAAGCTGAAAAGCTACAGGTCTAAAAATAATGGTGAAGTGATCTGCTTTGCTTGGTTTAATTTAAACTTGCATGTTGTAGCAGCAACCGAGAGAAAACTGTAATGCTGTATCTCAAATCCTATACTTCTGTTAGTACACTTACATGTAGTACACTGCCTACACTATGCACTTGCTCGTCAAGTGTGCACATTTAGGGTAATGTCTCGAATCAAACATGGCCATTACAAACAAATGTCCTGCCCTTTCCACTGCGTAGACAACATGGCGAACATTGAGGCGTGCAAAGTTCCATTGCGCAATCAACCTTTTCACCGTTAAGCGCTCACCACCAGTGCTCATTCTGCATATTTACATACTTGTCAGTGTGAACACACTTCTCCGCTCAAAATAGTATCATATTATAAGTTCAGAAGTATCAGTTTTGAGACACTGGCAAAAATTGAATGTCCGCTGCAAAAATGTACATCTTATCAAGTCATTTTTGTCTATTACTGAGCACTAAAATAAGTGATGAAATCTGAAATCGATGTGTGAATATATCAACCTGTTTTCAGTATAATTCAACATGTATCAAGTATTTTCTACATTAGTGACAGTATCTTCAAGAAATACTGTATAATGCAGGTTGCCACACTAGAATCAAGAAAATGAATTTGAGCAAATTCTTGAAACAAATTGACAGGAAACTTTTTCACTATTGGGACTCAGTAGGAGTTAAACTGACTGATAAGGAGGTTTTGCAGCATGACATCTTTCTGGGTTGTGTGTGGTTTTAGATTGAACCAGCAGGCTTCTTTCGCAGCGCGGTGAAGGTGATGCTTTGGGTGTTTTCAGGTGTCGGCGTCGCCACTGTCAGCAGAAGAAAATCCCTCCTATAAATCCTCACTCCTGTCCTTTCCTACAGGGTGTATTTGGTGTTTCCTCTCAGGAGCTTTTAGGCTCATGATATCTCTTCTCTCTCTCTCTCTTTATTTTCTCCCTCCATCTTTCCCCCTCTCATCCTCCACAGACGGCCGGTATTAACACTACAGATAAGGAGCTAGAGGTTCTCTTCTTGACCAATGTGTCTTTTGAGGATGCGGGCGTGTACACTTGTCTGGCAGGGAACTCTATCGGCTATACTTACCACTCTGCCTGGCTGACGGTGCTTCCAGGTATATTCCTCTCTTCTCTGCGGGTCCTTCGACTCTTGTCGACCATTTCCATTTCCAAACTATGATTGAAACTGTCATTTTTTTTCTTATTTTTTTTCTTTTTGCTCAGTAGCACAATCTTTAACGTTCATTTTCAAACCTAATTACCATAGATTGTTACTTGTTAACAGGTTTTAAGTGTGCTGCAGCGGTGTCATCTCCCCTTTAAATTTGACGAACCGAACATGCAATCTAGCCTCCATTGAAAGACGTTTTTTAATCAGAGCAGATCCTCTATTTAAATGTCTCGAGGCTACGAGGCAATTTAAAGACATTTTTGTGTTCTGTGTTCACACAATAATTACCTCCCTGAGGAGGAGCATGTCACAGGTGCAATTACCTGCTGCAGGATAACACTATAGGCTGATTACTTTCTGATGTGTTTCTGTTATTCCATAGAAAGCTGCTTCCTAGAATCTGTTGAAATGTGAAATGTGCTACTGAGCAAAGCTTCTTTTCAATTATTGAGAAGAAATGTTATTAATGGAAAAGTATGAATAACATAATAACTATCATGGTTATTGTATTTCGAACGAACAATTTGTGTGTGTGACCTCCTCGTCCCAAAGCAGTGAGCCCGGAGAAAGAGGACTACTACGCCGACATCCTCATCTACGTGACGGGCTGCGTGCTCTTCATCCTCGCTGTGGTCATCGTCGTCCTTTGCCGCATGAGGATGACGACGCAGAAGACGCTGCCACAGCCGCCCGTGCAGAAACTGTCAAAGTTCCCCCTCAAGAGACAGGTAACAGAAAGTAGATACAAGATTCGTATGAGCACTTCCTCCCTCTTCTTCTCTCTTGTCTGTTTAGTTTAGCATCTAGCATTATATATAGGGGTAACGTTGGTTAAATATGATACAGTTAAATTAATGTCACAATCATGCTGAAAACATGATATGACCTGCTAGAAAACAGAACGAAATAACCAGTAATCCATGAGGGTCTTTTGCTACCAAACTATTAATTAGTTTTTTTAGTTCACCAACTTTTCAGCAAACTATACAGAAGTTTCTGGGAAAACATAGAACATCGAGGGAAAAAACACATCAGAAACTTGGTTAACACATTCATTGCATCAGATCCTGCTTTCAGCATGCTGCTTTTCCTGCAAACTGAACCGCAGCAGAATTTCGATTACTTTAAAAACAACCTCAACGGTCAGGGATGGAGTAACATTATTAGCTCACGGAAGCACCCTGAATTAGTAAAGGAGAGTCGTGGAAAAATAGTGTAATTTTGAGAAAACTGCAGAAGAGTGTGCTTTTGCAATTTCTGTCTTTTCAACTTTCAAAGAAGAATTGCTTGCAGGATCGGACTTACGCAAGCTAAGAGTGTGAATAAATAGAGTGAGTTAATGTCCGTCTATCTGTGGTGGATCTCTCTCCGTCCAGCAGTGTTGATGATGTCGTGCGGACGCTGGAAGGCGTCACGCTGGTGACATGTGTTCACATTTATCTTGGAGTGGATTCAGCTCTGGGATATTTATGCCCTCCTGTGTCAGTGTTAGTTTTAGATTTCACTCTCTGTAACGCACACTCGCCCACTCAACTGTTTGGAGAGAAACACAAAGTGGTGCAGCTGCATCGCTGCAGTCTGCGGTCTGCACGGCACTTCACGTCATTGTCTCTCAGGGCGCCGCAATCGAGACAAACGGCGGCGGTCAAGGTCCAAGTCCAACTCGAGACCAAGTCCAAACAGAATACAGACCAGGACAAGAATGAGTCCTACTCGAGACCAAAATAGGAAATACACTGAAAACAAAGAATAAAGGAATAGGCTCGGTTTCTTGCCAAGCATCAGATGAGAAGATTCATCCCACTCTCATATGTGTCTGCTGAACATGAAGCTATGAAAACAAACATGTTTTGAGAAGTTAGAGTTGGTTGATCTAGATCCAGATCTAAGGATTCTGGTGGATCATCATTTATACACTTGATTTTATATCTTAAAGCTATGTTCATCAGATGAAAAGATTAAGTGGTAGGAATTATGCTTTTTTTGTTGTTGCAAGATTGCTCTTTAGATGGGTAGGAGCAAATATTTGACTCGACATCAATCAGAGGCTCGACCAGGACATGTCAGAGTCCAACCAGGAACGAGAATCAGAAATGTGCAAGAAGGGAAAAGGATTTCTGAAACAGGGCCAGAGTTTCTTTTGCAGGCTTTCCCTCTCCACACTAATTAATAGACCTTCACCCTCATCTTTTCCCCTGTTCACTCCCCATTACTCTCATCCAAACACTTTCTTTTCTCCTTTCTCATCGCTTCCCTGTGTTATATATTCCTCATGCAGTGCAGTGAGGCTCTCGTTCTTTAGGTTTCTTGCAATAGAGGTGACCCAGAATTTCTTCCATGTTTGCGAATTGCACTGCGGTTACAACGATCATCTGAATGGGTGTGAAATGCAGATGAGTGATTTCTCTAATAAGACCTTGTTACATAAAAGCAGCCTTGTCAGGTTCTATGAGGTAGAAACTTCATCTTTTGAAAGATGCTCTAATTGGAGCCTCTAAATATTTTCTATTCTGCTACCTTCATATACATGCTCTTATAAGGTAGTGCAGGGAAAGATCTTATTGCATTTTTCTGTAATCTTTGCTTCGCTTTTGTAAAGCTAATCTCCCAGTTCTCTCCTTTCTTTTTCATAACTCTGAGTAAATCTCCCATAAACCCCCTGGCATGTTCTATCAGATATTACTTTTCATGCCCTCCGAAATTGTGGTTGAGGCATTTTTTTTTTTTAAAGCTTCACAACATTTTTTCTCATTTTCCTGCGGTCAAGAAGTTTTTGGAGGGAAGTCTGGTAAGTGGACATTTGTTTGAAGACCCCACCTGAAGGGGCCCGAGCTGGCAGAGACAAACAGATCCATCAAACGCAGGGCCGGAGCCATCAGCTCGCCTGCAGCAGCCAGATAAATGGTGGGAGGATGTCGAGCCGGCGGGGCTCGGCGGCAGGACCGCCAGTCTGGAGACGGAGCTCGCTGATGGATAGAGACGTCCATCCCACCTCGCCACGCGCTCGCCCACCTCTGCTCCCTCCTTCATTCGTCTTTGTTAGCGCCCGCTTCCTCCTGTGCACAGCCACAGGCCGGCTGTTTGTAAAAGTCACCGTCAGAAGTCTCGCTGGTTTTTTTTTTTCCCAGAGAAACTCCGAGCTGATGAGAGAGCTCCGACGTTGGTCTCGAGAAGTGTGATGTTTGCAGTCTGTCGCTGCCAAAAAAACATTGTGAAGTTATTCAGTCATTTATGCAATCCTTAAATGTTGTTTTTACACCGAGAAGTTCAAACCGAGGTTAACCTGGAAGTATTTATATCCAACACGACATTCTCTAAAAAAACGGAGCTGTAAAACATTTGCAGCATTTTTAATTACGTGTATTTTTTTCAATTTCTGGGTTTCTGGCCTTGACATTTAAAATCAATTAGACTAACGTCTTTTTTTAGGAAGGGGAGTTTTAACTATTTTAACTTGAAAGATAATTACAAAACATATTTCAATATAAATGTTTTTGATTATGTTGACTAAATCTCACTCTGACGGATGAACATTTTAGAATTTGGGAAAGTGTTCTGTGTCGGGTCAAAGGTCATGTTGTGTTTCCTCTCTTTTCTCCTGTCTGCTTGTATAATCACACATCACCTCGTCCTTCTTCAGAGTCTATAACAGTTTATTTTTGAACCCAAGCAGGTGTCCTTGGATTCTAACTCCTCCATGAACTCCAACACCCCATTGGTCCGGATCGCCCGCCTGTCATCCAGCGACGGGCCGATGCTGGCTAACGTCTCGGAGCTGGAGCTGCCCTCCGACCCCAAATGGGAGTTTCCTCGGACACGGTGAGACAAATACCTCCACGGATCTACATTCATCATGGCTGTCTAAACGCCTGTCAGAGACAAAACATGGTGCGCTGTGGCTTTTTTTTTTCACGCTGCCAAGCAACATATTTCAGAGTTGACAAAGGCTCTTGTCCTTGTAACGTTATGTGCTGTGAAGACATGAGCCGTCAATACATCAAGGGCACAATGACACCTTCCCTCCATGTTTATTGTACTTGGCAATCACATCAGTCTCATTCAACACAATACAGATAGGCAAAAAAGACACCCATCCCCACTTAAAAGAAATCCCAGCTCTGAGACTGTCTCACTTGTGTTTCAGGCTGACTCTGGGTAAACCTCTGGGCGAGGGCTGCTTCGGTCAGGTGGTGATGGCCGAAGCCATCGGCATCGACAAGGAGAAGCCCAACAAGCCTCTCGACGTTGCCGTGAAAATGCTGAAAGGTGAGCGATCGTTGTGGGCAGCGCTTCACAAGTGAATGCACAACCTCGACAGTAGCCGTGTTTCCATTTGTGTGTTTTTATGCTTGTTTTTGAAGTATCATATCAGAAAAGCTGTATGTCAAAAATAAATAGATCGTGGAACTTTTGCTGATAAAATTCTGACGTAGCAAACATTGAACACACATGACTGTTGGCGTCCTCTACTTCTTCTTCTTCTGCTGTGTTAACTGGCAGATTGCAACTGTGCATAACCTAACTGCACTTTAGCTCACCGTATTCACTCCAAACCAGTCGATGGAAACATGGCAATTCTTTTTTTTGTTGTGACATTTCAAAAGTTTGCTTGAAAATTGCTTCACAGTTGAATGGAAACATGGCTAGAGACAGCCGTGGTGTTGCGCTCTGAGATTTCCCTGACGGAAATCAGCAGTGTCTTTCTCCCTCTCTGTTTTTCAAACGCATTCCCTGTACACATCATAATTCGGTTTGTCTCGTCTCGTTTCTCGTTAAGTCTTTCCTCTCACCCTGCATTCCTCCCCTCGATGCACACAACATCAACACTCTCTTTTATTTGTCCTTAGATGACGCTACGGACAAAGATTTGTCGGACCTGGTGTCAGAGATGGAGATGATGAAGATGATTGGAAAACACAAAAACATTATCAACCTGCTCGGAGCGTGCACGCAGGACGGTGAGGCCTCGGTGCATCACGGAGGAGATGATTAGCTCTGTGGTGAAGCCGTGCGCTGGAAGTGACGCTCTGCTCTGTGTTGTAGGTCCTCTGTACGTCCTGGTGGAGTACGCCTCCAAATGCAACCTGAGGGAGTACCTGCGGGCGCGACGGCCACCAGGCATGGACTACTCCTTCGACACCTGTAAAATCCCAGACGAGCAGCTCACCTTCAAAGACCTGGTGTCCTGCGCCTACCAAGTCGCCCGAGGCATGGAGTACCTCGCCTCACAGAAGGTCAGCCACCACCCTGTGTGTGTGTGTGTGTGTGTGTGTGTGTGTGTGTGTGTGTGTGTGTGTGTGTGTGTGTGTGTGTGGGAGCACTCTCACACAGAACTAATTTGTATGAGGTTTAGTGTCGCAAATAAGGGCGTAGACCAATCACAAAAGAACATACACTATAGTACTTAGGAGGATTTTAACAACATAACAACACAGAGGATAGGATAAGTCAGCTAACTTTATTACACTTTCAACCTTGACAAGGCAGCGCATGCCAGCCAGGTCTACTCCTTCTGTTCTTACCTTTCACAATAAAAGCCAGGGCATGAACAGAATGGGTAACTGTCACTAAAGGAGACTCAATAAAATAGCTTAAAGTAGCTTAAGCAGTTTACCTCAGACAGACTGCCAGATTCTGCTCTGGGTAAATCAGATGCTGGTCCTCTGCCTGCGTGAAGATAGTCAAACCTGTCACAAATGTGCTTTGTAGCATGTATGTTAGTTTTAAATCGTGCGGTTAACATCTTTGCAAATATTTAAAAAAAAAACAGTTTTACTGTAGGATTCGAATAAGTTTCAGGGTCAGAGGATCGGATAAGACCCTTTGTGTTTGGATAAAGGTACATTTGCGAGCGAGAAAGTTTGACAATGGTAAATGTGTGTGTGTGTGTGTGTGTGTGTGTGTGTGTGTGTGTGTGTGTGTGTGTGTGTGTGTGTGTGTGTGTGTGTGTGTGTGTGTGTGTGTGTGAAATGTGTTGTGTCGACGTGTGCTTGATGCCTTTTTATTTCTTCCCTCAGTGTATCCACAGAGACTTGGCAGCCAGAAACGTCCTTGTGACAGAGGACAACATTATGAAGATCGCCGACTTTGGTCTCGCCAGAGATGTGCACAATATAGACTACTACAAAAAGACCACGAACGTGAGTCGCATCCCCTTTGTCAGAAATATAGGATTGTCCTATCATTTCAGCCCCTAACTTTTAAAAAGAGAAGCTATTGTGAGACCGGGGCCACTTTGCCCAGCATTCGATATTCTACAGAAAGGTTCTTCCAGGCTGCAGAATTTAATTAAGGTGTTAGAATACTTTATTTTATAGTGAAAAGAACAGAAATAAACATTTGTCATATAGATTTGATGTCCAAGCAGATAAGAGACATTTAGATTATACAGCGCTGGAAAAGTCCTCAAAGTTCAGCATATTGATTTAAAAACCAGGACAGCCAGCAGACACTGTGATAATAACAATAACCAAGACATGCGATGACATACATGGATCTTTAATACATTCTGTGGCATTACTAAAACTTATCGAGCCATATTTGTTGAGTTTGGATTGAAGATACTTCTGATGGCTTATGAGGAGACAGGCTAGCCAAAGTTCAAGGTGTGATTACAGCCTTGGCGGTACCAGACTGTATTTGGGTCCATGTTTTTCTGTCTGCTCAGTACAGAATGGTTCTGCTGACCACAGCGGTTCTGCTGTTCCTCTGTTGTTGCAGGGTCGTCTGCCCGTGAAATGGATGGCTCCGGAGGCTCTGTTCGACCGGGTCTACACGCACCAGAGCGACGTGTGAGTTTGCACAAACCAACCGTCACATGCCAACTGCCCGCTCATGTGGAGACCGGCAGGAATCCGGGTGTTGAAATGTTGTGACCGAGCGTGTTAGCGTCAAGCTGCGAGTTTTGTGCGTGTGAATATGGAATCGTAGCGTTCCCCTTCCAAATATCTCCCGCTTTCCGTCACCCCGTGCTCACTCGATAATCCTGAGCTTCTTGTGTATCAGTGGCTCTGCATTCCTCGCCCGCGTTTGTTCTTTAATCTCCCAAACGCGCCATCAGAGAGAGACAGAAACGGAGTTTCCACAAGCTGCTGTTTTGTCTGCACAAATTCAAGAAAAGGGAGATAAGAGGGTCTGTGGATTCATCACGTTTTTATAAGAGTAAATCCAATTCGCCAACAGAACAGAAGGCGATAAGAGGGTCAGTGGATTTATCACAAGGTGGCTTTAACAATTTCAAAGGGCGCCGTAGACAAACGCACCTTTTACGACCTGTGATTGCTCCTGAGTTGGCTGCGTTCAGGAGAAGAAAGGCGAGTTTAAGAGAGGAGGTCACAAAGTCAATCTGTGTTGCGGTAGTTTAACCCCCCTTTAAACTGCTGCCCACCCCCCCACAGCCAGACGCTGTGTCCCCAGCACAGCCATCCAAGCCAAACACGGGCCCCTGTCAACACGGGCTCGCCGTGTAATTACACTAGACTGGGAACAAGCCGAGAGGAGAATCAGCCCCGCTCTGTTATTTCAGCAGGTCTGGATTACAGAGTCGATCCTCCCGCCAAACCTCCTCCTCCCTTTTTATACAGTAGTCGCTCTGCAGCCAGTTTACTCTCACACACCTCGGGGGACTCTGACTCCTGACCTGTGATGGTTTTTTACTGAAACAGACGGAGGAGACAATTAGAACGCGTTAAATCAAATCTGTCGCACACTCACAAGCAGACAGCAGGCAAAAGGACTGAATCTGATGGAAAACCTTTTTGCGTGCAGCAGCTCTCATGGCACAACTGGCTCCTGCGGCTTTCCAAACATTTACAGCTCTAAAGGCTAACTGGCTGTGAGAGACCGCTCAGGGAGACATTTCTGTTGGATGTTTACAGTCGTCTCACATATTTTTTTGGGCAGAGAAGCAGCATGCCTTTAAGTAATTTGCATGATGTTTCCAAGTGACAGTTTCTTCAAATGCACTTAGACCAAAATGCATTTATTTAAATTCAGATACCAGGAATATTTACTGCCGAAATATCTTTCAGTTAAAAGATAGACGATACGTGAACGTCTATTGTCAGCTTCAGCCCACAAACATCAGCATTGTATCGGCCCTCAACAAACCAATGTTGTTCACATTCGTCTTCCATCCTCCGGACCGGAGCGAGAATAATTAGATTAAGCCTCCTGAGCACCGCAGTGAGAGGAGGGGCTCTGACTCACTGAGTCACTGGACGAAGCGAACGAACAATAGTACACTGGGTTAATAGACCGCCATTATCTGATTACCTTCGCCATGTGGGAACAATGCAGCAGTTCACTGAAGCTTCTGCCTCAGACACAGAAAGAAAAGGGAAGATGGCTCGAGTTCGATGCACAGTTTCTGCAAAAGGCAGCAGCTGGACTGTAACTGCAGATGTTTTTATTTATATATTTTTCGCATTTGGTTGCAGCTCATACTGGCTGCAGTTTCAAAGGATCCTGACAGTGATGTTTTTATTAAGCTGATGAAACACAAGCAAAATGCTAATATGCTATTGATATACTTCCAGCTGCTTTTACTTGTGTACGCCTGATATATATCTCTTTCCTTTGTGCCATCGAGCTTCATTTTTGTCCAATAACTATTAAAAACACATCAATGAGCCGCGCTGGCTGACATGTTCCTTCATTACCATGAACCCACACACTGTAGTTTTTTTGACACCGTCCTGCTGCCACAAATACTCACTAGAACACCAAACATGTATCAATCCGCCGCTGAAAATAGTCCCCAACAAATGCTCTATTTGCTCCTGTGTGAGTAAAGTTTGCTAAAAACTGCAGTGCCCGTCTTTTTATGGGAATTAATGGACCTTTAAAAAGTGTGTTTCTTGTCTCCTTGTCCGGCTTGAGGGAAGAGTAGTTGATTTTTACAAATATTGACTGACCGGCGTCCTGGACAATAAGAATGTCAAATAGATTTTTACATTGGGTGAAGTAAACTTTATTAAAGATCAATATTTCCCCAACCAGATTCATCGGTTTAGTCGGGGAACACAACCGTCTTGACTGCTTCAGGCTATGAGTGCTGTTTGACCTCTAATTTGTATCCACTGTGTGTGTTTGTGTGCAGGTGGTCCTATGGGGTGTTGTTGTGGGAGATCTTCACACTGGGAGGTTCGCCGTATCCCGGAATCCCAGTCGAAGAGCTCTTTAAGCTGCTGAAGGAGGGACATCGGATGGACAAACCTGCCAACTGCACCCATGAACTGTAGGTGTCTCTGAATTATTGTTACTTATATATTATGATTTTAGCAGAAGACCGGGACTGACCTGGGTAGGAAAAGCTTTGGAAGGAAAGACACGACACCACAGCTGAAGCCAGGCTTTTAAATGTTTACATTGGAGTTCGTCAAACGGGGCGCCTTGATGCGTCGATGCATCTATCCGATGCCGTTAGGTGCTGACCAAGCGGCGACATTAGACGAGTTGGCTGTGAGACCCAATTGATAGACTACTAGGATATAACATAGTGTTGACGAACCCTACATTTCCAAATTAATTTGATGAATTTACACCAAAATGGAAAGTTGCACGTAGTAACTGGTTGAAAAACCTTCACATTCCCCAAAATATAAAGGGTCTTCATATAATCTGTTTTTATTGCATTCTGTACTCATATTCAGTTGCACTCAAATGACAAGTTGCAACTTGAATATGAAATACCCAGAGTGTTTGAGGTGAAATGTATCCACATTTATTTTGAACGTCAAAAAGTGGTGAAATCTGGTTTTAGAAAAGATCAATAACATATATTTAAAGGGCTTTAGTTTAGTTACTACTTTCGAGAGATCCATTGATCCTCACCATACAAGGTCAGCAACTTATTGGGGTTTTCTGCTCATGTCTGTGGTTGTCGTAAGATGTCCTGCATTACAGTCAGCTGGGGTGAACAGTGTCTTCTTGCAGCTGGAAGCGCAGCAGAAACATTTAAACTGGTAAAAAACTAAAATGATGAGCCCTTACTTTACTTCAACTTTAATTACAGAGCATCGCCATCCAGCTGCAGATCAAGTAGACCAGTACGAATCACTGAAAACAGTCCATCTGAGAGTACCACATTTTAATGGTTGATGTGCAGAGAAACTAAAGCTTGATGTGGGCGTTTCAGGTACATGATCATGAGGGAGTGCTGGCACGCCGTGCCGTCACAAAGGCCAACCTTCAGACAGCTGGTAGAAGATCACGACCGGGTTTTATCAATGACCTCCACCGATGTAAGTCTCCCAGCACAGCTGCTGCTCACTCAAACATGGAAACACAAAAAGCATTACCTTCAGTTTCACCTTGGACCACTGTTAACTTTTCACTTCATAATGCACATTCACCGAGCTAGAAAGCACATTTATAAAAAATATTATTAATATTATATCAAACTTATTTCTCAGTTTCACAATTCCTTCAGATGGCTGAGCGACTCTTTAGCCACAAAACATCAGTAGATTAGATCACAACCACATTCTTTGGAAATGTTTTTGTTCTCTAAACATACATCTCCTGATGATAAGGCTCTGCTAGCTACTAAGACCGACAAGCTAACAGTCAAATGTGTTTTTTTACCACAAAGTTAGATAGTCGCCCCACATCATATTTGATTGGATTATGTATACACCGCCAAGTTCAAGATTAGTCTTAAAAAATATTTTACCAGAAGTGAAAAGGGAGGGATTGGAGGAGGGAGGAGCGTTTGTGTTTTCATTTTACGACGTTAACCCTTTCAGCGTATGGTTGGAATTAGCTCCACCCTCTCCGGTCACTTCTGGTTGCAAAAAACAAGATGGCGACGGCCAAGAAGCCAAAATTGAGGCTTCCACAAACCGACACATGTGTTTTATGTATTTTGACTGTCAAAGAAACATGCAAAGTATGCAAGAAAGAAAAAAATATTTTAAATATCTTCTGTTGAACTGACAAACATGTACAAAATAAATATATATATATATATATATATATATATATATATATATATATATATATATAAAAAAATATTTTAAATATCTTCTGTTGAACTGACAAACATGTACAAAATATATATATATATATATATATATATATATATAAAGTGATAACACAGTAAAACTATACAATTCTTCACTTATTTACCGCAGAAGGGATTTGACTGTGACACCGGAGTCTAACCTTTGACCCCTCCTCTGACAGGAGTACCTGGACCTGGCGGTGCCCTTCGAGCAGTACTCGCCCACCTGTCAGGACTCCAACAGCACCTGCTCCTCAGGGGACGACTCGGTGTTCGCCCACGACCCGCTGCCCGACGAGCCCTGTCTTCCCAAACAGCCTCCCAGTAACGGCGTGATTAGGACATAAAACCTGAGCTGGAGGGGACGGGGGGGACGGTTGGACTTTAACCTCCCCTCACAGTTTGAGATTTATAAAACACCTCTGAAGTGACTCCTCAAGATATGGAAAGGAAAACTCAGCATGCAATAGTTTCACAGTGCTTCAGCTCTTCAATTAGTCTTAAACTCTTCGTCAAAATCCTCTTTGACTGAGTTTTCTTCCTCCTCCTCCTCCTCCTCCTCCTCCTCCTCCTCCTCAAGAGACTCTTGAAACATTGAAGGATTATTTTTTGCCGTTGAACCATGTTTGTGTTTTTTTCAGAAATGAAATTATATTTTTGTACTCGGGCCAGTCTTTTTGTTACGGACAATCTTTGGGGATGAAACCATTCCGTGCCTACTGGGATGAAAACGTCCTAAGACTGATAAAAAAAAAAAAAAAAAAAAAAAAAAAGGATACAAGAGGAGGGAATGAAGGGCATTGGTCAGTGATTGGTTTGCGATTCCAGTAGGCGAGGACCTCAGATTTTTATCCCCTCGTCTGCATGGAGCCCTGAGACCGCGAGATAAAAGTGTGCGACCTAAAAGAGGATCCGTTGACAAGATACCAGCAAAGCCAGAATCAACTTGATGATGGGACTCAGTAACTTTTCACTGAAAGAAGACGCTCAAAGAGAGAGAGGATTACGTGAGCGTACAAATGTGTTCGTACGCCATCGTCACATTTTAGCACCCCGAAAAAAATAAGGTTTTTGATAATCACGGAACAAATTCCTCATCATGTGTGAGGCGGAGTTTCAGGGCCATTCAGTAATTAGTACAAGGTTCAGAGTGTTTTTTTTATGTATCTAGAAAATGATTTATTGTAAATATATAAATGCAAATATGTATCATATTGCTGTTCACAGCCATGTACTTAAAAGATAAGAAATTACATTGTTTAAAGTATTGTTTTAGGATGAAAGCATTGCAATCTAGAAGACACTGTCATGAAAGTGTAAAACATTTAATCATTTAAAGTGATACAGAAAAGATTTATTTGAATAATTAACATGTATATTTGTAAAGATATTTATAGACTTAACATGTGGTTCTTAAGTTCGAAATGTCTAGTTTAGGATTTTAGTACTGTACGCAGAGATTTTTATTTCAATTTTTTTTGTAACTTATTTTGCAGCAGAACTGCAACATTGTTTTTCAGACTCCTCTGGTTTTTGATCCATCTTTTTCTTTACTTTTCTCTTTTTACAGTTAAAAAAAATATATGAGAATGTATTACAGAATCGAAGGTGATTATTTTGAGAGCGAGTGTGATTCGCCCAACAGAGGTAGACTCGTCGAGCTGAAGGCTCCCGCTAAAGGGAAGCTGGATGTTTCCTTCGAGTTAAATGTGGTTTCGGAAAGTTGATGTTTGCAATATCAAAGCAACGATTAAGTCTTGCTGGGCAAGAAATAACAGAGCTTCAAGATATGTACAGAGAGGCCTTTTAGTGCGACTGGAGTACTTAAAGCATCAACATGATCAACATCAACAACAACTAGCTGTGATTCATAAAGAGCCTTCAGAGAACCTCAGCAGCCTGTTCAAGGAAATATATCTCTTAATTGTATGGTTTCACTGTTCAGTCTGTACATGACTACATTTCCTAGAATGCTGTTCAGTACTTATCAAGGAAGATGCTTACAATTACAGCATTAATTTTTTTTTTTAAGTGTTAGCAATAGATTTTTCAGAGCAAATGAACAAAAAAAAGAAATGTAACCAGAACTGCAATGCATTTAGTTTTTTTTAAGAGACCGCTCCTCTTTAACAATCAGGCATAATTGTTGAACGTCAATGGCTCTAGTCTTGGAAAAAGGTCACAAAATTCTGACATGAACCGTTAATGTATAAGAATAAATTAAAAACACTCCAAAACACACAAAAGAACCCAGTAATTCAAAGTATATCAGCATAATTTGGTGTTTTCTTTAACTGTGTTAAAGCATTTATTAGAGGATATTTTCTTTTCGAGGTCGCTCTGAAGGCTTCAAACTCATATATTGGAATGGAATTGTCACAGGGTCGATGCTAACAAGCTGCGTGTGGTGTCAAAGTGCCCTTGAGCAAGACACTGGGATAAAAAAAACATCAGCTTGAAGACAGAAGTGTAAAGCTCTTATGTCCTTTTGCCCTTGAGTGTTCCTGAAAAACCTACCCAGACGCTTGAGATTTTGTCGCTGCTCTATAGTATTTATACTGAAATGAAGACATGCTGCGACTTACAAGTACACAGCAAAAAATGAAATATATATATTGGTTTGTTAAAGGAGACTCTGAAGTCTGTGGTGGATCCTTAGCTTAGTTTGCAAAAATGAAAAGTGCCAAATTTGTCTTAAAGTCTATTTCACCGAGTTCTCCAGATCTCTGAACCAGAATACTGCACTGGCGAATGTAGGCGGGTGGAGGTTACACGTGCAGTGAAGGATCATGGGATTTGCCAAATGGTTACCCCCGCCCCACACACACTCTTTTTTTTTTTTTATGCAGTCGTCTCTCCAGCTGATCCCCAAAACAAAAGTGAAAGGGTTGAAATTCATACAGAGTGTGTTTTTGTGTTTTTGTCACAAAAGGGAAGGTGGACTTGAAGGGTTCAGAAACACGATTGACTTGCTGCTGAATGGAAACGGTGGAAACGCTTTGCAGCGCACTGGCATTATTCCAGTGTGTGAACTGCATTTAAATCGAGACATTTATTGTTACCCCCCCACCTCCATATTTAAAGTACTTAAAAGAGTGAACATTGTATTTAATTCTATTGATAGACTGGGAGATTTGTATGTTTTTTTAGCACTAAATTATTTACTTCATCATCAGTTTATGCACAGAAACAAGGCCTTTGTAAAGTGAACGGTTACACCAAGTTATTGTTATTTCTGTTTCCAATATAGTGTTTGACCCCAAATCTAGGAAGTGCCTGGAATAATTTAGTAAACAAAGAGGGGATTAATTGATTAATTTTGATCATGTTTTTTGATATATATAATTGCAAAGATATATTTAAAACAATAAAAGAAGCAGTTTTTCAGTAATAGCCTTTTTTTTCTCGGGTGAACAAGACAGACAAAAAGGCGCTTATGTAAAGGGTGGATGGATCTAATGAAACGCTGTTTTGTTTTATTTATTCTTCCATGCTGGGTAAAAGCTTTCCCTATGGTGAGAGTTTTTTTATTCACAGCGATCTGCTTTTCATTGTTGTTTTTCATTAAAGAGCCAGAACATCATGATGATGATGATGATGTAGAGTAGTCATTTTACTAGATGCTGATTCGTCCCATCAGGCTTTGCTTCTGTTTAATTATCTTTTCTTTTTATTTGTATCATGATGCCCTCCCTGGCCTTTTTTCTGCATCCTTGTTGATATCCTTCAATCCAATTCTGACGGCCTTTTTCTCTCTGATCACAGAATATGTTGTTTTTAACGTCTGTGTTGTTTATGGCAGCAAAAGTAAAGCACCACTTATTGCATGTGCCAAAGCTGGATATTCATAATAGATGAAAGAAAGGCAACAAAGAGCAGAATGTATTGACTTTCTTTCAGGTTTTTAAGTATTAAACCGATATGCCAGTTTGCCGATACATTTAATTACTGTCGTATGAAAATAATGTTTTTTTCAGTATCGCAGTAATACAATAAAGTTTCCTATGAATTATGAAATGTAAATCTTGAGTTTCAATGTCCCTTAATAGTCTTGATCTAAAATCCTTGGGGAAACTGTGAACACTAATTTCATTTTTAGCAGTATTCCTATCAACAAAATGTCATCAGCTCTAATGCTAATAAATATCAGTGTTGGCCTTGAAAACAAGAGACAGATGTGCGCTGCTCAACAGATGTGAAAAACAACATGCTTTTGAAAGTGAACACGTTTTCTTTGCTATTGAATGAATAAACAGCGCAGCCTCAGCGGGGAGCGACTCTCACTGTATGTACAGTCACACATCGGCCTTGAACCACCTGTCGACTGACTTATTTATTCTCTTTTCGTCAACAAAAAGAAAATCGGGATTGAAGATGGGACTTAGGGGAGAGGGGGCTTATCTCTGCTTCCTGTGGTGTCGGGGATACACACTTTTTCTTCAAGCGATATCAAAACTATAGATAATTCTCATGTTTTTGTTTGTTTTATTTTATGTTCCAGGTTGGAATGGTTAGTTTTCACGCAGTTTTTTCGTCACATTTTCATTTTATCATGCAGTTCTAACTCTGACAATGTTAGTCCAGATTAATTTATAGTTTGAAAATATGTTTTTACGTTGCTGATGTACATGAGTAGAGAGTTATGTAGCTGTGTGAGCTATTTTATAAGAATCTTGGAGAGGAAATGATTTTTATATACACTATTTTTTCTGTTTCTTTTTGCATTCCACATCAGGTTTTTCTTTTCAACAACAACAAGACAACATCATATTTGTCCTTTGATTTTATTTGTATTTTTCAATCCCACATAATTTATTCGTCCTCTCTCTGTATTCATGTTTATAACATAGAAAGGTGGAACTAACCATTTGGCATTATATGATTTTTTTTTTTTTCATAGCTTATTTGTTGCATTGTACCTGTTTTGATCATGATGAATCCTCTGTAACATTCCACCACAACAACCCCTCTGGGCAAACATCTCCCACTGGGGAAAAAAACAACTACTTCCCATCTATCTCTCTCGCTCTCTTGCTCTCTCTCCCTCTCTCTCTCTCTCTCTGTGCCTGACAAACCATGCTGTCAAAAAAGGTTTTCAATAAACATGTTATAATAGCGTTCTCTGTCATTGCCGTGTCTGTCACTGAGAACAAAAAACAAGTCCAACATGTTGAACAAATCACAAGTTTGGAAGTTTATTTAAATGAAATGAAACCCAAATACCACAGAATACACACGACAGTGAGTTTGTTTGCAGAGTGTCTCGGTTTGTTTTGTCTGAACCTTTGTGTGAGCACATTCGCAGATATCCAGGCTTGTTTTCCCGCCATACAAACTAACTGTGGGTGAAACTGAATACAAACAAAACATTGGACATGGATGTCACAGATGCTCACAAAACTAAGTCTCCAGCCGTGCTGGTGGTTCTGTGAGGCTGACATCTTGATGTTGAGCAAGTTTAATGTGAACCGCGTCCGCGATGTTAACGGAACGCCCCAACGGACGGCGTAGTTGCCGAAGCGTAGCGCACACTCTCTTGTTTCTCCCCCAGGTTAACACTGTCAGCTCTGTTAAAGCTGTTAAAGCTGTTAGCACCCTTGTCTGCAATCTCCTGCTCAGCCTTTGCCATGTTGAGAGCCGTGGGGAGGCAATTCCGCTGCTAACAATATCAAATGTAGCCCCTTTAAGCATGCTAGCATGCTAATATTTGCTTATTAGCACTAAACACAAAGTTCAGTTGAGACTGGTGGGGAATGTCGTTAGTTTTGCAGGCATTTAGTCATAAACCAAAGTAATGTATACATTTCAATTTTGATACAACATGACTTGAAGTTATGTAGAAATGATGATAGAGTTAAAGTTAAGGGATCGCCAATGTTGGTAGAATTGAATGTCTTTCCAAAGTTTTGTGGCTGACCATTCGTCCATCAGGCCAACAAGCCATCCCTTGAAAAGGTCTACTTACTAGCTTTGATAACTTTACAGTACTACAGGTATTCAGCAAGTAAACTGTGTACATGTAAACAAATTAAAAGATGTATTTCTTCTGTAATAATGGCATGCATAAAGGATTCAGTGACAGAAAAAGTGAAATGGATGTAGATATCAGTAAACAAGCTATAAATCTGAATCTAAGCGGTATTCTCCTTTTAAATTGCGGCAGGAAAATGCGGCCAGAACCGATTTCTGCACCCAGTTCCTGTTGTTTCTGTCACACAGTGAACAAATTAGCCTCTCATAGCATCTTAACTGCTCTTTAATCACGGAAAGTCTTTTCCCCCTCTGTCTTTGTTTGCTGAGTACAGTTCCACGCCCTCCCTCACTGCCTTGCTGGCTGCAGCTCAGTAAATGGCTGGTAGGAGGGGGAAGGGGCAGGCTGGCAGGCAGCGGAGGGCAGCAGGGGGGGGGGGTTACTGATGCCGCTCGGGTCGGGTGGGAGGGCAAAGCTGGACAGTGACAGAGGGAGAGAGAGGGCTCTATGTAGTCGGGCTTTTGGCCCTCAGCCCGTCTCAAGTGCGTCCTGAGGGGAACATCCTGCCCCTCGTTGGAACTTCCTCGGCCAGCTGAAGTGGCCCATTCACGGAGGTCTTGTGAGGGGGCCTTGTTTTCGCTGCTAAATGGATGTTTCTGTTTCAGAGGTGTTTGCGCTGGTGGACGCTTTCCATTCCTAGCCTCCTCCTCCTCCTTCTCCTCCTCTCTCCATCCCACTCCTTCTCCTCCCCCCATTCTTCCTCCCAACTCACCTCTCTCTCTGCCACTATTGGCTGCCGGTCATGAAACCGACTCTCCCTCTTTAGGCTGCTGTGCGACCTTTAAACCATCTCTCACCCGGCCGACCGGAAGAGGAGGAGTAAGAGGAGGAGGAGAGGTTTATGAAGAATGTTGGGGTAGTTACTCAGAAAAAGTAACTAGTTACAAGTTACTAGTTACTTCTGAAAATTGTAACTAGATTACTTTACTAGTTACTGCATTTGAAAAGTAACTTCACTTCTAGTTACTTTACTTTCCATTTTTTTAAGCAAATGTCCAAATTAACCGCAAAGATACATGGACAAACATCATGGCCCTTTCATCACTTTATTTTCAATAAAGGGCATTTATTTCTTAGCCTTTCCACATAGTGTATTGTAATTGTAAACATGTAAAACAAAATGGCATATAAAACTCAGCCATTAACTTGAACGAACATTAACCCTGTTCACACCGTCTGACCAAAGAAATATGCCTCACTTTAAAATCCACAAACAGGATACAAGAGGCTGTGTATGGTGGGGACATTCAGGTCAAACAGCATAACACATTAAAAACAGGCTTTTGGAAACATGAGACCCCACTAAACCAAATGGGGGCCGACTCCTAAGAACAAAACCAGCTTGTTATAGGAATCATTGTAGTGGTTTAAGAAAAATAGGAAAATGAATGGCACTTTTTCCAAATAAATAGAAACAGAAATGCACTTAACCCAAAAAATAGAAACTGAAAATGCAATTAAATAAACAGAAAATCCACTTCATCATTGCCTAAATAAACAGAAAGTGCACTATATCCTATGAAGTTTATAATTTTTCTCTATTCCCTAACCCTTCAAAATAGCGATTGTATCGCATGAGTAAAAGTCTCTTGAATCTTTCATCCGACAGCCTGTTCCTCCTTGGGGTCAGAACAATACTGCCCAGGTTGAAAAGCCTTTCGACAGTGTTGTAACTTGTTTTATTACATGATTTACTCTTATTGTGAAGAGCATGTAAACAGGAAGTGCTTTTACTTTGATGGCAGATAGTACAATTATACGTGCTTGTTGACGCTAACTAATGTTGACGTTACGTGTGGAAAATATATTACATGTCAGGTGCAAGAGCGCGTTCTCAATGCTTTAACAGTTGTAATACTGCAGTTCACCAGTAAAGTGATTCATTTCATACCAGACGTGTCCTGTCCTCATTAGAAGCTCCACGTCATTACAGACAGGTGCACTTGATGGTATTGGAGTGTTGTATTGCTTTGCAATATCCTTAATCCTAGGGAACCTGGAGAGAACCTCCCAGTTGGATCCGGGCTCTCCGTCTCCGTCTCCGTCTCATCCATTCCCCTCTTCCCTCCTCCTACGCACCAGCAGCTACGTCACTCAAATCACGCAGATCGAGTTCTGTGATATATTGTTCATGCAGGAAGTGTCGTGTGACTCGCGCGCCGCTAAAAGAGAACTTTTCGGACTGGTAAAAATGTCTTGAGTAACGCAGGAACGCGCGTTACTGAGGTCTAGTAAAGTGGTGTAGTTACCAATATTTTGAGTGTAATGCGTTACTTTACTTCGTTACCTATAAAAGTTATTACCTTACTGTAATCCGTTACTTTGTAACTCGTTACCACCAACACTGTTTATGAATATATTTCTTTTTAAAACTAATTCCAATGTATTTGGAATTTTGCAGCGAGCCAACCTCTGGCCAAAATGTGACATTGTACCTTTCAAAAATATTCTATTTATATTTTAGATTCTTTTGTCTGGTCAATGTGCTCTATAACATTACTCTACTACTGCTGGTGGACTTTATGTTTCTGTAGTTAACTAACTAACTAATTAAAACAAATATACTTGTGACCCATCAGTGAGCACGTGTTAGCATGGACTCAGATCCATGACATTAGTTTTAGCTTTGTTTATTATCCTCTCTGATATTGTAGAATAAAGAGGCCACGGATCCATACCACTAAAGACAGTAAACTCACACTCATGCTACCGATGAGCTCGCCAGTTGTTGTGCTAACTTGGCTATCCCTGGCCTTCAGTCACGTGAGCTTTGCCACTTAAGTTGTAGTGGTTGTAGAGTCTCCCTTTTTCTAAGTACCCCTACTGTAAACTGAGATTTTAGAAAACAACTTTTGAGAAGAAATATAATTTATTTTATGTCTGTCCAGTGAAAAGAAAGTTGTATTTTGCAGCTGCTGAGTAAACTGCGCTCTCGAACTGAAGAGGAAAGAATAAACAGAAGAGCAGCAACTGAGCCAGACAACAGAAGGAAAGGTTTTCTTGAAGATTCTCATGATCCAGACAGGCCGAGCTGAGGGGCCTCAGTCACTGAAAAAGCTCAGTCATTTTTTTATCGCCCTCTGGCTTCATGTGCTGCCAAGAAGTACTTTAATTGTTTCCCATTCAGTCAAAGCCACAAAGCTTCGAGCGCTCCAGTATACACAAACTATCAGTATCCTTTTTTTTGTGCAGACAACTAAAAATAATTGCAAGTTTCAGCCAGGCCTTGAAAATGTTTTGCACAGTTTTGGAGTTATTTTGGTGAGTCGGAGGAAAATCAAAGATGGCTGCCGAGGGGCAGAGCAGGACTGGTCATCTCATCATGAGGTTTCTTTTTTCTTTACACAGCCCATTGTGTGTGTGTGTGTGTGTGTGTGTGTGTGTGTGTGTGTGTGTGTGTGTGTGTGTGTGTGTGTGTACTAAGTTCCTGAAACTGGACCTTGGTATGTTGTTGCTGTAAGTGTGCCAAATCAGCGATTAACCGCGCTCCCTCTGAGACAGGCGTGTAGCCGAGTGACGTTGAGGAACAGGTGTGTGTAAAACAATCCGGTTTTCAGCGCTCCTTGGAGAACTCCAGTCCCACTGAGCAGCAGGAAATAGACCCGATGATAGTTTAGGGACCAACATAGGTTTGTTTGCTGCTTAGGTTGTGGATGCCCCACTGGCAGCGCCGCTCGTCTCGGGTGTCGGTCAGAAAAGCAACAGTTGGTTTTAGAAATGATTCACTTTCAATCTTTTTTTGTCTTTTAAAAGCAAAGCAGAAATATGTGTGTGAGTTTATTGCAAATACATGATGTTGAGTTAAAGTTTTATTTGAATTAAGCTGAAGTCTAACTGTACGACTGAACATTTTCTGAGGACAATAGGAGGAAAACACAAAGAAAAGATCCTCAAGCTAGAGGAAATCCATTTATGGAGTTCTGACATATACGGTCCCGCCCATATTGTTTGATTGACAGGTGAAAGCTCAGTGCAGAAACTCCACAGCAATGAGGGTTCAGCTCAGCGCACTGGAGACAAAAATAAAACTATATAAAGAGAGGAAACTTTAAAAGTATTTTTTTTCTTTTGTAACAATTGCAATACATTCATGATGAATCTCTAAATACATGAAACACAACTTACGAGATACTCCTCTCTTGCTTTGTATTCAAAGTGGAGTTTCTCCAGTAACTGACTCAGGAAAGTTACTCAAGGTCAGTGCCTAACCTTTAATAATCGTCTCTGCCTCAACCAACTTTGCAGGACGGGTCTTGCCAAGAAATGCAATGGGATTATAGACTGTATATAAGAAGTAGACGCAGTCACTGTGACTGCACCCATTGTGACTGCACCCATTGGTTTGTGGACTATTGATTTGAAGCCTTGAGTTCAGCAATTTTGCCATCACCAACCAATAAACATAAGTTAACATTTTTGGAATCCGGAGGAGTGATGTAGAGACGCCGTATATGTCTCTAGTAGTTGCAACGACCTGTCAATCACAGTAAGCCTGCCCTAAAGCATACCCTGCTTTATAGTCTATTCAGCTCTAAATAGAGCATCATTTACTAAATGAACATCAAGAAGACTTGAGACTATTTAAACCATAAACTCATGTTTGCAATGTTTACTGAGGTAATAAATCAAGTAATAATTTGATCATAGACATGTATACAACAAGACTTCTTTTTGCAACCGGAGGAGTTGTCCCCTGCTTGTCAGTAGAGAGAATGCACGTTTTATGACACTTCAGCATTGGCGCCACACAACCGGAGGTTGCCGCCAGAGTTGGATTCATAATTACGCGCATGTCCTAAGGGACGATTCTCTCCGACCAATCAGTGTTTGCAGTGTTTTAACTCTGAATCACATCGACTCCCGCTTGGAACCTCGACCAAGGTGGTACCAAACACGTACCGGGTATAATCCACAAGTTTTGCTTCTGAAAATCAAAAAGCAAGTCAAGTTGGGTAGAGGCATGCTGTTCCTTGCAGTGGAAATGTGGCATACTGTGTGTGCGACCGTAGAACCAAAACAACGGGTTGAAAAAGGTTAAAAAGCTCCGTAGAGCTGAAGAGTTTGGTGCTAACGCTCAATGGGTTTGGCACTACACGCAGCCTTTTCACATTGGAAAATAATCACTATTTTTCAAACCAAATTATCCAACAACCACTTTACTTGAAGTATAATGACCCATCAAGTAGCAAACCCCACCTCCCTGGCAACTGACGGTGCTTAAAACAAGTCCCATGAATTACAACAGCACTGTTTGACCCCAGTCTGTGCAGCAGAAGGGTGGCTGCTCCCTTTCTCTCCTTGGTCGTCCTCCTCGGAGAGATTAGGAATACCATCGTTGGCCAGGACTCCCTCTACCATTCCCATTTATGGAACATCTGTTCCATCTCCCTGGCCTTGTCTCTAATTGCTGGATTAGAGGGTGACGGGAAGGCCCTGGTTGTTGAGAGTCGTCTCTGAGCTGTTTTGACATGTTCACCCATGATGTGCGATCATGAGGGAAAAATGTCGGTGTGGGTCACGGTATCTCTGTGTTCAATAGCCTTTTGCAGGGATGATTCAAGGGAGAGGAGGGCACAGTGTGTTTACAATTCCCTCTGGTGGTTTTCTGATTTACAGAGAGAAAGGTGATGCTAACAAATCACGACTCACAAATGTGAGCGCAAACGACAATAAGTGTTTTACGATTACTTGACATTTCTATCTAGCATTCAGGGTTCAGCATTTTCATACAAACCTTTGTATGCATTAAATGTTTGCTTTTTCCATTTTAGTAGAATGAGGCTTTATGTTTCTCATGTACAATCATTGTAATACATTAATATTAATGCAAAAAGAAACAGAATGGGCTGCTTCAGATAAAATCTTCTATTATTTCCTTTTTGTTTTCCTTCATGGTGCAGCAGCTACCCAGTGGCTCCGTGGGAAATTACTGGACAATGGGAATCTTGTTTCCTTCTGCACCAATCTCACATAGATGCGTCTTGGTTACTAAGGCATACCGTTTGTTATATTCCTAAATTCTGTAACGCTTAAGTTTACACAGATAAAGGTTCCTCACTGAGTTAAATGACCCTGAAGTATTAAAGTGGCAGCCGTGATTAGAGCTGATTGAATCGAATTCTAGAAATGCTAAGGAAAGCTGCTACCTTGCTGGACCATCCTAAGGAAAGGAGGAAAGGAAAGGAGATAATACCATCCCACAATCCCTTGCGGTAGCAACAATTTGTTCGTCAATAACATCCGTCGTCTCTGTTACATTGTACTTAATGGATACATTGAAAATGTCCTTCGTAGAAGGTGTGATTCTGTTTAGGATAGGAATGTTTAATTGAAGTGTGCAGCATCGAGTTTGTCATTTTACTCATTTACTATGCATTGTTAAATCCTTTTCAATTCTCCTTCATGTCTTTCTTTAACCTCATCAAGGTCAAGGAAAAATGGTTTGGAAAAGACATGGGACCTCATTTCCTCAGTCTGTGTCTTCCTGTCTTGTAGGTGTCAACATTTCATATTTCGACAAAACATGTGTTTAAAATAATCACTTCAAACAAGAGATTATTGAGGGTTTGTTTTTGGTTCCCGTGGGCCTGAAGAATTAATCAGAACAAATATAACATACAACAAACCCACTGAAGCCGAGATTAGATTAGAGAGTAGAGCTTGATTAATTCGTTAGCCCTGCTGACCTGAATGCAAACATGCTTTACTGGCCTGTAGCTACCTAGCTTGTGCAAGCTCCAAATTAGCAACAATTATCTTGTTTTGTGAAATCTAATTTAATCAGATTAGTTCTGTGAATTTTAAGAGTTGTCATATTTCTTGCGTTGATGGTAGAAATAATGAGGACTGGCAGCACGTGTTGAAGTGATGGTTTCCCAACCCATAGGGCACCAGGCCTCAAACAAACAACCAAACCTGAAAAAGATCACAACAACAAACCCAGGGCACTTGCAGGTCGATTGGTAGATAAGAACGGAACAATTTAAGCTGCTTTTTAACTGGAACAGAATGCGATTTTGTCTTGTAGCAAAGCGAGGAAAGGAGCGAGACTCAAAGGCATCGTTGTTTAGTTTATTTGCCATGAAATTAGGAGTCATTAAGGCTGGGCGGAAAATGGTTCCACATGTGAAAATCGGCCTCCATCTCTCACTCAAGGTAAACAACAAAAGAAAGACAGCTCTCTCTCTCTTTCTCTCTCTCTCTCTCTCTCTCTCTCTCTCTCTCTCTCTCTCTCTCTCTCTCTCTCTCTCCTGCCCCAACTCTTTTATTTTTATAACCTTTAGCTGGCTGCTTTCACCCGACTGAGAGTAAAAGTCTCTCCCCCGTCTGACCTAGAAAGAAGCATCAATGACAAACTTAACAACGTACACCACCAAACAACACATCTCTCTTTCTCACCCTCACGTTCCACATTTTTGTTTGACCTTGCAGAGTTTTTGATCACGCACATGAACACACTTCCTCGTCCTACTTCTTTTGTGAGCGAGAAACGAACATGACGGATGACACCGAGGTAGCACAATACTACCGATGAGGAATTTAAAGTGCTCCTGTGAAACTTATCTGCCACCATCGAGACAGAGCTCGTGTGGGCCATGTGCAGAGGGCGATGGCTGGAGGGTGAGAACAGGAAGTGAAAAAATTTAAATTAAGAAGGACTGTAATTATGCACAACTTTAAGGTACTTGTACTTCACTTGGGTATTTCCATTTTATGCTACTCCACTACATTTTAGAAGCCAATGTTGTGCGTTTCACTCTACTAGTACATAGATTGGATTTAGAGATGTGAAGCCAGCCACATAATATAATCTCAAGTAGTTACGAATACGGAGTGCTTGTTTTATTTTGATATCTATCTATCTATCTATCTATCTATCTATCTATCTATCTATCTATCTATCTATCTATCATATAACCACATAACATTGTGCGTTTCTGCAAGCTTGATTCGAGGCTACGAGGCCAACATTTTTTCTGGCAACTGGTTTCTCCTGTAGAGCAGTGGCCGCCCATCCAGAGAGCACTAGAGAGGAAAATTATGTCATCTGTATGGACTCGGCCTATAATTATTACCTCCATCCATGAACCTGCCATCCTAAATATCTCACCTGAGCCACACAAAGCACAATAGAAAATGCCATCTTTTTTTTTTTATATGTTTATTGATCAGAAAAAAGTGATACAAGCTGTGATTGTAGTTAACAGGGTTTGTCAGGCTTTTTTTTTTTTTTTAAACCCACAAATCCAAAGGAAATGGCAGACAGAGGAAAATAAAACTACATAGTAAAATAAAACAAAAATACCAAATAATAGAATGAACAAAACAAAAACAATAAGCAAACAAATGAAAAGGGGAGGGGGGGGGTTAGCTGTTGGCAGAGGGCTGGTTATTTACATAAGAAAGGAATGGGTCCCAGGTTTAATGAAATTTCTTCAGAGATCCTCTGATAGTATGTTTGACTTTTTCAAGGAGTAAAAATGACATTACCTCTTCATACCGGGAGTATGTGCTAGGCGGCTTTGGGTTCTTCCAATGTAGCAGTATCTGGCGCTTGGCTATCAGAGCAGCAAATGCAATAACATCAGCCTGACGACTAGTAAACCTTCCCACAACAGGAGACACACCAAATATAGCAATCAAAGGGCATGGAGACATACGAATATTAAAGACTGCAGAAAGGGTATCAAAAAAGGATGTCCAGAAAGAGTGTAGTTTAGGGCAGGAGAAAAAAGTGTGTGTGTGTGTGATCTGCTGGAGATTGAGAGCACCTAACACAGAGTTCATCTGTTTCAGGGAACAGCTTTTTCAGCCTGGCCATTGTGTTGTTGAGACGCATACGTGCACAAATACAAGTAGTATTAATTCTGAGCAAAAGATCACTCCACCAGAATTCATCTAGTGTAACACCTAGTTCCTTTTCCCAAATATTCATCAGCCCTACAAGAGGAAGAATTTGAGATGAGAGAAGACCATGGATTGAAGAGATACTGTTTTGTGAATCTGGGGAGGACATGATGTCTTCTAACAAGGTTTTTTCAGGCAAAACAGGGAATGAAGTGAATTGTGTTTTGCTAAAATTGCGCAACTGAAAATATCTGAAAAGACCCAAATTAGAAATACCAAATTTTGTGGTTAGGTCAGTGAAGTTCCCGAAGGTCCCACCTACATAAAGGTCATTAAAAGAGACAAGGCCCATATTTTTCCAGTGTGCAAAGGTTTTGTCTATGCTTGACGGTAGAAACAGGTGATTATTGCATATGGGAGTAAGGGCAGAGGGGGATTTTAGCCCATAATGGTACCTGAACTGTTTCCAAATTTTTAGTGAGGAGAGAACAACAGGATTATTAGTGTATTGGGAGGGCCGCAGAGGGAGGGGTGCAAAGAGTAGTGCAGAGAGTGAGGTGGAAGTACAAGAGTTAGCTTCCAAGATACACCAGACAATATTTAGACGATGGCACCATTTTTTCAGCATTTGAATGTTAGCGGCCCAGTAATACAACAGCATATTGGGTAAGGCAAAACCCCCTGCTACTTTGGGTCTTTCTAAATTTCTTTTCTGAATTCTTGGGATCTTGCCAGCCCAAATGAAAGACAGTATAACGGTGTCCAATGACTTAAAAAATGATTTGGGAAGAAAAAGAGGGAGGGTCTGAAAAAGAAATAGGATTCGAGGTAACACGTTCATTTTGATGGTTTCAATTCGGCCAGCTTTATGAAATTATCTTCATGCAGGGACTTGAGAGAGTGGGAAATATTGACACCTAGATATTTAAAACCGTTGGGGGAAAAGTGAAAGGGCAAAGTCCCTGGGGCAATGAATTTGGCTGTTTGATTAATTGGGAAACAGAGACTCTTAGCAATATTCAGTTTGTACCCTGGAAAAGTACCAAACATCTTCAGCAGATTCACTATTTCATCAACGCAGTTCACAGGATCTTGCACATATAGCAATAGGTCATCCGCATACAATGACACTCTGTGCTCCATGCCTCCTCTGACTATACCTGAGAATGCTAAAGAGCCTTTAAGGGCTATGGACAGGGGTTCAATGGCCAATGCAAATAGTGAAGGTGACAGGGGGCATCCCTGACGTGTGCCACGTGTGAGAGAGAAGGAAGAAGAAATTTCAGAGTTAGTTTTAACGCTAGCTACAGGTGCAGAGTATAATTGGCGAATCCAGGAGATGAGTTTGGAGCCAAAACCAAATTTGTGTAGTACCGTAAACAGATACTGCCACTCAACGCGGTCAAACGCCTTCTCTGCATCTAAAGAAATCGACCATCTCTGGGGTTGGAGAAGCAGAGGGACATAGAACCACACTCAAAAGTCTACGCACACTAGATGACAGTTGACGGCCAAGGATAAAACCTGATTGGTCATCTGAAATTATACTTGGAAGACAAGTCTCAAGTCTGTGTGACAGCACTTTTGCCAACAGCTTTACATCATTGTTCAATAAGCTTATAGGCCTATAGCTACCACATAAATTAGGGTCCTTGTCCTTCTTTAATATAAGAGAAATCAACGCTTGGTTGAGTGTTGGGGGCAAAACACCCCTTTCTAGAGAATCATTATAGACTTCTAATAGTATAGGAGCAAGTTGTGTTGAGAATTTTTTGTAAAATTCCACTGGATAACCATCTGGGCCAGGGCTCTTGTTACTCTGCATTTGAGAAATACAGGAAGTAATTTCTTCCAAACTCAGGGGTTCATCTAACCGTTTTGAAAGTTCTTCACTTAAAGTTGGAAAGTCTAGATTATTAAGAAAAGCATCCATAACAGATGTGTCAAGAGGGGGTTGTGATTTGTAGAGCGTAGAATAGAAGGAAGCAAACTCTGAGTTTATTTTTGATGGGTCGGTAGTCAGAGTATGAGATGAATCAGAGATTTGTGGTATAAAACGGGAGGCATATTGATGTCTAAGTTGTGAAGCTAGAAGGCGGCCGGCCTTCTCCCCATGCTCATAGTAAGTCGCCCTTGTACGTTTTAGTAGATATTCTGCCTTCCCTGTTGCTAGTAAATCAAATTCGGTTTGTAATTGCAGACGGTTGGTTGTTAAATCTGGGTTAATTGTCAAGGCCTGTTGTCTGTCAATGTCCAGTATTGAGTCTAAAAGTTCCTGCTGTTTTAATCTCCTGTTTTTAGTTATATGTGCACTGAAAGATGTGATACCCCCACAAATAAATGCTTTTAGCGTTTCCCATGAGAGTGATGGGGATACCTGATCAGACCTGTTTGTTTCTAAGAAAAAATCTATATTTGTCGACACAAAGTTGGAAATACCATCTTTTGTACGACACAATACAGTATGTGAAGCCCTGCTCATACTTATTATTCAGTATTATTTGGGTTAAGGTGTCAGACCTTTACATGAACCTTTGATACTGTGGGATTAAGTTTCCCTCGTGTCAAAAAAAAAGTTAATAGAATATTCCTGTCTGTTCCGAGTCGTCTTCTGCATAAAATATATGAAAGGGTTCTGCTGCCGGCTCCATCTGTGACTGAGGCTTCCTCTAATAGCCTACAGGGGAAATAAATGAGGATTCCCATGGCAGCAGTTATCGTGGGCTCTGCTCGCTCACTATGCCGTTTTATTGACATCCAAATCTACCTACGACCCATAATTAAATTATGAGTTCAGCAAGGTTATTCAGAGCTATGACATTTGTATGCATTGATCCAAGCCAAGCTGCCTCTGTGCATGTAAATTAAATATCTCTCTTCAGCATTTATTTATTTTTCATTCAAAGCAAGGATCTACGCGCTTTATGCATAAATTAAAGTATTATTTACTGAAAAGGTCCTTCATTTGTCCCTCGAGACTAGAAATAAAATAAAAACGCATGAGTAACCAGGTTAAGAAGTGAACACTCGTGCGGCGCGTGTCAACATAGCTGCTGTCTCCTGCGCTGTCAGCGTGTGATGGATGAGGTGTGAGAGAGATTAAACGCTCCTCAGTGTGCAGTGACAGGTGAGTCCGGCAGCTCTTACTCCAGCGACTTCTACCCGCTCCCTTTGTCAAGAGCCGGACTACAAAGACCCTTCAGGTCTCCATTGTTCTCTGCAATCAATAAGGAGCTACAGGGTTGGAAAAAAGCACCGCGAGCACTGTTCAATTCAAAATAATGGTAAAATATTATATTGTGTTAGAGTGCCTTTTATAGCCATGGAGATGTAATGTGTTTATGCATAGTGGTCATGCAGTGGTAGATTTCCATCATCGTTTTCAGTCACAGTCTGCAGGTTTCTTCATCCTGGTTCGTTGGTTTTATCCACTCAAAGACCTGCAGTGATATTGTGATTGTAGAGTATTCTGGGGAAGTTTTATATACTCTCCTCTCCTCTTGTTTTCTTGCATTATAGTTCGTCAAAGCAGAACGGAATGAACTCAAAGTCTCTCCTTTATTTGAAACATCAGTCAGAGGTGTCACAGTGTTTAATGTATTCAAAGAGTGCGGCTTGTTTTCATTGCCTCGTGTTTTAAAGTGATTACAGTGCATCAAGTTTTCTCGACTGCTATCCTTCATGTCCCTTTTCCATGACAAAGAAAAGAAAACCACATAATGGAGTTTTTCTTTCTTTTTTTCATTCAATATAAGAGGCGTGCAGCGAGCGCAACTCATCTACGGTGTAAACATATCATTACGTGCTCTCATATTTGTATATTTATAGTCTGTATTTTGGGACAGTTTGACACACCTCCTGTCATTCTTCTTTTGGAACTGTTTTTTCCAACGCACGCCAAAATAAAAGCAGCCATATCTTTTACTTCTTTACTCAAGAACAGAGGCCTACATGTGATGTAAGAAATGCAGTGTTACATGCACATTTCCTACAACATGTTAATACCGAGCCAAATAAAAGCATGTGCATTTCAAACTTATTTTTCCCTAAGCAACAGAGTCTGCATGCACAGCTGTGGTGAACATAATTATACAGCATACATATATGCATAAGCTATAACTCACATTCGTGCATATATTTACAGTGTGGTGTTTTACATGTATTTAAAGCAGAGCAAAAATAAAAGCACACACATCTCGTAGTTTCCTTTGTTGGGTTTGACAATTATTTGTACTCATATAATGCAAATGTGAATTCCTTTACTCAGATCACACACAAAAGATCACACTACTCTGATTGCATAAAGAAAAGTAAAAAATGTTAAACTCATATTTCATGCACATGTATTATTTTTGCTATGACAGCTTTCATTGGATTTAAAACTAAATCTCAATAGATCGCACTATATTGAATCTTAACCCCTGCATCCCAATGTGTCGCGCCAGATTCTTGGGCTTGGATAACAGCAGACTAACTACGACAGGTCTGGACCACTTGTAAACAGAAAATAAAAAAGAAGAGAAAATTCTCCTAAATCAAACGTACACGCCACTTAAGAATGATCATTTTTGTTCCAGTGGTTCTTGCATGAGGCCGATGTTCAAAAAGTGTTAGCTGATTTGTTACACATTGGTAGTAAAGCTCTGTCTTCCCCTCACATGGTGAACTATTGAGCAAAGGAAAGGCGCAAACATTTCGTCCTTTGCCCATTTTTTTCTCAACAACCGCCTCTCTTGTTGAAAGAAACCACAGGCTGTGGTTTATAGTATAATCACATACTGTACTATATACATTGTGTAATTATAGTATCGCATGCAGTCATACAGTTGCTGTGTGTTTTCGAACATCACGCCAAACAAGAGCCAAATAAAATCACAGAAATCTCCCGCTCTGTGGCTCTGAGCTTAGTTTAGTGCAGAGTTGCGTGCACTCATACATGTACAGACTGTGTGGGCATTTAAAGGCAGGGCAAAATTGAAGTGCATATTTCTGTCTTCTGCTCTCGCAGAAACAGAGCCTGCGACTGATTATTATAATTACATAGTAGATCCCTGCATCCATCCATCTGTTTATCCCATTCAGGGTCACCGAGGGCTGAAGCCAGAAAGTACAAACATACATTCAGTGAGTAATTATGGTACAGTGTAGTCGGAAAGTGGTGGGACAGTGATATGTTTTCTTTTTGTACTCCAACTCACTGGATTCGAACAAATACGAATAGTCAATTGTTTCTGTCCTTTGATATTTAGTCTTTATGTGTTCAGCCTACTTGCACCATCAGTCAGAGGAGGAGGTATCTCATCACTTTTTTCATTGTGTTGATAACAAAGACATTTTACTCTTTTTTTACCAAAAATGTCAAACACAGAAATCCCTGCCAGAGACGGTCAGACAGTCCATCCCAGCCAGAAGTGTTTATTGTGCTGCGAGTGTGACACTGAGCTCAGCCAGTCAACTAAACAGGCAACACACACACACACCCTCCACCAGCAGCACCACCGCTGGCTCTTGACCGGCTTGTTTGGGCTGGAATCGGGCAGCCCAGCAGCGTCGGGGCCGGGTCGGGTCAAAGGAGCTCAGCAGGGAGGACGGCCAGCTCTGGCGGCTGCTGTCCCTCTCCAAGACAACTGTTGACGGGCCAGAGAAGCCCAACTGGGCCGTGCCCGGGCACACTCAATAGTTCCCATTGACAAGGCACTTCCTGGAGGCAGCAGTGCCCAGAGGAATAAGCAGAGAAGAAGAAGACGATGCAAGAAAGGGAGAGGAAGAGAAGATGGAGGGCGGAAGGCGGAAGGAGAGCGAAGAGAGAGGGGAGAGAGGAGGGATGTCAACAAGGACAAAAGGAGGAACGCTGGAGGAGAGACGAGATGAAGAAGGAGAAGAGGAGTCAGGATCGATGAGGAGGACATGGACAAGAGAGGAGATGAGGATAGAAGAGGAGATGAAGTTGCTAGGATTTGAAAAAGAGGAGAGGTGAAGAGACAAAAAGGGGTGAGAGATGGGGACAAAAAAGGGAAATAAAAAGACTGAAGGGAGGAGAGTATGAGGATATTGTGGAGAAAAAGAATGGAGAAAGAAATATAAGAAGAAAGAAGACAAAACAAAATTATCTGCAGCCATGCTGGCAGCTCTGTGATCTATTTAACTCTAAATGGACCATAATTTACCAAATCAACATAATGTTGTATTGAACAAGACTTGAAACTAGAGATTGAGACCGTAAACTCATGTTTACAATGTTTACTGAGGGAACAAATCAAGAGATACATTTTCTCATAGACTTCTATAACCAGAGGAGGCGGCCCCTGAGAGAGTATACAAGTTTTAAGGTAATTCGGCATTGATTTCACTTTTCAGAGCCGGAGGTTGCCACTTGTGCTTTGCAGGCAATGTTTACCTTCTTAGTTTTGCATGGGAACATCTGCTAATTAGCATTCAACACAAAGGTTAAAGTCATTAGAACTCCAAACATTTGGTCATAAACTAAATACAAGACAAACTACATTGTTGTGCCTGATAATGGCGCTTAAGGAAAAGAGTCAGTCCAAAGTTATAACAATTCATCCTGACAGGATCATGAATGATCTGAACACTTTCAATTCATTCAACCTGAACCTCGAGGAAAAGGTCAGAGGATCATTAAAACACATCGTCTGCAAACCATGAAAATGTTATTGCAGTCCATCTTGGAAAGAGGTGTCGATCTGCTGCTGGATCTCTGACTTTCACTGGAGAAGGAGTCAGAGATGAGCCAAAGTCAATTGGGATTCATCCTCTCGGAACCCTGAATGTCTGCACACGATTATATGGAAATATCTGATGAGATATTTCAGTCTGCACCAAAGTGGTTCACAGACTTCTGCTAGAATCACACTACTGGGCTTTAAAAGCAACAGAAAGAGGACAAGAAAGTCTGAGGTGACAAAGGTGAAGATCGTCAAATCGGAGATGAAAGCAGACAGAAGGAAAGGACATGAGAAGAAAAGGAAGCAATTTGAAGGAGTAAGATGAAAAAAGGTTGTGTGTAGACCACGGTGTAACATAGTGCCCAAAGGTTTCTTCTTCTTTTCTCGTCACCTTCTCCACTTACTTCTTCTACTTGTTGGTCTTCTGCTTCTTCTTTTTTTTCCTTGCGACTGTGAACAATTATCACATCTGGAACAATCTTCCCAGCATCCTTCGCTCCCCGTATCAACAAGCATCTACCACCTGCTCAACCTTTCATGTGACCGGAGACAACCGGATCGCCGTCGTATCGCCATCTGGAACTTCAGCTCGTTCGCTTAGCTGATGTGGAAAAACATTCACTGGTTCAAAAATGCACAAACAAATTAAAAGTTTGTTTTCCTGGTTTCGTTTATTGCTGTCTGATGTAACGGAAGAGTGAACACCAAATGTTCAGTTACTGTTTTTCTGCGTTGCATCATACTGGAATTCCCTTCGCCTAAGAAATGTGTTTCCATTGGCAAATCATATTTATAATTTTTTGCAAAAAATAATGCTTTTAAAAATTTCTGGATTCCTGGCAATTCAAACACTAAAACACGCTTCAAATCATATGATAAGGATTACAAAAACTGGCAGCAGATAGAAAGTTATCAGACTACAGACTACTTTAGTCGATTCAGACAAAAAACATTTCTGGAGGCTCACGTTTTGGCAGACAACCAGCAGGGAACTGCAATTTGAGTTTATCTGCAGTTTGCAGAAAGCCATTAAAACAAACCCACACCCACAAGTACAAGATTAAATAAAAAGGTTCAAGACATGTTTGATGCTGATTTTAAAGCATCTGAATAACAAAGCGACGGGAGCTTCTAACTGTGGTGTTTTTTTTTTTTTCTTGTGTGTTTTCGAGATAGGCCTTCAGTGCCATATAGTCCACATCAGGGGCGGACTGGGGGAAAAAGTGTCCCGGGAGTTACTGTCACAGACCGACCCACTCAATACGGCGTGCTGCTCAATACGTGGCGTGTTCATACAGTCCACCATGTGTGGACAGCGGACACCCACTCCGCCGCACGGCACCACCACGAGCATGGAGGGAGGTCACACAGGGCGTGGGGACCGACCCGCGGAGCTCCACCACTTTGAGAGAAAAAGAGACAGCCGACGCTCCCGTTCAGCAATGCGCTTTTACGGAGCGCCATTCTGGGTGCGTGGACCGACCCACGAAGCCACTTCAACCACCAGTGGACACCCCGCCGAGCAACGCACAGTTGCGCAGCGCCTCTCGGTCGGACGCCTCCGACCGAGCCTCCGACCGAGCCTCGCCAATGTTGTGCGTCCTGACTGACCCACCTGACCAGCCCGACCCCTTAAAAACGGCACCATAGACACATCAACACGCTACCACAGATGAAAAAAAACACAAAAAGCAAGAAATTGACCAGATGCTGTTCATTAAAGACAAAGTCCATCCGCTCTCCTTAAAAAAAAGTTCAGCGACGCGGTTGTACAGTTTATTGGTGCGCTTCAGTTCCAGCAACAGGTGGCCATGTACTCCCACTGAGTGTGTACTGACACACTGACCAATCACAGCGCACGTTAATGGTCACTATGGCAAAACAAACGTCCAGAACCCCAGAAGGCCTTCTCATATAGTTTAATCAGCTCTCGATTCTATAGAGAAACAGAAGTGAAATGTGATTGGATGAGGAGATCCTTAAACAGCGGCCTATTATTACGGCCTATTATTACGTCAGTGATGTTTGTCAGGTGTTTTCTGCACTTAAGTTATTTATGTTTTTACATACTTACATACTTACCCAAGCAAGATGTTTTTCTGAAACCCATTAAGTGGTTTTGTTGCTGAAACATAACTCCTCGTACGCAGTAATACAGAGAGCCAAGCAATAGTAGCATCTGAAGTATTCCTTTAAAACTCATCTGCCGTCCACAATGATGCACTGCAGGACATCACATGTGGCATATGAGCAAGTCGTGTATTTTAGGCAGATGTATAAAATGTACAAAGTAGATTTCAAATCGTCGTCCTTTGGCAGCTCTCCTGCTTCTGCACACACACCTGCCTCTCATCAGCGGATCCTCCCTTTGACCTGCTGCCTCGTTCCTCGTTGGCGCATCGGGCTGAATGTGTAAAGGCAGCTCATTCCACTCGCCTCGTCAGGTCTCTTCTCGCTTTGCCTGTTATGAGTCTGCCAGTCTGCTGTTTAACCCGAATGTTGGAGTTGAGTGAAGGTGCTTTTACATCTGTAGCTGGTATGTCAAATTTGGGCGCTGAGTTCTTCTTTACTTTTTCACAGGAAGGAGTCTTAACACGATGGCTGGCCTTGCTGCGGATAGAAAAACAGTGTCTTAATTGACGTGTGATGTTATAGACACGTGGCCCAGAAACCCCAGCAATCAGCACTTAAGAGACAAAAATATAGCTTTAAATAAAACACAAAGCTGTTTAAATGTTTTTTAAAGGTTCTACACGGCTGCATTCATTTAATTTTGGAGCAAGGTCTCTTTCAAAATGGTGTCACTTTAAGCAAAAATGTGGCTTGAAGTAACACCATTTACATTAAAAACAGTGACAATATCACTTTTTTATACAGAATTCTGATGGCTTGTTAAATCATGAATTAAGTGCTGAGGAGTCCCAGCCCGAGTGTTCAAGCGCCAACATTTAATCACTCACAGGGTGAAACGAAGAGGGCTTGTAGTGTGTTTTAGTTTTTGTTCTTCCTCTGGGTGCCTGCTTCAGTGAAAGGCCCGCTCCATATCTTCCCCACTGTTTAGACTGAATTGCTTTTTAGAATAAATTCCATGCCTGATTTCTTATGGCTGTTAGCGCCTTGCTGTTCATCTCTGATGAAAGGAGGACGAGAGGAAAGACGAGAGAGAAACACTCTGGTTGCAAACCTAGTTAGCCGCAGCGCTAAAACTGTCCACGCCGCAGCAGCCAACGCAGCGCCGCCCGCTCGCCGTGGTAAAACGATACCCATCCCCGAGGTCATAAAACCTCTATGCTAAGCAGAACACCAGGTTAGTGTGTGTGTGTGTGTGTGTGTGTGTGTGTGTGTGTGTGTGTGTGTGTGTGTGTGTGTGTGTGTGTGTGTGTGTGTGTGTGTGTGTGTGTGTGTGTGTGTGTGTGAATATCAAAATATAGTGAAGTGGAGGAGAGAAGCAAGGGGAGCTGTTGCCTGGCAACGTTCAGGCCTGACAGGTGCTCTGAGAGGATGTTGAGTTCATCCAGTTGTTTTTCTTTTTTTTCTTCCCCTTTTTAAATGTTTTGCTTCCTTTGGTGCTCACCAGCTGTAAAGGCATCTGCCGTTCTCAAATAGCATCGTAGTCTCAGAGTGTATTACTTACAACTTGGAATATAATTTCCTTTCTTTTTAATTTACTCAGTTTTTATTCAGATGACGGCAATACATTCGGCACCTTCATTTCTCAAACCTGCATTCATCAACAAGCACTCATCAATGTAGCCAACCGTTGATTGTTTACACATCCAGTAAACACTGAGCCGTATTCATTTTGACATTTGTTTGTGTCTGAATATAAGTTTAATATTCACTCTCCTTCTGCTCTGTTTTGGTCTCCACCTACTCGTGAGTGAAATATCTGGCTCTTTAATAATAATAATAATAATAATAATAATAATAATAATACTTTAATTGTATAGTACTAGTTAAAAGAAAAAGAAAAAACAATCAGCTGAAAGATTCTAATTTGCCTGTTCGTTGTTGTTTTTTGCATCTGATTACAATTTTTAATGTGGCAGAGGCAGAACATAAGAGAAAATAATAAATGTGAAACATTCAGAAGGCGAGTGAAAGGTCCAATTTAAACGTGACAGAGAGAATCTGTATTTGGGATTTAATATCCTATGATTGCTGGAAAGTGTGGGCGTCGGGACTATATAAAATGATCACCAACTATATGAAGAGGCTAATAATTTACTGTCACTGCGTCTGGTTATCAGCCAATAATATTTTCAGTGAGGTTCATTTGCACATAAAGGGTCTACATTTAAATACTTGCAAAGAGCACCAAGATGAAAGGAGCTTGCCCCCGCAGCGAGTTTGCATTTCACCCTTTGCAAGTTCTTTTGACAATTTAACGGTTTCTTTTTTTCATATTTGTGCAGGTTTAGACCAAAACGCAACACACTTGTTTTTTGTGACTTCACCTCTGAGTATACTTGTGCTGTAGGTTGACTTTTTACATGGAAGTATGAATATTTGTATTTATATCGTGTGAAGTACTCTCATCTTGAGACTATCCTGGTATAAACAATATACATATTTGTACAGTGGGTGCAGGCGATTACTAGCATACTCACAGGTCAGAAGCTATTTATCTGACAGGCCTTTTGTTCTATTAGTCCGTTGGTCATCATCTACTAAAAGCACTCTCTGAATGAACGGCGATATTGTGAAACAGATATCATTGTTTTCCATCGGCCGGAACCATCTCATATCCATAACTCAGTTTTCCATCATCCACCTTTTGATAACGTTGACACTTTCATAGTTCACGCTCGCTCTGCACATCGCCTTCACAGGCGTGTCCGAAGGAAAACCGCCTCAGATCAGCGAGTTTCATTCAACCTCTTATGAGCACCAAATCCCCATCCCCCTTTCATCCCTTTTCCTTATCAGCGAAGTGACGAAAAATAAAAAACAGCAGAATAACTCGAACATTTTAATGTTTCCTATGTGATTAACAAAATAGTGTTTTAAAAAAAAAATGAAGTAAGCCCCTATTTAAGGCGCTCCCTCTGGTGTGAAAACAGGGAATAACGGGACGATGGAGTCTTAATCACCCTCCAAACTCCTCAATCCCACCTACAGACATGGAGGAGAGGTTTTTGGGGGGCAGACGGCATTAGGAGGGAGGGGAGGAGGGCTTTACAGGTGAATAGGTGGGAGGGAATGGATTAAAAAAAACGCAGGAGAGGAGAAAAAAAAGCCTAGAGGTCAACTTGACTGCCAAGACGCTGCCTTTCATGCTCCCTCGGTCTGCCTTTCATCTGCCGCTCCTGCCTGAGGAAAATGAGGATGAGGAGGGTGAGGAAGAAGATGGGGGGGGGGCTTGGATCTCGAGGATGAGGCAGGAGGAGTGACACAATGAATGAAGGGAGAGAAAGGCAGGGCGCTCTTAAACCTTGATATGAGATGCTTTTTCCTTTTTTAAACAGCTAATTAACATTCATTACACATTGCATCACATTTAAAGGGAACAGCAGCAGACAGAAAGTGTCAAAGTATATTTTTATGAGACTGAGTCAGTTACCTCACACAGATTGAAAGCTGACCCTGGCATCACCCTGAGAACCAGTGGCGGGCCGTGGATTTTGTAGCTACGCCTGCTGTTTAACAACTGATCGCGCCACTGCTGAGAACCCAGAAAACCCAGAACTCCGTTCAGTACAGCTGTACAGTAGCTGCTGGCGCTGTTGTATTCATTTCTGCTGCGATGTCAAGGTTTTGGTGAGGGGTTGAAGGGGGGGGGGGGGGGGGGGGGGGGACAAGGGGCACAGCTGGGCAGCTGTTGGGGAGCGCCAAGGGTCCCTCCGGTCCTTTTTTTAAGTAGGCCTTTTCATACAACACCCACTCCAAGCACTCCAAGAAACAAAGAGGAGGGAGGGAGGAGCGGCCAAAGAGGGGAGACGAGCGCGCCGTAAACAAAACTCGACATATCGAAGCCGATACGCTTGTTTTACAGACGGCAGACGTAAACTGTAGTTCCCTCTGTTGTGGAAAAAGTGAGCCGTTGGTCTCTTCTGTTCCACGATCATTTCATGCTGTCAACGCTGTTGGTCAAGTGGCTTTCTGAGCAATGTATAAACAGAATGGGATGGGACGGGAGAGTGGTGCACTCAACAGGACGTTTTTGGTTAAATACAAGTTTGAAACTTCAGTTGGATGCTTTGAGACCAAAGGTAGTTTTTTTTGACAATCAACCACCTTTTTTTTTTTTTTTTTTACAAAATGTTCTGTAAACTTTTAGGCTTTTAGGCTCAAGGTCAAAAGCCCCACTGATGACCTCTAACGGCCTCCCCGTTCATTACATCCCACAGTATGAAGAAGTTGACAATACATGAATTTACACATAATCTGACTTTAGGGTGGAGGTTTTGTAGCAATACCTATGAAAAATAATGTAATTCATAATTACCCCACGAAATATTT
This sequence comes from Taurulus bubalis, assembly GCF_910589615.1. Taxonomy (NCBI): domain Eukaryota; kingdom Metazoa; phylum Chordata; class Actinopteri; order Perciformes; family Cottidae; genus Taurulus; species Taurulus bubalis. The sequence goes on along the minus strand of NC_136589.1, from coordinate 10,628,655 downwards.
TTGTATGTTATCCACGTAATCTTGAACGGGGATGTATAAATAACACGTAGCGCACGTAGGGCAGCGGGAGGTGAGGTGGGTGGATCCAACAACCACTGTTCGTTCATCACGTGAAAAAAGAAGTAAACATTGATGTTTTTTGTCACGTGACTTGCTCACTGTAGTAACAGCACTTCCGTGGTTATTTTAACTCAAACATGGATCCTTTCCTCAGCCTGAGTTTCCTGTGAAGACCGGAGTTTATTTTAAAAAGGCTGCATCAATGTAACGAGCGGAAATTGGCGCGTGTTGCTGGATTTTGTAAGAAAAACGCAGGAAAAATGAAGAATCACTTTTTGTTGGATATCATACAAACAATTGCAAGAAGATACGTTGCTCAATCTCAATAATTCCACATAACATTTGATATTTGAAACTGAATAGGTAACAAACTTCAGCCAAAACTAGAAAAATACTTTTTCCAAATAGATATACTTTTTTTTTTGTTATGCATCTCGGTAAGGAGAAATAATTAACCTTTTTTTTTGCAGTTGGCTGTGTTCTGTCAGCAGTGTTACAGACCTCTCTATTATAATGTAATCTTGGGGGGAAATGTTTTTTCGGCCACAGGAGATTTTATTTTACTGCAGTTCCACAAATGTCAACTGGGACAAATTAGCAGCAAGGCTGAGAGGCCGATTCCATTAAAATGAGTTGATGTTGTTGGTCTGGTCGGCTGATGTGTGTTCATCTGGGACCCATCATTTATAGTCAGGAGCTGAATCTTAGAAAATAGGTTTTCCAGGCTTTTTATGGTGGCACAAGGTGAACAGTTAGGTGGTGAATAAAATATTCAGCGATCATTATTCGGCCCTGGAACATGTCAGGGATTACAGATATGTATTTCATGGTCCACGGTGAGCTGCTGTCAGGGAGACTGCAATAAAGAACAAATAACACAAAAATATGCATAAACAAAATCACAACTGCAGTCAAACAACAGCTGTGTAAGCACGGCTGTGAACGTCCAAATTCATAATGTGAAATATGTAAAAGACAGCGAGGGGGAGGGGGCGGATCCAACGCAGAAGAACGTAAGCCTGTCCGCGGGTGGGAGATGAGAAGGTGACATCGAGGGAAGAGGAAGAGGGGAGAAAAGGAAGCAGAGATAATGTTTATGAAGCGCCCTCATTATGTAACCTTATCGGATCCGCATTACAATCACGGCCATTCCAGAAATTTCTCATTGGGTTCACATGGAGTAAAATGGCGTCCGTTGTTTTTCTGGCTTGGCAGCTGTCGCCCCGCTAGGCCCTGCGGTCGCGTAGGATTGCGGCCCCGATGAGGTACGACATTGTTGAGGGAGCATAAGTGCAGCAAAATGCAATACCCCAAGAATGTAAACCCCGACCCCCCCCACCCCCCCCAATACTCCCCCCAGAGTGCTGTTCTTACAATTATCACACCCCCAAGTTCCTCAAATACATTTGTACTTGGGGTTTTCTTCTGTGCAATGAGTTGACCTTTTTTGGAAGAGTTGATAAGAATATAAACATATATATATATATATATATATATATATATATATATATATATATATATATATATATATATATTCTTTCTTTAACATCTTTGGGTGGATTCTAAGAGGAAGGGCCTTTTTTTGCTTTTCGGAGGAGCAGTGCAGCATATTTGATCTGGAAAAAGTTAGATAATATTAATAATGTACATTTTCTTCTATTTTGTTTTGTCCTTTCTGCTGCTGCTGTCTTCTTCACAAGAAATCTAGAATGTCAAATTTCCTTTTTTGGGACAACTTTTTGCTTCTTGGAGGAGCAATGCGGCATGTTTTGATTCGTCCAACGTTTAAACTGTCAGCTGTTCTTATATACAAGTGTGAGGTACTTGCACGCTACTATTACTTTGCATTGGTTTATTCCACATGTTCTCGGGCCTTTCTTGCTTATCCTTAAATATCTAGAATTTAAAGGTCACTGTCCTTTTTTTCACAATTTTCAGGATGTAATATGATCTTGGTGAGGTTTCTCTCTGATGTAAGGGAATATATGTGTTGCTTCTCTTAGCAGGTTTGATCTGTCGCCTGTAGTCTGACTCACCAGATGTAGACTGTGCTTAGAAGTCTGGCATTGGCCGCCTTTTTTAGCAAGGATCCTCTACCTATTTATTTTGCAAGGGCATTCTGTGCTTAGCGCCGCCCCAAGACGACTGATGATGTTGAAGAGCGTTCTTTCCCTGACAGCAGAATGATTATGTATGGAGACAGACTTCTTTAACGACGACACAGTGCTGTCGAGATAGGTCTGGATACGCTAAGTACTTTTCCCATTTTTTTGTTTCACTCCACAACTTTTCTGTCCTAAAAATCCATTTGCTACTTAATTCTGAAGTGCAACATTTTTGAGAGATTTCTTTCTTTTTTTACTTTTAGCATCCTAGAGCCAGCGGTGTAGTAGCGAGGGGAGTAATGCGACCCAGCGCCACAACATGGGAATGAACCTCACGAAGTCCAGACAATTTAAAACCTTACATTATCAGCAACACACTCTTGCTGTTGGCTGAGCAGTTTGACAGGCTGCTTCTCGGGTCTCAAGCAGTATTTAAACATCCCACCTTTTTGTCATACTCCCAGATTATAATGAAGATCGACAAACAGTAACAGAGCATAATTTTTTCTTACAGCTCTTAGAGAAACCTCAACACAGTCATTACAGCAAATGGAGAAAGAAAGAAGATTGCAGATTGTGCAGACTTTCATGAAAGTGAAACAAACACTTTTTGTGTTTTACTTGTTTCAGTCAAATGCGTGTATTTTTATTATAACTTTTCTGTCCTTTCATGTTTCCTTTTTGTGACTTTACAGAATATGTGTTAAATAATCCGTCTCTGATAGATGAAAGAAGACAAACGCTGACATATTTACATACAGAACCTGGATCTCTCACATTTAGTGACACCTGACTATATCACTTTATATATAAACGCAGCAAGGCTTTTATCCCAGTGGTTTGCAGCCAAAGTTGCAATAGAGCAACTTTTTCATGGCCTATATGAAAACCATATAACGCTGGAAACGAATCAACTGTATCACACCGTGGCGTGCTACTTCATTAATTCCCCCCATCGACTGCATAAGCAATGCAGGCCTATAATTTAGCTAAGAGGGATCCGTGAGTCAATGCAGAGCGCATTAATGGGTAAAGTATTGAAGCCTCCGTTGGAGCGAAGAGCCCGATCCACACGAGCCGCTGTGAGTTCACCCTGCTGGTTCATTTATCACACCGTACCTCTAACCACCTCAGTTTTCCATCGCGACTTCTCTAAACGTCGTTTCCTCCATTTTGTTTACCCTGTGTCCAATGAATGGAAGGCTTGTCCCTAAATCGGGCTTTCTGAATACACTATCAGAGTCATTTTGGTGATCCTAAATGAGAGAGACCATTTTATACTTATTGTGGAGCCATGAAGCATGTTTAATCTGCCCAGTGGTTCCTAAAAGTACTATTACTCAATTTATGAAAATTGTAAATAAACACTAACCCAACACCAAAAGTCATTCCTACATTTCTATGGCTAATGAATAGTCCACTGATATTCCTGTTTACAAGCAGACGTATATATTTGATGAACATAAAACCTTCATACTGCTACACAACTGTAGTCGTGTTGCTCCCATGGTGCACCCTTGTTGTAACCGTTCTGCAAGTATTTCTTCAACATATTCTGAAAGTTCAAAGAATGTTCCTAAAACCTGAATAATATCAATCATATGACTGAGAAGTGATACTACTGAACGGTTTGAATGTTGTTCGATCCTCCTTTTAGCCTATGGAAGATTGATATCTGCTACTTCTTATTTATAAATTGGGTCAAGGTGCAAACATTTGCAAACCCATTGGTGGGATCATCTTTAAAGCTACCACATGGAAGTTGGGTTGATTTTGGTGACCCCTGTGGACAAAAGTGGTATTGTTTCTGACCGCCAGAGTCCTTTTTAGAAAACCTCTCATTTTACTGCAGCAGGTCTGACAGTCTTCCACGCTTAGTCCTGGTTCTGGTTCTCCCGTGCCTCCCTTCCCTCAGGGGCCCCAGCAATATGGCCGAGGTCTCCAGCAGTGTGGTGACGTTGTCGGCTCCCAGCGGGGACCGGAAGGAGCAGAAAGGAGAAGCTCCGGTGGCACCAATGGCGAGCAATAAGAATAACTATCTAGAAATGCTGAATGAAGGTCACATAGAGGCATCATAATTGCATTGGGACTGTTTCATTACCAGTTAAAAAGTTCCTCACAGTAACTTTATTTAAAAGCTCTTCTTCTACCTCTGACTCTGCGGGATATACATAATATAGACCCTGAAACACTGGACATCTGAATAAATCCCCCACCCCACCAAGAAGTCTCAGCTAATCCCGCCCCTGCAGCCCCGTGTCAGCTGTCTGCACCCCCTTCCAGCTGTCTCTCTAATGATATACCTAATGAGACATCTGGGGGGTCTCTCTCTCACACTGAGACACTATGAGCTAACCGGAGGAGGGGGGAGAGACGGAGAGACATCAACTTTCCCACGTGTCCCAGTATAGCAGTGTGACTAACTCTTTCATGAAATTTCATCAACTGCTCCTTGAGGTTTTTGACCTGCAGTAGCACAAATCCGCAGAAAGAGATAAAGCCAAGCGTGACGCGAAGCCCGAGTGTCGGGGGTTAGCCGTGAAATCTACCAATATTTGAGATTCATAAGGGCCCACGTACTTGAAAGGATAAGCCTGAGTCAATCAATCACATCTACCCCAGTAGTTCTGCATAATATCATGGCAAATAGGTTAAGCCTCCCACTTTAATTCTTATTTCGGCGGAGATCTTTTGATACTTGAGTCTGCACAAACAGAATAAATCTACTGAAGTCGACAGTTCGCCGTGCGGTTAGAGAAATGCTGCAATGTCTCAACAGCTGATTTTGCCTTAATTGACCTATTAATAGTTACATGCATTTGTCAGTGTACACATTTTCTTACATTTTTTTTTAAAATGTATTGTTCACTTTTTATCATCTCTGTAAAGCCTTTTGTAACGTTAAGAAAAGTTGTATTTATATTTAATCTGCTTGTGTTTGTGGTTTTCTATTTGTGAGCCAATGGGAATGTGCTGTCATCAAAAGGATATTTGACAAATATGAACGTCTGTATTCCTCCGGTTCTTTTAAATTTTGTGTTTATTGCAGAAATAAACTCAAATTACAAAATGTTGTTACTTATAAAAAAGAAAGTTCAGCCTGGTACATGACCAGAAAGGTAGTAGAAGTTAATTTTAGACATGCAATGTTTTTTGAGAACAGCAATCCTACATTCATTTTTAAGTCAGGAAAACACATATTTGCCATATTTTTCCCACAAATTAAAATCCAAATCTGACTGTCATCATTAGTGAGGTAGAAGTAAGGCCACGCTGACACATAGTTTCAACTCAGCACAACTGGACCGGCAGCTCTCTGCAGGTTATCTGCATTTGGATTCACACATCGTTTCGGAAACACTCCACTCAGCAGGTTTGCTTGATTCCAGTCAGGTTTGTTGGCAGCGGCGCCGTCTGCCAATCGGGGTCCAGATGTTCTCAACATTCACTCATCGGGAGGAAGTTGCCAGAGCAAACTGCTGCTTCACATTCATGTTGCGCAGTCCCCAAGTCGTCCACAGACAAACTTCCACTGCTGAGTGAGCATCGATTTGTGGATTTTGTAGACACAACTACCACACATCTCCTGGAGCGTGTGGAATAAAACGGTGACCGGGAGGTTTTAAGATGACATTCATCTGTTGTAGTTATTTAAATTGGTTAATCAGAAGGATCTAAAACTTGCATTGTAAAATATTTGTAAAATATGCATATTTTTGCAATATTTGGGCATCTCATAAACCTTTAAAATTCATATGTATTAATACAACTGGACCACCTGGTTTGTATTTCATTTTCTCAAAGGGCCTTCAGCAACACCGCCACACATGGACGGATTACTGAAACGGGTCTACAGGGCAAAGACCCAGGTGCTCAACAGGTTCGGGGTCCCAGAGCCTCTGTTTGAAGTTACTGCAAACATTTCTTTCTGGGAAGTCACAAAGAGACGCAAAACTATCGAAAGGAAACATAAAACAACTACAGAGAGATGAAAAATTAGGCTAAAAACAATTACAAAGGGATTAAGAATGACCAAAAAGAGACTACAAAGAAAGGAAAAATTACAAAAAGATTGGCAGAAAACAATTGCAAAAAGAGAGCATTAGGAAACGCACAAATGAGATGAAAAACAACCCAAAATATATCTCTTTAAATCTGTGGCTCTTGTTCTTATGATCTGTAGGAGTGGGGGCCCTTTACATGTCCGTGCCCAGGGGCCCATCGTCTCATGAGCCGTCCATGACGATACACAAATACAGACCTTTTTTGCTCATACTCGCATTACTCATTCGCAACATGCTCATACTTGCAAAAACTCCATCTGTCTTTCAAACTTGCCACACCTACAAGTTCAAGACGAAACAGGCGTTTTAATGTAATCCATTTCAAAGCTTTTCGATGAAGCACCTCAGGGAGTGTCGTCTCGACACGTCGCTGATAGCATTAAATCGTCTGGTGTTGTCCTGCTCCAAAAATAAAACAATTGTGGTTCGTCGTCCACGTGTTCTTTTTTTCACTTGCATTTAAGTGTCTGTCTGCCTCCGGATAAGAAAAGAAGATTCACCCCCTGAGACTGCAACTCCACCGCAAACCCTGACAACAAAACACATTACTGCGAGTAGAACGGGCTGCCGCTCACTGCGACCCTCGGGAAGCTCCTGATGGCGGGGAAATCACAGAGAGGCGGTTAAAAAGGACTCCTGGCTGCCTACGTGTGGGGTGTGCAGGGAGCCGTGTCTCACTTTAACCTGCAAGCCAGGGATTTTTGTGATCTTTTTATATAATATGCACATGTGAATAAACTGGTTAGAAGTTTAGAAAGTGTCAGAACAGGTTTTTTTTAAATCCATACCGTGGTCGTCCACTGTCTCCATCTGGTGAGGTTGTTTTGGCTGCGTAATGAAAACAAATGGTGATGCAGCCGCACTGCAGCGACTCCGCACGCCGCCCCATCCATCCCCATCTTATTGAGATCCATTCGCCATCACGGCGAGAGGACGCGGTGCACCCAAAGCCCCATCGCTGTAGTTAGTCCTCCGGACTTTGGGCTCAGGCTCCTAAATGTGTTCAATTCAATCGATCTGAGAACTTTGCACTGAAACCACAGCCTCATGGAAGTACCAGAGAATTCACACCAACCAGGACGTATTTGCAAATAGACGCTGAGACCAAGTTGAGGGAAAGAAGGTGTGATCTTTCTCTTTAAACGATATGTTAATTCACATTAAGACATATTTAAAGAGAGTCTCCTCACCAGTGAATTGTCAGCGTTGCTCACTTGTTGATGCTGAAAACAACAGCTTTAATACCACTAAGTGCTGTATAGTTAAAGGAAACATATTAAGCTCATTTTCAGGTTCATACTTGTATTTGGGGTTTCTAATGGAACATGTTTACATGCTCTACTGTTCAATAAACACTTTATTGTTCCCATACTGCCCGTCTGAATATATCTGTCCGAAATGCTCCGTTTTAGCACCTGTCTCTTTAAGAGCCCCTACAATAAAAGTACAGTCTTCTCGGATTGGATTACGAGAAAAACTATGGTTCATCTTTGCAAAGGCAGTTCACAAGCCATGGGAGTAGATATTCAGGGGCGGGTTATTCTAATGAGCCTGTATAGGAAGGGGAGCGGCTTGTTTTCTGATCCAGGTAGCCCCTTCTGATGTCACAGTTTTTGGGTTAGATACTACAGACTGTGTGTTGCATTCATGATATGTCCCCTTTCTGACTATTACAAAAGGGGTTGGACATGAAAATCATGCAAGTGGAGACCACGAAATTAAAATGTCAAACATGTTTTCCAAAAAAATAACCAAATGCTTGTGTTACATAATCCAGTATTTTTGTTTTGTGTTTGCTTCAATTTTAGTGTAATTTTAAGCCAAACCCTGATTCTTTTTTTACTAAACTAAACCAATTAGTTGTGTTGCTTAAACCCCACTAGACAGTTTAGTTTAGTGTTTTTTGTTTTGTTTTCAACTGCAAAAAATAAGTTCTGTCTCTCTGGGGCCAACATAAATGTTTGAGCTGTCTGAACACACTTTGATGCACTAAAACTAAAGCAGTGCCAGGCATTTCCCTAAAAGCAGTTGGCAAGCTTGGTGGCAACAAAGGACTGGCATTCGCAAATTTCAAATATGTTTACAAATTTCCAGGACTTCAGTACACAGGTTGCAAGTATGCCGTTGGGTTTGATTAATTAAACGAGTCAAAATGATCAAGAGGAAATTATCTCTGGTTGCCAATCACAGCGTGCGAGGAGCGATGATGAAAGAGCTCTCTGAATACCCAGAAATACAACAGCAGTGAACCTCACACCAACACGTTCATTTGTATTACTATTAGCATGTTCCATTATTTCTTTTAAAAAGGCATAATGACGTTTTCTTTGTTGTTTTATTAAATCTTGCATCACATAAAAGGTTCAGCCATCCGTGTGCCATTCCAGAACAGATCATACAACACCAGAAAAAGTTTACTAATGAGCTGAACTGCATGTGATATCAGAGAAGAATGAGGTTCCCCGCACATATTGTGTTCATCTGACTCCATTGCAGCCTGAGGAAAGATATAAATCGTTTAATTTGCTACTCATACTCAAGACTTTTGCCTGCTGAGGCCTTAAAATTGCCAATCAAGTGACTGAGGGGGGGCGACCATGCAAAGCAAAACATCACGACAAAAAAAGAAAAAGGACCGCCTACAATAAGGGGAAGTAATGAGAGATTCTAGACACGCTATAACTCGACTTGGCAGACTGAGGTGCACCTGAATCACAAGTGCTGAACAGGAAACAAAAAATAACTGCAATATACTGTAACCTATTATAGTACATTAAAGTATATGGCACTATACTTACATTATAATTACACCGTACATGATGAGTTTAGCTGTTAGGAGTCTTTATGGTTATTTTCCAACTCGCTCGAGGGCCTGCTCAATGGATGGTTATATTGGTTCCCCACTTCACAACAAGTGGCTGGATTACCGTGAAATATGGTACACATATTCATAGTAACCAGAGAATGAATTGTAATCAATAATTTGAGCAATACCGTGTGCTTCACAATATATTATGCATACATATAAAGACGCATGCAAAAAGGAGAAACATTAACAACAAGGATGTATTCATAAGCATTTTTGTTTCCTTCCTTTATCTCCAAGTAAAGTTTAAACCAAAAAGTAGGTTATTCTTCCTCTTCTGAATTAAAGGCAGTAAACAAAGAGCAGCCCTGCTGTCGGTGTTGGGAGAGCTGGCTCCGGACTGCATCAGTCACTATAAAGGCTTCTCTCCCTCTCATCAACAGCAGCAGCAACCTGGCAGCCTTCCACCGTGTGTGTGTGTGTGTGTGTGTGTGTGTGTGTGTGTGTGTGTGTGTGTGTGTGTGTGTGTGTGTGTGTGTGTGTGTGTGTGTGTGTGTGTGTGTGTGTGTGAACGCCCTTCAAACACTGGACTTGGCCGTATAAATGAAAATGCAGTTACTTGGGGAGAAGCGGGGAGAGGGAGAAGGAGGGAGCTCCACCTGTCTTCCCTCCTGCCAGACTGTGTCTGTGGGTGTGTTGGTGGGGGTCCTTCCAAACAAAGTGAGCCCCACCGCTTCACCTCCTCCAATCTCCTTCCCATATTCCTCTTTCTACTCCCCCTTCCTTTCCTCTCCTTCGTCATGCCAGAGTCTTACATTAGAGGCTGAATTGGTGGCTCCTGGGAGGGTGAGGAGCGGTGGGGGGGGGGCTGGATCGCCACCTCTCTCCTCCTCCCACCGTCTCACTGATCACCTTGCCAAACTGTGTGTACGTGTGTGTGTGAGAGATGGGAAGGGGGGCTTCCACCGCTGTGCCCCCCCCCCCTCCTCCTCCACTCGCTAAATCTCAGAATGTCCCGCCTGTTTGAGCGCCAAGGTGGCGGCAGGTTATCCAGCTGTAGCTCTGCCAGGCCCTCAGCAGTCCAAAACACCGTGAAACCTTTTTTTGAAAGTGTGTGTGTCCTTTGGTCATCTGCCTGCAGAGAGGGAGGCGGGGGAGAGGAGGAGGAGCTTCTGGAAAAGGTGTTGCAACAGTTGGGGAGGCAGAGTTTCACGCACACACACACACACACACACACACACACTCTCAGAGTAACTAAGAATCCACATTCATAACACTGGTGAAACGTTTGTTTGGTGGAATTTTGTGCTGTTTTTTAAATTTTGTATTTCATTTCATTCCACAGTGTAATTATAAATGTTGAGCACATTTACAATAAAAAAAATAAGGTTAAAAGGGTGGTGTGCAAAGAAAAGTCCATGTGCATCTATCTCACAGATGGGCACGTTATCCATCCTGACCCTGAAGCTTGTAACTTTGAAGTGGGAGACGACGGCTCACATCCCACCTGCTGCCAACGATCAACCCAAACAATTCTCATCACAAGGTTTTAATCTGTTATTGCATTATGATGTATTGTCTTGTGTTGAATGGTTTAAGGTTTTTGGAAAACACCAAGTGAGAAGACTGCGTGCCCGAGATTGTCTTTCCGAGGTCAAGAATCGACCCTTGAGTTATTTTTGTTTTAGCAGACTAAACTTAACTGAACCTTTAACGTAGAAGTGGCGAGTTGCCTGTATGAATTAAAAATAAAATGGTGTTAAGAATGAAGTAAATACAATTGTTTTAGTAGGTTCTATATGGAGGATGGTGATTTATGTTAACTTATGTCCGTGACGTTCTGCTCTTGTCTGATTTCTCGTATAGTTGGTTGTTATGCTGTTATATATTATTTTGTATTCATTTATTTGTTGTTGTTTTTTGTTATCTAGTTTGAGGTAATGTGTAATTTGGATAAACTTAAAATAAAATGATTGAAAGAAAGAAAGAAAGAAAGAAAGAAAGAAAGAAAGAAAGAATGAAAGAAAGAAAGAAGTGGCAAGTTAGAAAACAATAACAATGTAATAAACAATTTCTTATTATTCTGTAACTCTTTCTTTTTTGTTATTGCCAACAACATGATCCAATTTTGGAAAGCACAACTTGTCCCACCAGAAAACACTTCAATTATTGGAAGAAAAGTTAAGCTTCTTTAAAGAAGAAGAGTTATTGTCATTGCACAAAGCTAGAGGCATCATGATGATTAAAAAACGTTTTGCCATTGGTTTAATGGACGTGGTTGAAGAAAATAATTGCATGCAGAGAGGAGATGCTGATGAAGAAGTTCCTAGTATATTCTATTTTTTTTTTTTCCACTTTCCATATATTTTCGACAAGTTTGTTGGGTTTTGTTTTCAGAATCGGATGCTGACAGCTAATCCTGAAAAATGACTGACGGAACCAATGGACTTCTTGTTATGTATGTAGGAAGATGATCCGCTCACCCTTTTTGGCAAAAGTGTGTGATTTATGATGGTTACCTCTGCCAGAAAGGTTTCATTTTTCACGCTTATTAGTGAGTTTGTCCGACTGCCAAACTGGAATCGAGTGTCTCGATACCTGATCGACACATTGCCGTGACATTCGATCGACACACTCGGGGCCGAATACAATTTTGTGTTCAGGAATCAGGAATTTCCGAGGGAAGATTATTGCTTTACGGCCATAACTATGCAGCTAATCCAGAGTTCAAATCCAGAAGGAGGTTTTCTTGATAGAGAAGTCATTTTTAACTGAGAGCTGAGATTCCTGAGATTTACAGTGACAGGAAGTTAATGATTTGTTTTGGCATTAGGAGTTTGAGTTCTCGAACCAAGAGTGCTTTCAGACTCCGGTGTTTTTATTTCACTGGATTCAAGACCCTGATGTCTCTATGAGTCTTTTACATCCCATCAAGGTCAATTTGGGTTTTTTTTGTTTGCAAAATACTTTTAAGTGCTTCTTCCATCAATTAAATCTTCCTTGTCTCACTCTCACACCTTTTTTTTAATTTGTTTTGATCCCAAGCCCTCGAGAAAATCTTTTTTATTTCACCATGAAAGCGACCTCACATACTCACTGATACGTCATATAACTTTTCACCCTCTCACTTTCCTTTCACCGGTCTCTCATTTCAAAGAGAACGTTTAGGGACGGCGTCTGTTCTCTTTCGTCTGTCGTCATCGCCGAAGTCGAACACATCAATCACACATTTGTTTTCCATTCATCAGAGATGCTTTTAAAGAAATATGGAAATATCCTGTTGGCAGTGCTTCGGTACGCTTTTCCTCTTTCAAGCCGTCTTATTTAGCTGGTCTTATCCCCCTTCACACAGCAGAGCTCCCACCACATCTGTAGTGTGGTTTGGTTTGGAGAGGAGGGAGAGACCGAGGGAGGGAGGGAAGGAGTGTGAGGGAGGGAGTGTGTGTGGTGAAGGAGAGAGTAAAACTTCTGCATGCAGCTCCATCACATCTCCCCCAAGGACCCTGAGAGGCGTCTTCAAGATGCACGCAGGTGTGCGCTCAGCAAGCTCTCTCAGAGGTGATGAAACTGCATTAGCATGAAGATACCGGGCATCTTATCACACTGGGAAGCTACTGGAGGGAATCCCAAATTTGGTCTTAAGGGGAACGTGGTTGGTTCCTAATAGGAAAGGGGGGGGGGGGTTATGGCACGTTTCCTGGCCGGCTGGATGCCACTTTAAAGCACCATGCTGGTGGGTTTTTCCCATTTTAGCTTATTATCCTCAAATCTCATGCGACCTACCAGAAACTCTCCCATTTATTTCCAACCATGGACGACTGCTGGCAGAGATGGAGACTTGAGAACTCAACTCCAGGCGGATTTTTGTCAACTTTGACCCGTCTGCTGCTGCAAGAGATGATTCGCTTCACTTTTGGTTGCTACATTAACTTATCATTGCGGCCGAGTGCAAATATGCAAAGACACTTTAAATGTTTCCTAGTCAAGCGTTCAAGGAAATGCCAAATATTCCACAAATAATACTTTGCAATGGTATTTTCCTATATCCCTGATATGGTTTTAAACCTCTATGTGCAGTAGAAATAAAGGGACAATAGTTGAAAGACACATTGACAGGTTTGAGTGCATCACTGGGTCATTTTCCCAAAGAAGGAATCTGGTTCATTATCGCAAATTGAGAACAGACTTTTACCACCAAAGTATTCAAATGTTCACATTTAAAGGCAAGATTATTAAAAGGAAATATGGAGCATCAGCAAATACCAAAACCGCAGCTAACTAGCACGTACGTTCAGCACCTGCATGAGGGGAAATAACTCTCCCATCGGTAGTCTGTGTTTGTTATTCCAAAAGGTACACCAAAAGACATACTGCAGGTATACAAGCCACATGCTATGAACACTAATATAAAAACATAAATAATCATATAATGTGACCATCAAGCTGCTAGTGGCTCACTTTCACACAGCGATCTGTAGCTTTAGCTTCTATCTTTATCTTTTCAACCTGTTTTCCCTGCTGAATCAGTCTGAAGGATAGATACCCAGGATGTGACCCTTCTGTCTGCTTCTCTCTGAAATAGCTTCTTTTGTTTTTTTCTCCAAAAATGTGACAGTTGGGTGCAGTGTGGGCTCCATGGTAACGGATCCCTGACAGCTGGACGGAGTAGCAGCAGAGGTCCGAGCTTCGTGAAGAGTCAATTGACTCGTATCAACGCTGGGAAACAGGACGGTGTTGCAGAAAAAGGGGATGAGTATATGTCCGCCGTGATGAGCGAGTGAGGATTATGACAAAGACTTTTTATGGGCAATATTCCAAATGTTGGTGTAGGGGCGTCACATCCAGCTTCCAGCCCTGCTGTCCAGAGGGGAAGAATGTGCTTCATGAACAAACATGACGGTGGTTTCATAACAGGATACGAATTCTGTCACTCTGCCTCTCTCGGCTGCTACTGGGTGGACGTTTACAAACCCAGACTTTCTCTTTTACTATTTATACGAGATGAGTAAGTGCACAGGAGGAGAGAACGTCTCATTCTGTGCAGCGGTGTGAATTAACCATAATGGTGATAGAATGCTGATGATGGTCCTTAAAAAGCCCTCAGTGAGAGAGCTGCCAATTAGAGGGAAGATGGTGATTAAATGGAAACAATAAAGCTGTATCTGCTCTGCCACACACACACACACACACACACACACACACACACACACACACACACACGCACACACACACACAGACATGCATGTTTAAAACAGGTACACGTGCAACATTCAGAGAGTTAAACACACATCATTATGACATTACACAGAACCTCAGACACCCACACAAACAGATGTGTGTACTACTTGTGAGGGCCTATTAAAAAGGCTCATTGTTAAATGCTGTATACTTTCTTTTTCCTCAATCTTAAATGTCAAATGTTAACCTTCAGACGGTCATTTCAAAGACTTGACAAAATGATATCCACACCTTCAAAATCCTCTCGTTTCAAGTATCACAGCATTTTGGCCGTCGGCATCTTGGTTTATTGCAACCAGTGAATGGAAGGGACCGTATTTGGACTTTGGAGGAGACGGCTCTGGTAGCAACCTGTCAATCCCCGCCTTAAAGCATACCCTGCTTTATGGTCTATTTTACTCTAAATGGAACTTAATTTACGTAGTGAACATCATGCTGCATTGAAGAAGACTTGAAACTAGAGATTGAGACCATACACTCATGTTTACAATGTTTACTGAGGTAATAAATCAAGTGAGAAGTGAGTCATTTTCTCATAGACTTCTATACAAACAGAGGAGTCACCCCCTAGGGGAAAGTGGAGAGAATGCAGGTTTAAGGGTCTTCCTCATTGGAGGTGTGCCATCTTGTACCTCCTCACAGACCCACCGGCAGAATTTTAGACTCTCTTGTTCCACAATGTCCTCACTCACACCAAAAAATAACATCATAGATAAGATCAGACCTTTATTGATCCCTGTGGGAGGAAACGTTTGATGAAATGTCCTCACTCTCCAGAATTTGAGGGGCTGAAGCTCATTCGTGCACAAATAGTATTTTCAGTGCACAATGCAATCCCCCACATACACACACTCTCTCAAATGAAGCAGTGCTCCTGCCAGTGAAGCAGCAGTCATGGGTTTTGCTTTGTTTTCTCTGGTGTTTGTGAGTTGAACTTAGCGATGCCACCAAACATCAGCACCCGATGCAACTCCTAATGAGTCTCTGAGGAGCGGCCAGCTGTGCAGCGGCCAGGAAACAACCCTGTTTAAAAACTATCATCTCATCCCTGACGCTTGCCCACTTCACTCCCAGACATCCCAGCGCTGCATCGGACCTCAGTGCCGGCCAAACAACGCCTCAGTCTCGCTCCCTCCGTCTCTCTGCACTGAACTGTGAACCTGAACAGCCGGCCACACGCTTGACCTCCAGGCACTTGAAAGCATCATCTGCATTTAAATTAAAAAACTCACTTTGGTGACTCATTCTCACTCCAGGGGGTCTGGTGGTGTTTCATTGAGGGGATTTGCATGCAGGAGAGTCTGACGTAAACAAGGTGCAGTTATCGTTACTTTAAGCTAATGTCTGTGGCTTTCTCTCTGGGAAATGATGAGGGGGATTTAAAGACAGACATAGATGTACAGATAGAGATAATAGAGAGAGTATAGAGACATGTATTCCTCTTATATGTGAATGCAGACATACATAACTACTAGATAAGAGTTACTACATAAAGGCTCAACTACATTGACAAGAATTAAGGAATTCCCCTGATTCTCTTTATGAATATAAGTAAATGTATTATAATCTGTGTAAATCAAAATGACGGCTCATTCTACTGGTTATCATATGTAAAGGTGAACACTTCAGGTGAACGGGATAAATATCACCATGAAACTTCCGCACTTGATTACTTACAATAATACTTTTAATTTTGTATTACAAGTTTTCTGAAATGTTATGTTAGAATATGCAAATTAAGCCTTATTTTGTCAAATAGGTGGACATTTGCATACAGAACACAAATCTGGACATTGGATTAAATTCTTGTGACATAGATTTAGAGAATAGGGTAAAAAAATAAATCAACTAATAGATATCACCATGAGACTTACCAACATGATTACTTACATTAAGATAATAGTTTTTTGTATTACAAGTTTGCTGAAATGTTATTTTTTAATATGCAATTGAGACATTATCTAATGGTAACTTTTGGTGAATTTCAAACGAAATCTACAAACGCAAACAGAGAAAGCAATAAAATAAATACCAAAATGTATATTTTGGCTGTTTTCTGTGCACTATTATGGAAGCAAAATAGACCAAAATCTCTGATTTGATCAGCGCATGAAACACCATGTATTTGCCTGTAGTGCCTCCTTAAGCTTCAATGGGCTGCATATTGGTCACATTGATTCAGTGCTTTGATAACATGAGTAGAGAACACAACAGTCTCTTTCTCTGGTGGTTGCAGTAGTTGGAGTCGTTCCCAGTCAATATCTCCTATAAGGCTGGAATAAAAATGGCTCCCCTGTTCATTTAGCTCTAGCAGAGCAAAGAAACACCACTGTGAGAAGTTTGAGAAGTTTTATTACCTCTTCAAAAACTTCTGTGTGTACTCTTGGTGACTGTGAGGCCGCTCCAAGGCGTTCATCATCCCCGCACTAATGCTGATCCCCTGTGAGTGACCACAGAGGCTGGGTGGCCCCGGTGACGAGCCAACCTGTTTACGGACGCCAGAGAGAAGGTTAAGTCGACGCCAGATAGCAGAGGTCACCGGCAGCCGGGGAGATGGATGTGTGTTTGGTCTGGAAGGGAGACAGGCCTCGCTCTCTCCCCTACAGAGAGGCCTCAGTGCAGCTAAATCACACATAAAGACATACTGAGCAGTAAAATACCATCAACCTTTACTCCTGTACTGCATTTAGGAATGATGTCGCAGCATTGCTTGACTGATATTTCATGCTACCTCTACATCAAGGCTGCACATTTGTTCTTTAGATAAAACTAGATGGACAACCAGGCGGCGAACCTCCGCTTCTGACGATTGACACGATTGAGTGTCTTAAATGTGCATTCTCTTTACTGACCAGCAGGGGGTGACTCCTCTGTTTGCAAAAATAAGTACGATTGTATAGAAATCTATGAGAAAATTACCCTATTTCTCACTTGATTTATTCAAGTGCAGTAATTCATAAGTAATAACTAATCACAATAATTGCTGGTTATTTTTCTTTTAGATTCAGATTTAGATTAGCACACAAACATTACAAAATTGATTGCTTTTTCAGTCCACTAGATGGTGCTGTGTTGTTTTCTGGTGAAGTAAGCAGACGTCCCGGATCAGCGCGATCGGTAGGAAGTTGGTCAAAACTAAATGGAGGCATCGAAGAAAGAAATTAGAAATGCGCCATCCGCGTTTAAATCAAACGTCTGGACTTCCTGTCACTTGTAGCGCCGCTGCTCGCACCACTGTATTTTAAATTATGTTGTTACATTGACTAGTTTACTAGCAACAATTATGACAGTGTTCGTCAGTTTGTCTGCTTGACATCCCATTTTGCTGCAATAAAAATGATTGAAGTGAGATGAACAGACTGAAAACTTTATCTTATTAGATAAAATATGTTGACAAAGTACTCAATGTACCGCAGTATCATGATAATATCGTATCATGGGACTTCTGGTGATTCCCACCCCTACTGTCAGGTAAAAATCTTCCTCAAAATGTCACAATTTGAGACATTGTAGAGGTAATCCATCAGGTGATCTTTAAAACATGCCATCTTTTCATTGTTTGGATTTATTGATTCATTATTACAAAATAAAGACCACTCTCCACAACTAGTCACTCAAATGTCTGACATCTGGGATAGTTTTGGTGCTGCTGTTTAACATTCTTGCAAAGTAACATTTACATGTCAAGACTATTTTCTTTGTTGTTGTTTTACCATTGTGGTGTTTTTAAAGTAAAGAAGTTCTTCTTCCAGACCATAACATATTCACCGTATCCTGAATCATTGTGACATTTTTAAACAAGCAAAACTATGTGCATTTTGGCAATTTAACCCTAAATAACAAGTTAAATACTTCATTGATTCAGCCCAGTTTCATGAAGAAACACTTTTCTTATGGTTGGTTTTCCCTGCTGAGATGCCATGAAGGTGGAGCTTCCCTACAAAATACAAAGAGTCGAGAGATTACACAATCACAGAGAAAGTGTCTGAATGCCAATTAGACACAGTAAAAAATAAACTCTCAGCTGATTTAAACCTCTGTGTGAGGACTAATGGTTTCCTTGTCTGTCTTTATTTCAGTCTATGCGGCTGACTGGTCCTTGCTCATTCATCACTCACCAGTGAGAGAATTATTTCATCTGAACTGTCAAAACACTGTCACAGACTGCCATCTAGTGGCCACACTGCAAATACCACTAAACTGATTGATATGAATGGAGCTTTTTGCAGGCTGACGGCTGATATTTGGTGCCTGAAATTGCTTTAATCTCAGTTATGAGGGCCCGAATGTCCCGTACATTTAAAACTACAAATCTATGATTTTTTTTTACAGATTAAAACTGTTCTGCTCCATTTCAAATATATCCATAAACGGATCAAATAAACAGCTGCTAGAAAATACAGAATCATAGAGAGAAGCTGTTAAGAGATGTATTGCAGTTTTATTTCAAGCGATATGAACAACAGCGTGATCACAGCGGCTTCTGAACAATCCAGATGTCTCATGTTCGGTTCTCCTTCGTTTAGGAGCAGAGCAGTTGTTACATCTTCAGACTAAAAGCAGAGCAGACAGACAGCAGTGTGCGGTTTATACTGCAGCATACAGGAGCGGGTTTCACTATCAGTGGATCTTTTTTATTTACAAACCTCTTTGTGAAGATTTAAATCTACTTTTTCTCGCATCTAGTGTCTCCGTGTGAAACAACACTTACTATGAGCACATTTTCAATCAGCTTTCTGTCATGTGACATCATTCAGATGTCGTGACTGACTGTAAATCTCTAACATGGCGTTGAACTACAATCACAGAAAATCTGAACCGATGACGCCTGAACAGAACGACTCCAAGGTAATGTCATTAAAAAAAGATTGTTATAACATCATGTCAATTAGACAGTATGGTGAAAATAATGAGTAAATGTACATTCATGACACCTTTATCAGCTGTTATATTATGAATTAATATCATTATTGCAAAGCCCTTAAGATGTAACAAAGGGGGGTTCTTAAATCAACATTTCCAACCAGCACAGGGAGCTGCAGCTGATACATTATCAGTTAGCACCAATATGATTGTGTTTGTGTGGATGATGTATTGCAAAGCAAAATGTGGGCAGATTCTCACAGCGTGCAGCCTCTTTAACGTCCGTTCATCTGTAGATGTTTCCACGGCAGAGTGACTAACACAAAGAGAATCATCACCCAACTTCAGGGTCTCCTTCTAGTCTAGTTTGGATCATTTGTTCTGGTTGTACTCAAACTGCAGAAGGCTGTTTTCAGCTAATAAACCGAGACATAGTTAGGGACTGGCAAATGAATAAAGTGGAGCATCTAACTGATACAAAAAATGAGGTGATGATGGAGACAAAAACAGAGTTAAAAGGAGAGTGAACATGGGACTTGAATTCATCAGGGCGATAGAAACACAATTGCTAATAAATGCAAGTGTGTAAACATTTGCTTCACAATAACAACTTCCTAAGATTATTGTATATCACTGTTGTTTTTACAGCCAAAGAGATCTATTAATGCAGCTTTCCATAAGATCATACAGTCGGACAACTGACTGAAATTAAACAAAATATCAAGACCAAGCAAAAATAAATAGAAACAAAGTTAGTGGTAAATAATAGTTTTCCGTGAGTGTACAGGTGGAGAAGCCCTGAAGGCAGCAGAGTGAGTAGTGATGCTGTTTCCAGTCATAAGGCGCTCTGCAAGATGTAAACCCAAAGTTCACCCACACCAGAACAACAGTTAAAGGTCAAAGGTCGTGAAAGCATGACTACAACTTTAATTTAGAGTTTAATTATACTTCTGCTGACATTTTAGATGTGACCCTACTGCTCCTTTACTGGTTGTGTTCTGGTCTTTTTTCTTTTTTTTTAAATTGCATATTGTTTTCCTTTTGATTGTGTCGGTCTGATGCATTTCTTTGCCTTTTATATTGAACGGTTTGAATTACCTCGGTGTATGAAAGGTAATATACAAAAAAAAAGTGGTCTTGGCCTCCTTTTTTTCTGATGCAGACAATGTAAAAAAAAAATTAAAAGCCTGAAATGTTTATTGTTTGTTCAAACAATAAACAAGAACAAGAAATCCTAACTTTGTATTTAAACCCACATTTTGTTAAACTTCAGTCTAATCAAAGGCCTGACAAACATAATGTTGATGGACGACTGAGTGGGAAATCAAATTTTATGGTGATAAATTCCTTATAATTCCTTTTTTATAAAATTGTAATTTCTAAAATGTTAAAATCCCCTCGTAACGCACACAAAAAACATTATGCTGCTTTGGAAGAATTGAATAATCATAACAGTTCACTGAAACCATAAGTTCCTTTGGGGACCGAAACTAGATGCTGAAATGAATGTGTTTACAAAAATAAAATGTCCAAAGAACAATTTGTTTAAAGACCAGTAACTGGGAAACTGACGTGGCGCCAGAATAAAAATGATCTCCAGGCACTGATGTTCCAGAAAATCCGAAAGGAAACACTGGACTTCCAGAGAAAATAATACAAATTACAGTACATAAGCATGAAGCATCTGCGATGAGATGATATTTCAGCTGAGCGGACATCAGCTGTGTTAAAACAAGTCACTTCTTCTTCTTGAGTGTTAACAGTCCAGGAGTCTCCCAGTGAAGCGGGCTGTCCAGTCCGTTTACATATCTGAGAAAGCTGCAGCTCCCAGATCAACACGGGAGCAGCGAGGAGAGTCTCAACACTGAAATGTTCGGGGTGACGGTCCGTGGGTGTTGTTTCTCAGAAGCATCAGGAAAAGACTCCCTCAAAATGTGAGATTTACAACATTACACACTCAGGTATTTCACTGATACAACACATGGATCTGTAGAACCGGCATGCAACAAGATGGTTATGTCTTCTCCAGCATGCAGTCAGCGATGCAGCCATCTGCTGCACAAGGAGACATCTAGTGAGCTCCTTCACTTATTTACATTACAATGTTACTTTAAAAGAAGGCCTCTGTACAGTTTATACAGCAGTTGCGACCTACATTTGCTGTTTCAATAATGTGGATTGAGAAACACTTACGTCGTTTTTTTTTTTACTAAATCAGAGTATCTCCGGTAAGGTTTATTCATGTCAACATCTCATCCGGAGCCCATATTTATCAGACTTCTACAAATTACAGTCAAAAATGTTCTAACCCGCCAACAAAGGAGTCAAAAAGCCAATTATTTATTGGAACTTTTAAACATTTCGTTTGTGCAAAACCTTTTAAAGCTACTGTGAGGAACTTTATTTCTGTGTTGATTCTGGCGCCCCCTGTGGAGGAAAGCGGTAGTGTTTCAGAGCACCAGAGTCCCTTTAGAAAACCTCTCATTTTACGGCAGTCTGACACTGCCCCGCTCAGTCCTGGTTATCTTGTGCCTCCCTTCCCTTCAGCTATAATCATGATATATGAATGTGGGAAAAAGATGAAAAAGGGATGAAAAAGTAGGAAGTTCGCTGAAATGAAAACAAACGACAAAACAAAATGTGAAGCGCGAACATGTGTCAACTTTGTGTTTGGACATTAACATTTTCATCAAGAAAGCTAAAGTAGTAGTTTACAAAAGGAAATTCCTTAGAGCCCTGATTGTCAACACATTTTCAATTTCTAAACGGCTTCAGAATTTTCCCTTCTAAATCTTGTATAGAACAATACCTCTTTACTTTATATTTACAGAATATTTAGTGTGCAAAAATTGTACATTTACTTTATCTTTAGCCGAGTACATCTCAACTTCTAAACGGTTCCTACAAATATACTAAGAATCTATAAATTCAGCTTCAAACCCCTTTTTTCTGCAGCACCAGCATAATTCAGTTTTAGGGTGAAGACTCTAATTTCCGGTAGAAAAATTATTCTCAACCTTCTCTGTGCGCATTTTATCTCACACATCCGCACAGAACAATCCTGATCTCTGGCATCATAATCTCAAAAAGAAAAGGGATTCAGGCCCCAACAACATCGTGCACACACAGAACTGTCAACATCTTTTCTTTGAGCTTTTTTTTAAGCCACTCAAAAGTCCTCTTTTTGTTCTCCTCCCTCTTCTGCAATCATCACCTCCTCATTAGAAATATCATATACCTCAAAAACTCCCTGAAGTCACACGTCCTAAGATCAATGTGCCGCTTTAAAACACAATGTTGTGAAAACAGTTTTTTGTCTAGACAAAGCACTCAAAAAGAGTTGGATTTTATTCTTTAATTTCTGACTATGCAAATATTTAGAATCTACAAGGTCCAAAATATTTCGGTTTCCCATTCAAATCCAATGCACGACACTGAATATTCTTTACAGGTACATGACTACCTATGACACCGATTAAACTCTAAAGGTCGTAAAGGGCACTTTACTCTTTTAAAATGGACGATGAAATTGTCGCTGCAGAAATAAAGTCTGGTTGCATTCCAGCAACTCTGTGAAGAGGAGGAGGAGGATGAGGATGACGAGGAGGAGGAGGAGTGCAGTGAGGCTGGTAAGAACTCAGGGATGAAGGTTCGGGTGGAAGTGACGAGTGATGGATAAGATGAGATGAAAAAACAGGACGAAAAGAAAAGAATCCAGGATCATCTATAATTTATTAAACATTCATGATTTAATTTCTTTACATGAACGTTTAAAAAAAAAAGAAAAGAAAACTGATGCATCTCATACATTCGAGAGTCAAGTTAAACTAGAATCAAGTCCAATTCGGTCATTTCTTCAAGATCTTTTGGATGAAAAACCAAAAAATAAATAAATAAATAACATAATTATCTCAAAACAAAACTGCAGTAGGCTATATTTGATATTGATTCAATGACTATATTTTTTTAAATTGTATTTGCATAAACATAACGGTGTTATACTGCAACACGATTCACCTTTCAAATGATTTATCCAGATTTCCGGCTCTGAGGTTTTTCTTTTAAAACACTGGATCCCTACTCGTCCGTTCTAGCGTTCAGCTGAAAACTTTGCGTTAACTTTGTATCGTGGCGGCCCAACATGAGGCTTTCAAGTGACTCTTTACTGTGTGTTCAGACAGAAAGTGAAGTGCATTTGTCTTTTGAATTCTTCAGACAGTTGCATAGCAGTGCGTTTATCCCTGGGGGATAACAGAAAGAAGCAGAGTTTCTGCCTGAACACACCTTTTTAGAAAAACAATGTTCCTGTCATTAAAAGATGGTGGCTGCACTATTATTAAAATGAAATTGGTCAGTTTTCGCAGACCTGAAAGAGGTCTGACCTGCTCCTTAAGGTCTCTATATGTAGAAGACGACAGAATCATCATCATGATTGCTGCTGATTCTGCTTTCAGTCTCCAGCTGCCCTTTTTCTGTGCAAAAAAAAAAGTGGGACACATCCCGCACAACGATGAACTACTAACCCTGATGTCAGGAAGAAAAACTGAATCCACACATTACTTTTTAGTTATAGCGTCCCTTTGTTGAGGACTTCTCTTTTCTGTATTACAAAATGCTTCCGACAAATCAAACTCGCTTGATCCGCCTCAAAAAGGATGCATGAATGACTTATTGCTTTACATATTTTTGTTCTACTACACGAGGTCTGCAACTTCGTCTCCTCTCACCCGTCAGGAATCTTTTAGGACGGTTTTGTATCAACACACACACACACACACACACACACACACACACACACACACACACACACACACACACACACACACACACACACACACACACACACACACACACACACACACACACACACACACACAACCAATAGTGCATTTTACACAGAGGCAAAACTCAGCAGAGGACAGAAGAATGCCAGCCAACTTAAGAAAAGTTTAAACAATTCAGCCATTTCTTCTTCTAACGAGCTGAAAACCTCAACTTAAAATAGCTGTAAAAACTTATTTAAACTTGCTGACAAAATTCCCTTTACTGCCGACTGTTTCCCTCTTCCCTTAGGTAGTTTAAACATAGTGCAACAGTGCTGCCAGCGGCGACCTCCGCTCCTCTCACTGCAGCCAAACACGACACAACCAGAACACCACCGGCAGAAGTCTCCGTTTGGAGGTTTTGTTGTACGTATTATTTTACTTTTGACTCCGTGTTCTTTATTTCAAAATGTAATTGTTTTTATCCTGGGATTTCTTGAATGCAAATGTCATAATTGGGACATATCACTGACTGTACAGATGAAATAAATTCCTCACAATGAATATACACCAGAGCATGGAGTGACAGCACAGAGACAGTGAGATTATAAAATCTCTGATCATCAGTATATCTTTTTTGAATTACTTTAAAACAAATTTCCTCTGAATAATCAAAACCTTTGTACCGTTTTTGTACTTCGAACAAAACGAGCACTTTGACTACGCTCAGAAATTGTAATGCGTAAGAGGGTTGAAAAGATAAGTCGATTAATTGATCAACAGAAAATAAATACATTTTGATCGATGAATTTTAGGTTTTATTTAATTGTAAACTCCATTTATTTGGGTTTTTCGACTGTTAGTTTGATAAAACAAAGGTTTTAAAGACGGCGGTTCTGGTGCTGACACGTTGTGATCAGCATTTTTAACAATGTTCTCACATTTTACAGACTAATTTACCGGGAGAAGACTGTCATGCATCCCCCTCCCCTGACCTTTGACCCCTTCGTGCCTAGAAACAGTGGCAGTGCTGCCGACGTACACAGCGCTGCCCTCGGCCCGACTCATCACACCTCCCCTGCCAAGTGTAATCGAGAAGTTGTCACAACGCCGCCGCGACATGTTTACACCGGCGGCTGATTTATGCGGCCGAGAGCATGCCACGTCCCGCCGGACTGACTCTAACCTAAACACAACCCTCCAGTGGAGCTGGCTTTGGCCCATGTATGGGGCGAGTGTTTACCCAGCGCCCATCAGTCTGACTGGTCCCAGTCCAGGCAGCGCCGGTTCCTAGACTGGGACGATGCTCTTAATCATCCGGATTCCGGGAACGGATTAAACGTCGTCCACTTGGCGTTATCTCAAGCACCGCTTTGTCTTCCACCTGAGCTCCTCTCCGGTTACCGTGGAGAAACAGCCACAAAAGGAGCACAAACCAGGCGGATCGACCCTTTACTGGGGGGGTTCACACTGCAAGCAACATGACGAACTACTCAGCAGGAGACTTTTTATTTCCTGCAAAGATGAGCAACAAGGGATTCATAAAAAAACAAAAACATGTAATCAGATATGCCTTACAAGAGCACAAGTGGTCAATTTATATTTGATTGTTTTCATATAATGACTTGATTAGGTAGTAATTTAATTATCACATTACAAATTTCAACAAACAAACAAACAAATGACTTGAAAAGATCATATTAAAGGATAAACGATATGTTGATCGTGGGACGTTATCGGGATAAACGTGAACGGAACACGAGTGACTTGAAAAAGCTTTCCAGCTGGTTATGATGTTCGAGAAATTAAAAAGACTGATTTAAAAAAAAAAAATACAAGAATTAAGAAAGAACAGACTCTTTTCTATTTATCAAAACTATTTATCCTTTATTTATGTAGAAGAGGCTTATGATTTACGATTGACTTGTTGTTGTTCATGTTAAAAGGTTGTATGTCTTATCTGTGATGTAATAAAAACATATACGCTGAAGTGGTTTTCAGATGATTATTTTGGCAGGATAATCGTTGAAATTAAATGAAATTTTAATCCCAGGCTCTTCTGATGTCCATCTTTCTTTCTGTTCATATTTGATATATTCAACAATTAAACAAAACAAATCAAATATAATCTAAATAAACATCCGTTAGCCGCCCTAACTGGAATATCCAGTCAAAGACGCTGGCCAAGCTGCTTGCAGTGGGAACACAGTCGATCAAATGCCAACAGGCAGCGAGATGAACGTAAAGGTCAGCAGTTGACTGGAATATCATATAAAATCACTCTGTCTGTGTTTACAACCCACACATGTTCATCGCCACAGTGAAAATAAAAACAAACGCAACGAGGACTCCGTACGCGCCTCAAACCACCTGAACTACGGCTGAATGAATCGCAAAAAAATAAATTTCATCAAAGTAAATCCTCAGTGAAAAGAATATAAGCTCTCCACCATCTCCTTATAATACTCAAAAATAAATACACAACCGTATATGATCCATAATATCTGTGTATGGTCATGATATATATAAGGCCACTTTGCATTAAAAACTATGGAGGTCAAGATTACAAAAAAGGTTATTGCGTTACTTTTGTGCACAAAATAAACTATTAACGTCATCAAAAAGCCACTTTCACCCTTAACACATGGATACTTTCTGAGAAACTAGTCAAAAAGATCTAACTCTAGCTACAACTGATTGGTTATTGATTGGTGGGCTGCTTTGGTGCCCCCGCATTGATTATGATCCTCACGGCCAGTCTGAACTGGTTTGTTTGTTTGTTTGTTAATTTGAGGAACAATCAGAAGCTGTTATTAAATGTGCCACAGTGCAACTTTGGCATATTACAGAGATCTGTTGAACGCAACAGGAATATATTTGAAGATATGTGCTACAATGCGACACAAAACACAATTACGTTATAAGAACAAACTGAAAAGAAATTACAGTAGTCATTTTTTATGTTGATATAAATGTTGCTAACTTCAGTCCTTGGCTTTCGGATAAATGCTTCAACAGCATGAATCATCCATTTCCTTAGGTTTTCGTGGTAATAATGACTGTAAAACTATGAATTATTATTTTTTGGGATTGTTAGAATAAACTCACATTATTAGATGTTTTTGAAAGAACTTCTATGTTGTGTGTCATTATATATTTGGTTGCAGCCACCATTCTATCCTTCTTTAGCGCGCAATAAGCTACCCTGTCCGAGTACAATTTAGAATAAAACAACAGGTTACTTTACAATGTGGGAGTATGATGAATAAACAAAATCAAAATAGGGAAAAATGTTTTCTGATGGTAATGACGATGATTTTCACTGTGCAAAGTCCAGAAATGATCTCTCATTTCTCTGAGATGATGACATGAATGAAATGAAAGGCAAGGCGCTCCACCTCAAGCTTTAAACAATCGTTCTCCGAATATATATTTTCCAAACAGAATTTTCCTGATCAATTTGCCATCTTTCAAGTCGGGAGAACAACCATTGCTTCATGTCATTTTGTTCCCTCCATCATTAAATTGAGTAAAATTACACAAAACTAAATATCAGCATATAATACATGAACAGTCCAGGAGAGTTTAAACATGATGGCAATTTAAGTTTCTTTTTGATTATGTGCATTTTAAAAAGGCAATATGCCTTCTTTTTCCTAATTGTATCACAATTCATTTTGTTGGAGATCAAATTTATGGTGAAATTATATATTTGAGAAGGCAGCGGTTCCCCTTCTCTCTCTCTTTTTTATTTTGTTTACAATGCTATGTGTCTTTATGGAAAATGAGTTAGCGGTTGTGTGTGACTGCCTGTTCCTTCTCAGCCTTCTCTTTGGCCTTTTCCTTCTCGATCAGCTTCTCCTCCTTCTGCAGCATCACCATAATGTCGGCCACCTGAGTGGTGGAGATGTCGATGTCCTCCTTGTCGATCAGTTCCACCACCTGGGATAATAATGCAGGACAGAAGGAATTAAGGCCTTTTAAATATTACATATTGCTGTATGTTAAAGAAAAAAGCCAACAACTAAATCTCTCGTGTGAAATAACCAAAACTGTTTAAACCTTGTAAGAAATCAAACATAAATAGTATAGGATAAGAGGCTGATGAGGAATATTCTGTTTTTAGAGTGATGAATATTATTCATATGAGTATCAAGGATTTGTACATACCTTTGACTTGAAGTAGAAGTTTGACTCTAAATAGAATAACTACAGTGTTCAACTTCATTACATTAAGTATACAATTAATCCTATTAATCAATCAGTTTATAGTCAGAAACGGATTGATTGATAGGATTAATTACTGCAAATATTCTAAAGGCCAATGTGTTAAAAACCAAATTGGGCTTGTTGTGCTCATCAAAGTGACGTGTTTTACCATGTACATGGAAAATCACAGCACTGATCCATAACAAACCTTTTTAAACCTTTTTCTCTTTGAAACAAATCTCAAAAATAGAAATATATCTGGTAATTAAAGTAAACCACAACATGAACAACACAACACAAATAATTTTTCTGTCAACATACTTTGATGACGTCGTCGATGTCGATCTTGCCGTCCTTGTTGTCGTCGAGGGCATCGGCGATGCTCTGCAGCTTGTGCTCTGGAATGTTCTGGATCTGCCGCATGACGCCGATCAGCTCTCCGATGCTGATGAGGTTCTCCCTGAAGGCGTAGAACAGACTGCATACAGGAAACGGTGTGTAACCAAATGCAACGGAAACGTGGTGGAGAAGTCTTGAAGGTCAACATGCTGCATTTCAATGTGTCCAGATCACACCAATCAAAGTGATATATATTTTTTTTTTTCCAAGCTTAATTTCTAATCATTGCGGCTTACAATTTAAGGTCAAAGCTGCTTCAAAGTTAATTCATGCTGAAAATGCTACTTAAAATTATTAGTAGGGATGCACCAGATACCGGGCCGATACTGCATAATGGGACAATTACATGTGTTTATATTATATAAATGATATACTAGAAACTTAATTCCTCTTTAAAAAAAAAAGTAAGATGTTTTACAAAGTTGCTCGTGTACAAATTACTACTGATAAACAACAATTTAATACATTGGCCTATGTACTGTATATATTTTTCACATGAGTAAGTCAGGCCTGACACATAACAGGATGATCCCAGTCTCTTCCACGCAGTGAGAATACAGCTTATTGGTGAACCACTGGTATTTAAATCGGTACTCGGTATCGGTCGATACCCAATGTTGGACCGGTGCATCCTTAATTAATAGATGATTTTGGATTATTTGTTTTTAAAGCAGGTAAATATTGTTTCATACTCAGAAATGGCAGCAAAAAGAATCAATTGAAATTAAAATATCGTCATGTAGTTTTTTGTTTTTTTTCTTCAAATCAGACATCTAATATTTGTTAATTCTCACTAGAGGTCACACATCTAACAAAAACTAAACTAAGCTAAACTTTCTCATCAAATCAAGCAGTTTGAGTTCAATCTTTTGGAGTCAAACTGGTATCCTTCATTAGGGAACATTAACAGTTTATTAAAGTGGCAACACAGCAGCCAGTGTGGAGACCTTTTGTTGTCGGGAGCAGAAAATGGAAGCTGGTTGATCTTTTCCAGCAAAATTTCCAGCAGCTGACACTTGAAAACCCACAATGCAATGTTAGCATATAGCAAGCAAGCAAATGGCGGTTTACCACAGTCCATCTTACCTTTTGCCATCACTACGTTTAAAAAAGAATAATCTGTAAAATGTTGAATAAATTAGGATTTGGTTTTATATTTGTTAAACTAATAACTGGCGTCATAACTGACAATATAAATGTTTTATATTTTTTTTTTATCTGGGAAACGTGTTGTCCCTTGTTTTATCTCCACCACCATTTTACAATGAAAGTAATGATGATGAAGATGACAATGAGAATGAGGATGATGATAGTGACATTATAGTAAACGTTCAGTATAAAAAACTGATCCCTGCTAAAAAAAACAGACATAAATAACATTTTAAATTAAAACAACTGAAATAAATAATGTGTTATATGTCCTGAGAGTCCAAGAAGATGATACAAAGTCAACATTTTAAGAGAAATCATGAAGCAGTAGCGCATCAGGCAGGACTATCCACAGTAGTTATGTGGTAAACAAAACAAACTGTTGCAAACCCATGGCACACAGTAAAGTTCTACATTTTGGGAAATTTGCTCATCTATTTTCTTTCCGAGAGTGAGATTAATAATAACTCTGAACAGAGCCAGGCTAGCTGTTTTCTCCCTGCTTACTGTCTTTATGCTAAGCTATGTGCTAAACACTTCGTAACTCCGGCTCTAAACCTGGCGAAAGGCGTTGGTTTTACAATAAAGTTGTTCGATACACTGCAAGTGTTGCTGGACTTTTAAGTTCCTCATCTTCAAACTTAACGAACAGACCAAACAAGCATATTTTCATGGGTTTATGTTGCGTACAGTACATACTTTCTTTCCCTCTTGTTGTTCTTCATTGTCATTTTCAAGCGTTGCTATTTAAATTGCTGTTTGAAGTTATTATTTTATAGTTTGTCTGTGTGCTTGTGTCAAAGTTGACCAACTCTCTTGATGACATCAGTACATTTGTGTGTTTTTTTTGGTAAAAATCACCTATTTCTATTAAAAAAGAAGAACATTTTAAAGAGACAGCAACTCCTAAAAGTCTTCTTGAACTGCAGATTTTCTTTTTACATCACGTTTTTTTATAGTGATGCATTAGTGTAGATTATATTTTGTATTTTTGAGATGGTTGTCATTAGACTATAATGGTTTTCTTATTGTCCACAAATCCCATAAAAAGACCAAAACCAACTATAAATAGTATCCACTAACAAGTATTATTAGTTTGTTGTTGTCTGTTTATTGTTTAATGTTATGCACCACCTGCATGACAAAGTCGCTTTGGATAAAATGTAAAATTCCTTGTATGTGAAAAAATACGTGGCAATAAATGGTTCTGATTCTGTGTGTATCATATCCTGCTATACCTTCCTTCTCTGTACTTGTTAAACTATTACAAACACATCAATGAGCCTCACTGTTGTTCCTTCATCACCATCAACACACATTGCAGTTTATTTCGACTCAATCCCACCACTACGGCATATTCAGCTCTTACCCAACAGGTGGGGTGGCTCCGCTGTCCACCTGGCAGTCCAGGATGACCTTGTCCTTCTCCAGCTCCCCGATGATCTTGCCGATGCGACCGATCATGCGGTTCACTCTCTTGGACAGACGCTGGCTCGCCTTTGACTCCTCCAGTGCCTTTTCTTGACCGGTCTTAGAAAGCTCCATCTTTATCTCCTCCAGATCCTGGAAATCACAACACATAAAAAAAACACAATTGAAGTGTGTCACAGAAAGCAAAACAACACATCTCGTCTCTGTAATTACTACATGTCAGGCACCTCGTTGTATTCCTGTACGTCGTCCTTTAGTTCTTCAAGCTCTTCTTTCTCCAGAGTCAACAGCCTCTTCTGGTCCTTCAGCTTTGAGCATGCATCACTCAACATGTCAATCTCCTCTTTGGTGATTTCCTCACCCTGGAACACAAACATACGATTGAAGCTCTGAAATGTCAGAGACACCATCCACCACTCGGATTAAAACTTCCATTAAAATGTCCTTTTAAAACATACAATAGGTTCTTAGATGCAGGCTAAATTAAAACTGCTTTACAGACTACTTTTCAGATACCGAATGATAAACAAAATGGATACAAAGTAGGGTAAAAAAGTCCATCAACCAAACAATTACCACATGTGCATTTAATACAAACCCAAATAAGAGACCAACCTAAACACACAAAAAGCGTAAAAGAGGGGAAGCTCTAGAGGATACTGGGATACTCCCCATAACCCCGAAACACACTACCACAGAATGAAGAGAACTCTGTGGAGCCATAAAAGCTATTAGTTAGAGAGGTGAAATGTTCAACTTGGTCAGTGACATCGCCAGGAAGGATGGATAAGGAAAGGAGGAGGAGAAATCCTGATAGATGTGGTCCAAACAGAATTTGCAATTCATATTTAGCATTTCTTCATCCTATTCAGAGCGGATGAGAAGGGTTTTCTATAATAAGAGAGTAAATGCTGGTAAACGTTGACCGTGACTTGTCCACACGATTTGTTTTATTTCTTTTTCTAAATAGAAGCCTTATATTTTAGACTTAAATGGTCAGAAAATATCAGATTCTAGTAAAATAATTTATAACAACAACATTATTTTATCTTAGAACTGTGATTTGTCTGGACTCTTTGCTATAATTGACCTTGTCTGCTTTTCAACCCACTTAAGAAAACACAAAGCTGAATTTGAGCATTTGTGGTTTGCCCTCACTTCTGTCAACATTCAGCTCTTCAAGCCAGTAAAACCTCAACATTAAAGTTAGAGCTATTTCTGTTACTAAGAGTTCTCACTCCTGCTGAACTTTTGATAAAACGGCAGTCTGAAATAGTTTTTTAAATGCCAGAATCATATGCAAGTACTGTTTCATCCTCATCTGGGGGGGGTCGCTCAGAGAAAGACCAGATAGTGTGCGTGCAGGGATAAACTGGTGAAGCTGTGAGGGTCTTTTGGGAGGAAAGACATTGTCAAACCAAACCTGGAAGCGCTGGAATCTCTGCCACTGTTGAAATTGCGCGGTGCAGAAGGCGCCGACGTGATCAAATGAAAGAGTGGCAACAACAAATAAATGACAGTGTTGGTTATAAATCATTAAACAAGAAACAGAAAATGAACACATCAATGTTATGTAAAAAAAACAGCTTTAGTGAGGACAGAGTTTGTTGTTTTCTCTTTAGAAGTTTACCAGAAACTGTAATGTCTAAATTAAAGCTACATGTGAATAATTCTATGCAGCACATAAAAAGGCACAATGAGTAGGGTTTATGATTTTTTTTTTTTTTTACTACCAGTATATACAGATAAGGTGCCAGATCGTGAGCACTCGAGGAAGCTACGAAAATGGCAAGCACAGCGCCGGAAAAATCCAAATATAGTGAGGCAAAAAGCCAACGGACAAAGCTCATTACAAAACAAGAGGGAATCTAAGGTTGCACCCTAAACCTTCGTTGAGCCGGGGAGGAAGGGCTGTCTTTATATGTCGTGCTTACACAACTGAAAAATCCTACTCCGACACAAACCTACTGATCTCACAGACTACATGTTTGGAGACATTACCTTGAGCCCTTCTATGACAGGTGCCGTGTCCCTCAGCGTCTCTGAATGAGCAGCCATGTCAGCTTTGACCGGCTCCGCTTCCAACTCCAACTCGCCCTCCTGGAGAGGACAGAGATAGAGGCAAGGGATTAAACAAAAATCAAGAAAGTGGAAGAAGTCCGGTTTATAATCTGTAGGATAACATAGACTCGGCTCCACATGCGTTTAGTTGAGGTTTTCACAAATAAACACCTCATGAGCTGGCGTGGAAAATAAGTTTATCAGGCTGGGAAATCGTACCAAGACACGGTTACATAGTACTCTGTCTGTTGCCTGCAAGTATCAAAAGCTGTTCCGTAAGTATCATTGTATTGTTACCCTAGCCGCCTTCTCTGCAGCGTCCGCCAGCCTCTCCATCTCCCTGTCCTTGTTGTCCTGGCGTATGGCCGCCTCCTCCCGTAGCGTGTTCTCCAGCTTGGCCTTATTGTCCACTTTGGAGAGCTCCATCTCCGCCACCATCAACTGGGCCTCCTTTGTCTGGGAAAGAGAAGGATAGAACAGAGTATTAAAATATATCTTTTTATAAAAATAAAAAAAGATAACCACAAACGAAACCTTAAATGCCCACGGCTGAGGTACAACACCTTACCTTGCTGGGAACTGAAGCCATTATCAACGCTCTGATCAAAGCCACCAAACTCCTTTAACAAATACGGTGATTATTTGTTTACCTCGCAGAAAATGTGAGTTCCCGTTCCGTTAGTTAGTGTTATTGTGTGACTTTGGCTTTTTAAAAGGGTTAGTTCACCAAAGTTAACAAAATTTATTAAAATGACTGTTTTGGTCAATGGTCTCTCGTGGCTTTGAGCAGACAACATAGATGGATGTAACAGTTTCAGTTTCCCGTCGAAAAGGGCTGTCTGTAGGCAAGGTAGAGCAGTGAAAATATTCTAGATATAGTGTACACGTTTTTATTAGACGTCTAAAATACGTCCACAACAGTATACTGCTTTGCTCTCGTGCTGGTACGCCCGTTTCTCCAAACTGCGGGCGCAACGACCACCATCTACTGTAGTTAATAAACCGACTATGAATGAGTACCTCATACAACCCCACTTCAAAACATCCGGACTATTCCTTTAACATACCACCATCTCGGGCAGCGTCTGCAGTGTGGTCTTCAGCTGGTCGGCGGGGGAAAGGGTGTCGGGGAGGAACATGGCTCGAGACAGCAGCAGCAGGGAGGTGGGGATCTGCTGTTTCAGATGAAGCTCGAGCCACTAGAAGAGCCGAATATAACGGGACAGAGGTGATGACAAGTATGTGATCAAACAGGGACAGCAATAAGACCATGTCAAATCTCCTTGAACTGATATAACCTCTGTAAATGAGAGGGTAGAACAATATTGTGTTAGCTTCAGATTCCTCTCAAATCAATCAAATAGATTAGATTTAATTTTGAACATGCACATTACTTTTTCATTTGTTTATAGAAGCACACACTTTTTGACCGAATGCAATCCAATTTAAAATGTTAATATCCTATTTAAGATCAATCACATCTAGTCCGTCAACCTTCATCAATGACATTTAACAGTGAAGATTTAAATAACACACAGAAGAAATGCTAAAATGGGGACAATAATGAGACAACATTTAAGTTCTGTAACTGAGGAAACATAAATGCATGCGTGCCAAACGGTTAAATCTTGAGAGTATCCTCCATCTCTGTTTGCTGTGGTTACCTGGATGAGTTGCTCTCTCAGTCGATCTTCTGTGACTCCGAGAGACCTCATCCCTCTGGCGCGACACGCTGCCTGCACCTCGTTCACGTTCAGACTCGCCACGCCTTCCTCTGCTATCAGCTGGGAACCAACAGAGTGCACAGAGTGATTCTGATGATCAACCACCTTCCATTCTAAATCAGGTCAGACATGTAAAATGAACTACAAGGCTCATACCTTGTCATCTGCACGGATGGTCCTCAGCTTCATGATGAGCTGGAAGCGGAGGAAGTTGTTCGTCCCGATGGACTGGAGCTCCAGGAGACGGCAGAGAGCCACCAGCTGAGGGCGGGTCAGGTTGTCCAGAGTCAGCTCGTCCTCGAACAGTTTGGAGAATCTGATGATCTGCTCGTTACTGGGACGTTCTCCGGAGTCCCGGATCTACACAGGTGATAAAAGGCATGACTTGTAACTTATGCTTTTCATGCAAAGATATAGGTTTTTAAAAACCTAAACCATGAGTGAATTATTAACGCAGTTTCTGTCCTCA
Source organism: Taurulus bubalis (assembly GCF_910589615.1). Classification (NCBI taxonomy): domain Eukaryota; kingdom Metazoa; phylum Chordata; class Actinopteri; order Perciformes; family Cottidae; genus Taurulus; species Taurulus bubalis. Next base: position 10,593,314 of record NC_136589.1, on the reverse strand, counting down.
TTATGTGGTCACTTCTCACCCACAAGAAATATTGACATTATTGCAACTGCTGCACAAACATTTCTCTCGGGACAAATAAGATAATAAAGAACCTTTTTGATCCTAAGGGAAATTCTTGTGCCAGAGATTGCTCAAAACTTTCAACAACATGTATTTTTTTTTAAACACAGAAATCGAACAAATATAAAGTATAAAGGAGTTATATTAACAGCATTGTAAATATAAAATCAATAAGATAAAGTTAATCTTAGGTACATTTACAAAAAATAAATCAAGTTTTGTCTTATCATGCAGCTTTTCTTATAACTGTAGAACAAAAATATCAGAATGAATGCTGAACGGTCGTGTTTTACACTATTTTACTGCGTAGAATAAACCTTTCATTGTTTCCACCACTAGAGGGCAGCACCGAGCACCGTCTTCACTCATTTCATGAGGCCCTGCCTCAGCGAAAACACTGACACCGACCTTCTGGAAGAAGGTGGAGAACTCCTCCGTCGCGTTCCCCTGAGCCACCTTGTTCCGCAGAGCGATCTCCTCGATGGTGTCCTGCAAGAACTTGGCCATCTCCAGTTTGACTCTCAGCTCCGTTTTCAACCTCTCCTCCTAAAACAATAGAAATAACTATTCATGATAACTATTACAAAGGACATTTTGCTGAATATTCTGTTCAAAAGAATGTTATTACCTATGTGGTAAAATGCATCTATAATCTACTGATAGAAGTATTGCAATATTGTTTACCAATTTATGTGAGGTCAATGTGTCTTCAAATCAATCACATTCTATTATTCAAATCTGAATATATTCTTATTGATCTGCAATTATTGATTTTACCAAGACTTATTATTTAGAAACAACAATTATAGATAGATAGATAGATAGATAGATAGATAGATAGATAGATAGATAGATAGATAGATAGATAGATTCCCACAATATACTAGTAGTAGCGGTGTAGGGCTGCAACAATTAGATCAACAGAAAATATTTTGGGCTGCTATTTTGATAATCAATAAATGGCTTTCATAATTTTTTTTAAGAATATTGTAAACAATTCTCTGGTTCCAGCTTCTTAAATATGAGGATTAGATGCTTTTCTTTGTCTTATATTATAGTAACTGAAGATCTTTTTTATTTTATTATTATTATTAATAAACGACAATTTGAATAAATCGCTTAATGGAGAACATAATCAGCAGATTAATGGATGATGAAAAGGATCATTAGTTGGCAGCCTTATTAGAGCTACCGGTACTGTGTCTCACACCACATTGGCGACAATGTGGACATAAAACCGGGCTTAAACTTTTAGCAGCATTGATTTCATGCATCGTACAGCTTCAGTCTAAATATTTGTATTACCTTCTTCGACTGTGTCTCGAAGGTGGACGGCAGCATGTTGGGGAAGAGCTTTAGAGCTACAGGGAGCAGGAACTCCATGAAGGGGACGATGATGAACACCAGGAAGGGAAGAAGTCTGAAGACGTCGGCACACGTTCTGAGGAACTGGGGAGAGAATTATTGAATTAGAACGGACTCCTTCAAAATGAGAACTCTGGAAAACTGTGGTAATCTTGAACGCCCATGGCTGGTGATAATAAACTGATGCTGTTGGTCTGCTTGTGTTCAAGACTAAAACCATTAACTTCCCACCAGGCTGACGTTTGTCTCGGCCGCCAGCAGAGAGCAGCAGCGAGAGGAAAAGCCACCATGTGAAAATGTTTACCTCATCTTCCTTTGTCTCTCCGTACAATCACTCTGCTCAATCCCTCGAGCTTCAACGGTCAGCACTTTTGACCTCGTCCCCATACATCTCCACGGCAACAGAAACCTCCTAATTCACTGGTGCGTTTTTTTTTTTGTTTTTTTTTGCATGGAGCCGTAGACCAAAGTGAACATTCTGCCTCACAAGGCTCAGAAACTGTCCTCTTGAGGCCAACAGGAAGCACGTTTGTTCTGCACAAACCTGAACAATCCTAGAAGTATAGAGGTACCAGGCAAACACTGGTCTGCTTCATTGTACGGCTGTCCAACCGTGGCTTTCTGACCGAAGGACCGGGGACACAATCCCCAACCAGCCATCTACAGAAATGTCCCTGAGGGGAGAAGGCCAGAACACAAGCCCTTCTTTCTCCACCCTTTCCACCTGCATGTCACTGGACCAGGGTGAAGGATTTAGGCCAGCATGAGTGAAAAGGCCTTTGTCCACAGCCCCATTGACATGTATATCATCTCCCATAGTTCCACATCAAGGGAGGGAGGACGGGGAGAGGAAAGATTAAAATAGAAGGAGCCTTAAAACGGAGGCCTGAGTATCGTAAGCGAATATGAAAGGAGGAGATTAAAGAGGCAAAGGCAGTCCAGGTTAGATGAATGGGGCGTAGATGGACTCGGGACATGCGCTCCGAGGGAGTCAGCTGCATTTGAAAAGGTACAGATGGGTCCGTGGTATGGGTTTAATGAGGGGGGGGACTGTGATCATCATCAGCACTGACCAGCAGCTATTAGCACTTAAATTAAAGCCTTATTTCCTACTGTGATTTAGGGGGGGGGTTAAGCTTCTGTTTTACATGTTTGGAGTGTTTTATCTGATGTAATGCTGTTACTGTGATTTTTAAAAGTTGTTTTATATGATTGTTTTGCATACATTTCCAAATTGTGATACATACTGATATTGTCAAGTGACTGTATGACTGCAGAAAATGTGTTTAACAATGTGTTTAAAACTTAAAAACCTTTTTTAAATAAAGAAAAGCCAAAGAAAAGGCCAAAAATGACATTTTGCGACATTTTAACAAGACATTGCATTATTTCATCGGTTACGCAAACTTTTTGCTTTTTTCTACTTCAAGGGATGCTGTTGTGGAAGCTACAACCACTGAACCAATGTTAGGATTAACCTCTGGTTGAAGCTCAAGTCAATGTAAATGTAGTCTTTTGAAGCATCAACTTCCTCGGTCTGTGCGATAGCGACCGAACAAGCACAGTTTTCCTGCTCATGGAGCTCGGCCTCATTTTGCAGCAGTAATCTCAGTTTTTTGGCTCAATCATTGAGGCCTTTATTGCTTCAATCGACTACGTCCACCGATTGGACATAAACATAAAAAATGAGGAGTTATCAACTCAAAGACGCAACACGTGAAGCTTCTTCCTGAAGAGATTTAGCATTCAATTATAGACACTAAGCGTTGCCGCCAGTGTCTATAATTGATCCCATTAAGTTTGAGAAGCTGTGGATTAAACATTACAGAACAAGTTGTCTGGGCTGTTGGATTTAAGCCATGCACAGTCATCTGTGATCTCTAAACTTATGCTGGGTATCCACTCTATAAACTCTGAGTCAAACTGGAAAAAAACAATGGCTGGACACAAGGTTTACCCACTTCTGTTTATGTTAAAATATAATTGTCTGTAATTGAACAGACCATTGAATGGTTTCTGCTAAAAGGACTAACAGAATACTATGTATTCTTACCAGACGTGGTCAAAATGTACCAGTAATTTAAGTTTGCTCAGCCCAGACCCCCCCTTAGAGACTGTAGCTACACTTGTCAAGCTTTCCAATTCCACAAGTCACTCATAATGCCGTTTTCAATGATACATGGAAATTGTTAGTTATTTCCCAAAAAATGGATCCTTGATTTCAGACAGAGGTAGACAAAAGCAAGCTTCTCATTTCTAGCCAGCAACAAGCAATTTGTGACATAACAACATATTTTGGCCCCTGCCCCTGGTTAAGCTAACATTAGCTACATGACATGCTTGAAAGCACCATCTTTGGCTGTCTTTTAAAAAATCTTTTCAGCCGACTTACATGCACTTGATGACGACGTGCGCGATGTCGCGCTAAAGGACAAGAGGCTTAAACTGCACGTCCAAAGCCCCAAAAAATGAGCATCTACCGTGCAATACATATATTTTCACTTTGAATACTGGAAGTCAGCTCTGAGTGTCAGGCTCCAATAGAGCTGTACACAATCCAATCGTGGAACAATGTTTTTGTAATGGGTGTATGAATGTGGGGACAAAGCATGTCCCTATTAAATAAATGCATTAAGTAAAACCATAATTTGAACAGATTTTTGCTCTCCAGAAAAAGCCTTTCATGACAACAGGAGATCTATACTTCTTCGCCTGATGACCTCACCTGTCTCCTCTCGCGTCGGGACAGCGGGTGTCCGTTCAACACCCTCCACAGCATTCGCCCCGCAATGGTGGTATCGATCCACAGCAGTCTGAAGCCGTGGTAGTAGTGCTTGACCTCGTCTCTGACCCACTGTCGGACCGTCCTTCTCACAGCCACTGCATCCGGCGTCGGGCTGTACACCGGCCCTCCTTCCTCCAACTTCTTCTTCTTCTTGTCCTTTAACGAACGCAGCGACTTCTCCACCTTGGAGTCGTCCCACCTCCTCCTCGAGGTGTGTATCCATCGAACACCAGGGATGTCCTGCGGTCGTGCTATTGTCCAGTGGGTCCCCGTTGTGATTGCGGGGTACGCTGAAGACGAGGCCCCCAACACAAAAGCACAGTAGAGGCGCTGCGAGTCCCGGCTCTGGGAGGGTCCCACAAATCCATCTGGTGAGGGGACGGAGGAACCGAGTGAAGACACCTGGGCAAAACGTCTGTGGGAAAAATAAAACATTGAAATACAGTTTATTGAAATACAATATCAGGCATTAGAAATAACTCAAGGAGCAATCAGAATGTAAGTCTTTGCTGCACAAAATAAAAACAATTAAATAATCTGGATATTGATTAACAAAATTATGGTGAATACTTTTTGCTGAAATAGATATAAGAAAAAGAAAAAAAACCTAGTACTTCCTCAAAATTATGAAAGAAGCATGTCTGCATGTCTCATTAAGTGATTATATATATATATATATATATATATATATATATATATATATATATATATATATATATTTGTTTTTTATTTATTCTAAGTTATATATGTGCAGAAAAGGCGGATGTGTGAATTGGGCCTGTATTTTTATTTTTTTTAAACATCGAAACAGCAGAAATCACAACGCTTTAAAAGCGTAATCTATAAAATGATGTTTAGAAAAGTAAAGGTGTATGAGGTGGCGAAACACAAGGCAAATCCCAGTTGGAATAAGCAAAAGACCAAGGAATCATTTCAAGTTTTTAAGACCTCTAAAACTGGATTCAAGTCAGTAATTGTTATATTGTACCGCACACTTTATAAAGTCTTACATCTTCATATAATATAAGTTATCTTCACATGTTTGGAGGAAATATAGACACTGAAGAAGCCCCTGAATATAACTGGCTTACGTTTGACTGGAGAGTCTAAGAGCTGTGCAGTTGAAACAGGCTCCATCTTGTACCTTCCCTGAAAAGTAAGAGACAAAAAACAAACAAACATGAGCAGCTGTGTTCTGATAATCAGCCATTAGACACACGGGGGACACAAACACACACAGGGCGTACTCAGGGATTTCGTCAAACGCTGTTGGTGAGAAAACGAGCAAATTCAGTAGCTATCCACAAGTTTCTGACAGGTCTGACTCATTAATGCGACTTAATTTCTGATTTAACTGACCCAGATATGAAACAAGCAAAGCCCCACAGCGCCTTCATCTGGTGGTTATGCATTAACATGATATGTAGTGAAGCCACTCCTGATAGTGTTTCTACGAATGTATATCTAAAAGTCAGTCGCAATCTTGCCTCGGGCTTCACTAATGCAATACCTGTATACGTTAGGCACACAGCTTGAACGAGATGGATTCATTAATCATCCAAAATATTCGAAGAATCTCTTCTAGGTCTTTGTAATTAATTACTTTCTCCTGTGGTCACATGTTTGTTTTGTTTTATTCTACATCCAGAAGTTGTCTTTGCTATACTTAATGTATCTTACAATATTTTGTAGTGTATGGAATCTGTACAGATCTTTGCAAAGTAAATAGTGTATTTTTCTTCTGCTCATGTCTTTCCGCTCATCTGTCTTGGAGGCCAGGATATCCCCCCACTGTGAGGCCCACAGCGAGGCTCCCGAACCCCAGAGGCCGGCTGTCAGCATGACACACATGAAGACTGAAGGCGGAGTGGCGAGACACTTCCGACCAATCACGTCAGATCACATGGCCTAACCACGCCTCTCTCTGTGGCTCTCACATGGCCCGCTGGAGTAAATCCAGCAAGGCCTGGTTGAACATGGCCGACCGTGGCTGGTAGGCCAGAGGACACAGAGTTTACTGGAACAGTGTCACCTTTGTGGCTGAAAGGCCGCCTACTGTAGCACAGAAAGAAAACCCTGGAAATACAGTAGATTACCTCACACTCATCCACCTGAGCTGTACTAGCAAACCAACCCCAGCCTCTGATCCTCTTGGGGGTTTTACAATTTTGGTTTCACATTCGCGCCTCTTTCAGTCCAAGATTTTTCACACCAGGGAGATCATTTTGTAATTCTGGTTGCACAACTATTAGATATCACGATGTGGATACTTTGGAGGATTTTTATATTTTACTTTAAGGATGACAAAGTCATACAAACATGACGCCAGACATTTGAAGCTACATTTAAAAACCCGAATAGGAGATTTGAGAAAAGAAATTGCATTCAGTACAGCTCTACACATACATAGAAAACATATACACACACACAAATATATATACACACACACATATATATATATTCTATCTATCTTTACATCAGCATACAACACCCTGTATTCTTAGGCCCTCGCGTCAGAGAAGGAAAAACTATAAAAATAAGTCAAAATAAATAAGTAATATAAGTAAAATAAAAATCAGGATGAGCCACAGATGAGGGCTCCAAGGCCTGCAAATACATGTTATATACAAAGTAGACAGACAAGTATTCAGAGCCTTCACATGTCTGGACATTTTAATTCTCTGTTTCTCTGGCAACATGGTCATTGGTTTATGTGTAGCCACATAATTGCATAATAGAGAGATCATGACTCATGACAATTTTTTCTTGAAGCTGTAATAGAAAAATCAAGTATTGAGTAACATTGTATTTGATATATGTTCTAACACTACCAAATGATGTATCATCTAGATCAATGTTGATCAATTGTATCTGGTATTTTATGAAGCATTGTCTACTGAACCTGCTGCACGAATCCTGATAGACGTTTTAAGCATCACTATTGCATTATGTAAAGCATTCTGTGCTGACATGGTTTTGATCCCCTTTGGATCTGGTCCGGACTCAAACTACACAAAGTCTGACCTTGAAAGCTGCCATGCCTGCATGACCTTTACCTGCTGCAACCACTAACTCATGTGCGATCCGCATGTGCAATTACCGGAATATCTAACAACATAATGGATGTGATGTAAAATATGTTGTTTTATTGAAAGTGTGAGTAAAAAGCAGAAAATGAACAGGGCTGTTCTTACAATTGGACAACTCCTATCATTAGAACCAGAACAATAAACACTACAATCTTTTGTCCTGAATCCGGGGCCATTATGAGCTACATCTACATTATTTCTTTATCGATATGTTTACTTGCCCAGTGGCCACTTGAAAACCCACCATAGCTTGGAAACTAAAACGACACAGACTCAAACAAGCGTGTTTATTGGACAGTATGTCAGTAAGCTCACGTCCAGACTGCGGTTTGTTTGACATATGCCCGACTTTCTGAGAATGCAGCTTTAGTGAGCTCTCAAATATTGAGCGTCTCCTTTCACAGTTGCCATAAAATATAATGTTTCTGGCTCAACCCTCTCAGTCACACTCGCGTGTAAACGGTGCTCAAACGAGACTCGTCTCAGCTGGAAAAACCACATAAAATGAGTAAACGCTTTAAATAAGAAATACACTGTTTTATATTGGACACAGTCACTAAAAGGACACTTACACCGGTGCACGTGTTATTGTTTCCCCAGTTGTTTATTGAGGCTCTGTCAGATAATGCTACAATCTTTACTACTTCTGACCTTGCAGCCTTCGCTTGATGACTGCTGCAATTCCACTATGCCAAGACATACTGGTCAATGTTCAACTGTCAATGCGGTACCTTAAAGCCGGTTGGCGCTCAAATCAGCACGGACATGAAAGCAGAATTGGTTAAGATTAGCCGGTCTCAGGTGGAGTTAAAAGAGGCACTGACCTTTCGTTGTGGAAGCACCACAAATTGTCTGATAGGCTAGCTAGGCCCAAAGCCAAGAGCTCAGACTCAGTTCGGCCAGTGCAGATAGATAAACTGCCTTTCTGACTCTCTCATCTATTTATAAGCACAGCTTTAATGCACCAACTAGAGACATGCAGACATAAACTATTTATTATGTGGCTTGTCCACTCAGTGAGATATACACACACACACACACACACACACACACACACACACACACACACACATATTTGGGAAATACTTTGAGTTCAGATGACACACCAATAGGTTGCACAAATAACTTTAGTCACTTAGTACCAGATAAAATACAAAGCCTCTATCCCCCTTTGTTTGAGATTAATGTTCTCTCTGTGTGTGGTCTCTGACATAGACGTGTAATTAAAACACTAACATGTCTAAACTAGCATACTCTAAATGGTGAGACGTGAAATGCATCATAAACCCACCACATCCCCACTGGGTTCTGCATTTGCAACGTCCCAGCCTTGTTCACACATCGACAATAAACAGACGACCAAGATCAAACTGTGCTTCACACATCAGAATATGGAACAATAATAAAGCCATCTTGCTGTACATCCGGGTATCTTGCGGATGCTGAACAAACAGACGGGGGCACAACAACGACGACGAGCGTCCCCACAGACTGCAGTGGAAGGAAGGGGGCGCTCGCCCGCAGATGAACAGACGTTGTCCTCAAATAACCTGAATCCCGAATCGTGTCTTCTGTCGTTTTTTTTTTTATTTTCACCAGAAAAAAACAAAAGATGCGGGGCCTGAAGCCCAGAGGTGATAACGCTAAACCTTCCGTGGAACACAGACGTTATGCAAAGACGTGTAGCTTAAAATAATGAATGGCAGACGGTTTAAAAACATTAATATGTGATGCTCAGTTATTCTGTCACCTCGAGTACCCCCACCATCTTCCCTGAAAACCCAAACAGGGCCCACCTGCCTCGGTACGTAAATACACGACTCATCTGTGTGCTAATGTGATTACGTTAATTAACGTTACGTCTTGGCTCTAAAGACATAATAGAAAGGGAGTGAACTGGAAAGTAACAAACGAACATAGAAGCCTTACCTTTACCTTTCCTGAATTCGTTCTTCAACGACCTGGAGGTTTTCATTAAAGGTGCCCGAGACCTCGTAAACAGGATTAACGCCATGAGGCAGTTTGGAGTTACCTTTTTAACAGTTAACTAGTTACACGCTAGCTAGCCGGGTCAGCTAGTTAGTTCAAGTTGTCGAAAACAAAATGAGTCGCGGACCTGGTACATAGAAAATACCCCCTAAAAAAGTCCTTTTGTACTTTTAAGAAGCTACGACGCATGTATAACTGTACATCGGGAAATGTAGCTCCATGTTATGCCCTTCCCTTCTACGTAACTAGTTGACAGCTAACCGAACCGGGCTCCCAAGTGACGTCAAGCTGGTGTTTGTGTGTTTGTTAAGCAGCTCGTGCCTCGTGAGCGTATAGTGAAGAGCAACATCCGGTACGTTGATAAAATAAAAGCCCGTGTTTCCGAGTAGTGGCGGGTGTTGCAATGTGGTTGTTTAACGCATATGTCTGTTTTTTTTCAATGCAGTTCATTCGAGACGTAATATTAAATCCAATCACAACATTACTTTATTTTGTGATGCTCTGAATCTTCTAAAATTATTTTTGGGAAACTGTGAATGGATAAAGGAAAGATACAGGAAGGTCTGTTTATGCCTGATCCAACGTGTAAAATATCTTACGAATTAACGTGCTTTATTTATACAAAAAACATATCCAAGATTGCTATAGAAATAAATCCATATCATCTTGATTATTTTTGCAAAAAAAGAAAATGTCAATACTTATTTGATAATTAATTGTTTGCACATACAATATGGGCAGGTTACAGCTTCACAAATAGGAAGCTTGGGTTGGTTTCCTCTGGAACATATAATAAAATGAATACATTGTGTTTATTTTAAAAATATTTGTATTTATTTATTCCACTTTAGATTAAAAATGATCCCAGTTATCATTCATTTTAAGTTGAGTGGGTAAGAGGATCCACTGGTCCTTAAATGTAATTAATCTTCCATCCAGTTACTGCTCCAGCAAACATCATGTTGGGTTAGGGGGTAAAATGCTTCAATATACTTGACAATTGGTACAGTAAGAGCAAACTAAATACATAACAAGATAAGGGTTTTGTCTGTTTCTTTGTTGCATTTTCGCACACATGTCTTCAGGACTGGTCTTGCATATGTGTATGATCCCCAAACCAGCAGGATACTCTGGGTGACTTAATTTGCCCCTCACTCATTAGCACAACTGAAGAAGCCCCTGAAGCCCAGCTGAGCCGGTGGAGCTCCTCAGCGGCCATCTGTCAACAGATAAGACTGCGATCAACACAAAAACGCATTGTGGTTGCAAGAAGCAGCTTCCAACTGTGAATGCGTAACAATATAAGTAGGATGCAAAACAATGCTTGAAATTCCCATAGATAGATAAAGATCAATAAAAATGGTTCTCCAACACACTTTGTGTCATTCAGAGGAGTAATAATTGTATCAGGGATTGTGGCTTTTATTTTGAAACGCTAACGTGTGCAGGAAGTTGCATGTATTATTTCAATTAGTTTCTGGTTTTACGTCCCTTAGCTTCCTCTAGTGGCGGTGCAGCTAGAATTTACTGTACTTCAGTGTAGTTCACTGAGTTATACACATTGCATTTACTTTGGATCAATGCTGATACTGATCTTCAGATTAAAATGTAACTATAGGACCTCAACTCACATCAGGCCTCTGGTTAAAAATGACCAGTGTCACCACATCCTCAGAGGAATTCCACTAGAATTTGAAATATACAACCACGACGACTATTGTGTAGATATAGCATTAACAAGGTCCAGGATTCAGACTTGTCACTGTTTCACCTGATCAACAGTAAACATTTAGGATAAGTGACCGAACATGAGGTTGTTTGGACTGACTTGGGGTTTTAGGGCATAGGTTAGGTAATAGTTCCAGACTTTTTTTTTCCATGTAACTACATCATGTACCCCCTCCCATTCGAAGATCAGCCAACTATTGTTGTATTGCCATTAAGTGGCGATGTATTTGACCTGAGCATGTGAATATATTTGTATTTAACTTTTACTGATGTGACTAGTTCAGGGAAAACTGATTCTTACGGCTTAGCGTTAAAACGTTATACATTTAATTACGTAGTCACAGTTCGTTTATATTAGTGTTTTAATATACAAATACACATGCACACAGTGTATGTAAATTGTGAGCAATAACGATTAAAATAATAATGTAATAGAAAAAGTCGTGGATCTACGTCAAAACAGACGGGAGACCCCGGGGTCAGCCACTTCCTACGGTTGGGTTTTTTCTTTTTTTTTGAAAGAACCGGTTGGAGCCGCTGAGCTCTCGACCAATCGGAAGTGAGTATTTTTCGCGCTGGTCGGCCCCAGAGTTTGAGTTTCCCGCAAGCTTTTGATTCGGCTTGAATGAAATCCTTCGCTTTTGCAGGATGAATACGGACATATTTCCCCTTTAACGACGGAGAGGAGACCCAACAGGTAACTACAGAGAAACGGTATTGCATGCTGTTGTCATCCCGGAGAATATTAACCGGCGGGAGTTTCTTGTAAATACACTTGTTCGCCCCGACCGACCATTTTAACCTGCTAACGTAAGCTAGCTAGCAAGCTAACGGCAGGGCAATTTGACTGGGCTAGCACGGTTAGCTTCTTCTTAAACGAGCTGTCATGGCGCCCACAAATTGAGTAACTTACATATGCGAAACAACAGCACAGCAATTTTAACACACTCCTGTAATCATCCAGCTGTAACGCGCGTCCGTTTATCAATTTAGTCACGTGTTTTTTGTTTTTCTCGGGGGAGTGTATAACTGTTTTTAGCTAGCTTTTGGGGTAGCGGGTTGGACTATTTGCTGGATTGCGAAGTAATGGCTGACTGTAGCATGACAGAGACACGATTGTGTGGGGTGGCTGGGGTCCGTGAGATTCCCACATCGTGGCTTCCGCTTCAGATTGTAGTCGGGGCCCCAGTATGACATGATGGTTTAACGTCTGAAGATGGTGTTTTACGTTGTTACACGTATTAGTTAGAATAACCGAGCTGTTAACGTGAATTAGACAGCAGCCCTGCCGTTACATTACAACCACCGATCAGCAAATTAACGTCATCTTGCGACCTAAACCGCAACGTAACCTGCTAAGCTTCTGACTGAAGTGGGACACATTCAATTCCATACATTATTCGCACACCAATAAGCGTTACTCCGACTTGTCAGCTGCTTCCATTTCCGCGGCTTTTCTAGCCAGTGATGTGGTGGTTACGCAGCACAGCTAGCCACCCACTCATTGGGCATTCGCTGCATGCGGTGGAGCTTTGCAGACAGCCTCCTGCATTATCCATTCACTCCTCCACAGACTGCAGCTAGTCCCCCTTTTTCCAGGAGAGAAAGCAAACTTTTAAAAAATTGTCGCGGTAAGAAGTTTCCGCCCGCCTTGTGGTTTTTGTTCCTGCGCCTGGATGAAATTTAGAATGGGTTTTACTTGATCTCTTTCACATTAGTTGGGATCAACGTACGGGTCTGTATTTAATTGAGGCGTTTGTATTCTTTTACCAAACAGAGGTGTTGTTGCGTGCGACTTTTGGTCTTATTAAAAGCATCCAGAGCTACGCCGCTGGAACATTGCGTGACAGGTGCAGTCTGCTCAATGTTCGTGCGCCGCTGGGGCAAGTGAGTGAGGGCCATTTTGTGGAATGTGTAACGTTTTGTTCTTAGGATTCATATCCCAGAATACCATTTTATAAATTGCCTGAATGAAGAGCTCCAACCAATGTTCTGCATGCTATGTTTAATGTTGTCTGATTTGGAACCTGTGGAGTAAGAACTTTCTGTCCTGTCCTGTAGCTCAGTGAGCCTGGAGGGGGTTAAATGGGATGGACGGCAAAGGTAGCTCCCTGCCTTCAATGCCCGAACCAGCCAACCCGATCAGCATGAAGCAGCCACCGGAGTCCCTCAGTGTACGGAAAGGTGGGGGGGACATGAGCAGTGACCCTGCTCTACTAATAATGGACAAAGCTGCTGCTCAGCTGGCCGCCACACTACAAGACGGTGTCCTGCAGAAGATGGCTGGCCACAGTCATAACAACCACAGCCACGAGAGGCTCAAAGACCTCACCTCCTGTGTGCTGAATGGGGACCAAGACACGCTGCCTAAGCTCTGTGCTCCAGAGCCACCCACGTTTAACGGCACTGAAGCCCCTGCTACGAATGGCACCCATCAGCACAATTGCACTCCTCATACCGAACATGAACTGAAAGCAACGATACCCCAGGTGGTCAAGCAGCCGTTGTTTGAGCCATGCTGTGCCAATGGGACCAGTTTGTCCACAGCCACCGAAGATACCATGTCTGCACCAGAGAAGAGGCAGGACCCGAAGAAAAGGAGGGGGGGACCTCACAAACAGATCCTCAGTTCGTCTGCCATTCCTGTGGAACCACTTGACCACACCAATGCTGTAGCTGGAACTGGAGCAGCTGATAAGGTTTTTGCTTTTAATCCTACTTTTAAAAAACAAAGGGTCTTTTTTAAGCGAGAACTTTTGTTTGTCTGTGGCAAACATATTAACTGCAATAATTCTACCTCATACTGGTTTAAAGACTAACAAGAACCCAATAATGAGCTACAGTTATGCTGACTGATGGTATTAAGACAAAAGGACCATACATGTACGTTTGACCAAACAGTAATGGACAGCTGAATAAAGTTTTCTAACCAAAATATAGCCTCTTTAACCTTAGATGGACAGATGCAGAGACTCAATGTATTGTATATGAATTATTGTTAGCCAATAATTGCAGGTGTAAAATATTGGTAGTGGTGCAAATGTGTCTGAAATACTGTGTGAGAACATAATTGATTTTAAGAAGGAAAGGGTGTTTATCCTCTATAATTTCTATTTTTATCTATTGATTTAACTGATTCTTTTTTCTCTTCTCTAGCCTGATCTCATCCCACAGTTGACAAAGGATGATACAGACAAGTCCCCTGTGCTGATCAGTTTTTCTGTTGGTGATTTGGTTTGGACCAAGGTGTCAGGATACCCCTGGTGGCCTTGCATGGTGGCAACAGACCCAGAATTTAACAATCACATCAAACAGAAACAGACAAGTAAGTAACAGTCTCTACCACCTGCATCAATTTGCCTTAAGTCATCGGTTGAAGTTAAGAAATCAATGTTTTTATACCATTTATAAATTTAATTTGATTGTGTTTTCTTGATTCCTCTTTCAGCAGTCAACAGCAGGTTGGGCCCCCTTTACCATGTTCAGTATTTTGGAGACGCCCCAGAGAGAGGCTACATCTTTGAGAAGAACATGGTGTCCTTCACCGGAGAGGATCAATATCAGGAGCTTAGCCAGGGCAACAAACAGCCAGCCTCTCGTGTTATCCACAAAAGGGTAATTCGGCTTCTTCTCCTACGTGATGTCCCTGCCTGTTGAGGATGTGGTTTGCTGCCATTTAGAAAGACTTGGCTCAGAAGCCTTGAAACATTAAAACATTGCCTGATTTGTTTTCATTTCATTTTCAAATACGAGCAGACATCCTCATTATAGTCTTTTTTTATTTTTATTTTTTATAAACACCAACAGGAAGTAAATACTTTTTGCCACGTTTGTTACTGTTATTGTAACTGACACATGCTGCTTATCAAGTTTGTAATTTTTATTTTAAATATTGCCCACTGTGTAAAATCAAGTATTTGTTACTGGCGTTCTCTTGGTAGCAACATGTGTTCCCCAGTTGAACACGATGATTAAACATTACGACTGTGTTTCTTTTGTAACTTGTAGTAAAACCTTGCTATTTTCTCCCGATGCCATGCAGACGGCTCCCTCTGTGCCCCGTAAACTCCAAGCTCAGTGGAACATGGGTGTCATTCAGGCCAAGGAGGCCTTCAGCATGTCACTGGATGAGCGCATGGTAAACTTCACTTTTCTGTATGATGATGATGGGCCCCATCTGAACCCCTGCATCCTGGAGAAGTTGGGTCCAAAACAGAGCAACGAGATGGACCAGGAAACAGAGTCAAGACTCAGCCCAGATATCCTCTCACTGCCGATGGGCGCTGCCGACAACCCCACAGCCGCCTCTCAGTCCCAAGACAGCACTTCAACAGGGAAAAAGACACAAGCACCCAGAACAAAACTCAGCTCGGGAGAATATGGACGAAGGGGCAAAGTCCATCTAACTAATTTGCTGTCGAAAAAGCAAGTGAAAGACACGGTTTCTTCCAAAGAAATGCTTCATCCGCAGCCAGCCTCACAGGTTTGTACAACCATCAATTTTTGTTTGTTTTCATGCAGACTTACAGACACGTGTTCAGAGAGTAGGGAAATGTATGAAATTATCAATATTGGTCTTAAAAGTTCTTAAATCAGACAACATATAAAGTGGAAGGTAATCACAGGAAACAGCTTTTCAGCTCAGAATAATTCTGGGACAAACACATAAATAGTGAATCTCATCGTTGACCCACCCGGAACTCTGATTTTATAGCTGCTGGTGTTGTGAAGAACAGGCTTCAGGTATATACTAATATTAACCTACAACTGACTGCATATTTTAACCTTTCAATGTTAACTCAAATTAGAAAATTCTGTAGCAAATTCAAGGAATACAAAGCATTTTATATCAGAAACCGTTGTGGAACCCTGAAAGACTAATTGTATGATCATATTTTGGTAGCCTGAGAAAGCTTTTGCCTCCTTTTTTTTTTTTTTTTTTTTTAAGATGATGCCATTTGGTTGTTTTCTTCTTAGGATCCCACCACTTCTGCACCAGATCTACAAGCTGAAACAGTCATACCTCAGAGGAAAAAGAGGATACCTAGACAGGCTCAGTCTCCCACAAAGACGGTTAGGAGAAGGAAAAAATCTGCAACGGACCCCGTGAAGAAAAGGAAATCAAAGCTGGTTTCTTCGACAGACAATATAACAGAGCCAGTCTCACTTCCAGTTTCAGTTCCAGGTTGGTTGAAAGTTGAAACCCGGATTGGGTCGGTTAAATCTGGGCTTGGCTGGTATGTGTTTACCAGAGCTGCAGAGTCTGCTGCTTTAAATTGCCACATGTGGCTAGTAAAATAGTGAAGTGGTTAGGTTGTTGGGGAATTTATCACTGTGTGACCAGTATATTTAAGAATTCTCCCCCCTGGTTGTATAAAGATGGTACATTTTTGTTGTGTGAGAGAAAGCTTTTGAAATGAATCATTAAGATACTCTAAAAGCATTTTGTGTTTTAACCATTAACCGCTAAATCAGAACCAAACCAGGGAGTTTTACCTTTTTTAATATTTTTCTTTTTAGTCAAGAGACAGCGAAAGAATGCATCTAAACAGTCGCCAAAAGACGCTGCGGCAGACAAGGTTCAGCCGCCTAAAAGGAGACGTAAAACAAGCAAAGATGCAGAACAGGTGAGGTTTCCCTCTGGTGCAATGTTATTTTTGATTCAAAACTGTTTTGGCAAAGTAATAGCTGGCATTAAGAAGGACCTCACTGAGGATTTTCTTGCTGCAGATTGGCGTTTTTCTTTTTTTTACTACTAAACCTCAGTACTAAAATGGATAGTCAGCACTTTGTAATAAAGTGTTGATTTTTATGTTTATCTTTTCTATACACCTTTCCAGGGCTCGACTTCAGAAGGAACAGACAAAAAGCAGATAAGAAGGAAGAAAACCGACAAAGACTTAACAAAAACCAAGAAGATACTAACAAAGTCTAAAGCTCTCCTCACTGGTAAACCACCATCAGTCTGTTCTGAAAAACAACATTGCTCTTCAAAATTTACATCTGAAACCTCTGCGATTTGTTGTGTGGATCTTTTTTTGTTACGTACTTAGTTGTCTTTGTCCAAACACTTTGTCTTCACAGAAGACAAAGACGCAGAGAAACCAAAGCGTAGGAGGAAAAGGAAGCAGGATGGAGAGACTACACCCTCCAAGGCAAAGAGAAGGCGGGTCACCCCGTGTCCTGATCCCGAGGTGAGGGGTAATAACCCCAGATTAGTACAAAATTTACTAATAAACCAAAGCGCTCAGGAGCCACAAATCTTAATCTGATTAAATTTTACAGATTGGTATTGCTAAATAGTTATTACAGTTAGTTGGATTGTATTCATTTAATTTCACATGTTTTTTTTTTTTACCAGTGGTACAAGTTGTCTTCAAGCATAATCTTTGAGACATTTGATTGTTCATCATGTTGCATATAGTGTGAATTAAATTATAATTCTTGTGACTCAGCCTTGTCTCATTTATTCAAAATCCACCATGCGTTTGCTGCAGGGTTCTGGAAGTGAAGGACGTCCGGATTCTCCGAGTGACAGCTTAGACGGGACAAAAAAGGGTGAACGGAAGAAAGAGTTTGTCTGCCAGGTAGGTCTTTGAGTTGATGCAACAGGCTCTCACAAATCTGCGCCCTTGTATAATCATTCGTGGGATATATACATGTTTTCAGCTACTTCCACTTAATAATAATACAAATTTCGATATCAATCTTTGATCTTTTATTTTGGCCATATGCACTGAAATGTCCTGTGTTTTGATATCTGTATTTTATTTTCACTACAGACGTGTGAGCAGGCCGGTGAGGACTTGGTGCCCTGTGAAGGCCAATGTTGTGGGATGTTTCACCTCCGCTGTCTGGGCCTGTCATTGAAACCTGACGAGAAGCTGCTGTGTCAGGAGTGCAGCACCGGTGAGGAGCTCACACTGTCCAGAAAACAACGATCGATTTGGGGGAGATACAGCCTCTTCTATCTCGTATGGTCTCTAAATGTTGCACTTAAAGCAGTCCAGGATATTTGATAATGGTTATGTGTGTGCAAGATCCTTTTATGGGATTGTATCCATGCAGTTTCATTTTTGTGTACATTCTTTCTAACCAATAGCTGACCTGTGATAACCGATCATTATCCGTCAAGAATAGTGCCTTCGAGGGCTGAGAGTTGGTTATAGTTGTATCTGTAAAGTTTTCGGGATAATAGAGTAACGTTTGTAACATTCCTTTCCTCCTTATTATTCCCTTCCTGTTTCTCCTCTCAGGAATTCACTCGTGTTTCACCTGTAAGCAGCCCGACAGCGCTGTGCGGCGCTGCCACGTTCCACACTGCGGCAAGTTTTACCACGAGGCGTGTATCCGCCTCAACTCCCTCACTGTGTTCGACAACAAGGGCTTCCGCTGCCCGCTTCACGTCTGCCTGAGCTGCCACTACGGCTGCCGCACCAAGCAGAAGTCCTCCAAAGGTACAACACCAGATGTTTTTTTGTTTTTTTACTGTTATGACTGTTACATTTGGCTGTGGGACTTAAGTTTATTTATGGGCTCTATAAAGGATCAAATGCGCTAGTTGCCAAAGGTTACGAACACTTATTTTCATAGTTATATTATTATAACTATGAAAAAAAAAAATGTATAATATATTTCGCAGCAGACATGTCTTGATGTCACTTATACTCCTCATGATGGATGTCTGTCTAATCTGGTGTCCTGCTCGCTCTCTGTTTTTATAGGGAGGTTGATGCGTTGCCTGCGCTGCCCCGTTGCATACCACGTTGGTGACCTGTGTGTGGCTGCGGGCAGTGAGATGATCACCAACACCGCCATCATCTGCACCAACCACTTCAACGCCAAGAAGGGCTACAGCCACCACAGTCACGTCAACGTCAGCTGGTGCTTTGTCTGCTCCAAAGGTTCGCCACCTCTCCTTTAACACCAGTGAGGGCAGTTACAATAGCCATATATCGAAATGTGACAATTAATGGGTATTTATGTAGCGTTAAAACCAAATTTCTGCTGTAAAACCGCCATCGGGGTTACCTGCTTTTGGTTATAAGTTTAAATGGCCCTTTCCCCCCCCAAAATCTGGCTTTATCGTGACACATTTCAACAATAGAAAAGATTGGCGGGCTTGAATATTATATAAAAAGTTACATACAATCGGAAAAACATACAGAAATCTGACTTGTATGTCCAGACCCGTCATCACATGGTTTCCCTCGGGATCTGGTTCATTTACCACACAGATGCTGACTCATCTCGGCTCCTGATCAGTTTTGTTATTAGATGACAGCAAAAGTAGACGCACTTATTAAGATTATCACGGAATGCTGTGTTGAACAATTCATTTTATGAATGTTAATAAAACAAAACAGTGATTTATTTATTTAATTTTTTATTTTGTATCATATTAGAAATTTATTTTTCAACACAGGCGAAGTGACTGGAGACTCTGCTTTATGTGATGTCAATAGAGAATAGAGCAACAAAGTGTGGTCCAGGTCTGATATTTAGTATCAACAGTTAAGATCAGAGGAAAGGCTGAACTCCAGAATTTGTCAAGCAAGAGTTAAAGTCCCAGTGAAACGAAAGTAAGAGGGTCTTTAGCTGCTGTATTATGACGTATTCCCCAGTGAAACAGAATATTTGAGTTGTGTAGTAGTACAAGAGGGATTTGAATAAAAGCCTTCGCATTTGATTGGACCCCTAAAAAGTGTATCTACAGAGGACTATGTTGTGGTTCGCTTCACACGCACCTCGCTTGTCTCTCAAAGTTGCAGATTGATAATATGATGTCATCATATTATTGGTTTAAACTGGTCGATACAAGCTTAGGTGAGCACGCTTCATATTTCGTTTGACAAGAACAAAAGATGATTGGAGTTTGAGATTTCTTTTAAATACAAAGAAATTGATTATCTTTCCAAATATTGTTAAATATGTGCACAATATGACTGGGGATGTGATCTAAAAGGGTTAAAAATATAATTCAAGACCTTGCGTAAATGCCTCCAAGACACTGGTACCAGTCCTCCTGCTTTATCCTCTCAGCCTCACCACTAAAACACTCACAGAGCAACACTGTGTGGATTAACGAGTGGGTACGTGGCAGTGTTTTTGTCTGCTAGCAAGTTTTATTGTGCTAGTTTTATCACCCTTGCTCAGATGACTCGACTGTAAATTGGAGCTCTCTCAGCAGCTTCGATGCTTCTGACTTGTACCTAAATGTTCGCACGTTTCTTGTGTTGCAGGAGGGCAGCTGCTGTGCTGCGAGTCCTGTCCTGCCGCTTTTCACCCCGACTGCTTAAACATCGCTATGCCTGATGGGAGCTGGTTCTGCAACGACTGCCGAGCCGGAAAGAAACCCAAATACAGAGACATCATATGGGTAAAACTGGGAACATACAGGTCAGAGAAACAGATCCCTGGTTCGGTACTGTGTTCTCCATTGTGACCTCGACTCACACCTCCTTTTTTTTTTTTTTTTAATCTGCCTCAGATGGTGGCCTGCAGAGATCCAACACCCCAGAAACATCCCCACCAACATCCAGCACCTTCGTCACGAGATCGGAGAGTTCCCGGTCTTCTTCTTCGGCTCCAAGGACTACTTCTGGACTCACCAGGGCCGAGTGTTTCCATACATGGAGGGAGACCGGGGCAGCAAGCACCAGAGGACCGGCATAGGCAAAGTCTTCAAGAACGGTGAGGATCTAGACTACCTGCTAAAAAAAAAAAAAACATCCTATTTAATTCCATTTCTATAATCAATTGTTTAGTCATAAAAACGCATGAAGGAAGGAGTCTCTTCTTTTGATTTTTACAGTTTACGTTTATATACACTTAAAGCGAACTTTTTTTAATCAAATTTGATATCAGGACTCTTGTAACAATATGTCAAAAAGAAGATTAAGAAAATCTAGAAAAGCAAACCTGTTATTTAAATGTTTTCAGATTTGGGTGTTTTGAAATTGCACATGTTGCATCAATCACTGTTGAGCATCATGTAAAGCTGAATGTTTCCGGAGATGTATTGAGCCTCTATACTGTCTTGTTTCCGAAGCTCTGCTGGAGGCCGAAGTTCGATTCAAGGAGATCAAAATCAAACGAGAGGCCAAGGAAGCACAAGAGAACAGCCGAAAGCCTCCCCCGTATAAATTTATCAAGGTGTGAAATATAAAAGTTTGCATCTTTTTGCTTTTGTCTCTTTTTGGTTGAATACATTTTTAATGTGACCAACCCAAATATCCAGGTCGTACATGTGAAGCGTTTACTCTATATTAATACCCTCCAGAACAGATGAAAGTTATCCTCTATAACTCTTTTTTTCTGGTTTTCAGGTGAACAAACCCTTCGGTAGAGTTCAGGTCTACACCGCGGATGTTTCCGAGATCCCCAAGTGTAACTGTAAGCTGGCAGACGAGAGGCCGTGCGGGTTCGAGTCAGAGTGTCTGAACCGCATGCTGCAGTACGAGTGTCACCCTCAGGTGTGTCCCAGCGGGGAGCGCTGCTGTAACCAGGACTTCACCAAACGCCTCTACCCGGAGACCAAGATCATCAAGACGCCTGGCAAAGGCTGGGGCCTGATCTCTCTCCGGGACATCAAGAAGGTGAGGCAAGGGGCCGTCCTCCTTTTTTTAAAACGGTCTTTTCAGCCGGTCTGGTGCAAATGTGCAAACTATCAGGGGAAGATTCATCCCATACGGCCATTTTAATTTTGGAAATTAGTTCTGGAAAGTTGAAGACTTTGCCATTTATAGATTAAAAAAATAAATTAAAAAAATACATCATCCCAGTTGTGTCTTCGCCGTGAACACGTGCAGGAATATTTTTCTGTAAGTTTTTGTTTAATCCCTATTTTAATCACTCGAAATTAGATAAATCAGCCATGCCGATATTCGGTCATTGCTGGTATATTAGTATCACATATGGCAAGAAATGGACGTACAGAAATTAAAGTTCATTTTAAATATATTTGTTAAATATAATTAAAGGGAAGATTATCAAACATGTTAATTCATGATAATAATTACCTAATATTTTATTTATTTTTTATCTGTTTGGATGCAAGAAATATTTTTGGTGCCTAATTTTTTAATGACATTACTTTGGGGGGGCATTTTCATCTTTGTTTGAGAGATGCCAATGTAGAAATTAAAGCTCATATACCCAGAGCTCAATAACTTGCAAAGACAAAAGAATATCAGGCTCACATTCACTGCGTATTTCAGTTTAGTTTAGATTTTAACTTGATACTAAAGGGTATTTTTCCCCAATCAGTGTCATAAAAGCCCAAATAAATCCCCCTTTTGATTATTAATGTCAACCAATAAAACTTTAAACAGGGTTCTTACGGTCATGGAAAACCTGGAAAAGTCATGGAATTTTAAAATGGTTATTTTCAGGCCTGGAAAAGTCCTTGAAGAAAAAAAAAAGTCATGGAAATGTGTTATATTCATGTGTTCATGTCGTTCATTTACGCTGAGTTTGAAATAATGAATGTGCTTTTAAAAGAAAGACTCACAAAATATAAGCAGGCATACATACAGGCATCTATATACATGTTTATTATTTTAATCAAACTATAGTCTCATTCATTTGTCATTTAAGGTATACTGTATACTTTGTATTCTCATTGTTAGTTTAAATACTACATTTTCTCACTTTTTCATGTTTACACTCAGATTTCACTAAATGTTTGGTTATGGAAAAGTCCTGGAAATCCATTGGTCAGAATGTATATGAACCCTGTTTTAAAAGGCGCTGTAGCAACAATACCGGGGACATTTCTAATATCAACACGTCACTGGTCTGGTTTCTCAAACAGGGCGAATTTGTGAACGAGTACATTGGAGAGCTGGTCGACGAGGAGGAGTGCAGGGCGAGGATCAAGAACGCCCACGAGAACAACATCACTGACTTTTACATGCTCACTATCGACAAGGTTGGTGACCAAACGGACAGTGGAGTGTTTTAGTTGTTGCTCCGCAGTGTGTCGGTGCGCTGTTTACTATCAGCAGTGCCATTTCTTCTGGGAGCTAGATCAACAGACTGGTATTGCATTGGGAATGTTACATGACAAGCAACTGTAGCATTACAGGAGTCAATACTACAAATGCATCTGTTTAAAGCTAATTATATAAATAACGTTAATTGTGTTATGTTGTAATGTTGGTACAAGAAACTAATCTACAAATTGTAAAAGCTATAGATTAACTTGGAGGTACTTACTCTCCATGGTTTTTAAGGACCGGATCATTGACGCCGGTCCGAAGGGGAACTACTCTCGCTTCATGAACCACAGCTGTCAGCCCAACTGTGAGACGCAGAAGTGGACGGTGAACGGCAACACGCGGGTCGGATTGTTCGCCGTCTGTGACATCCCAGCGGGTGAGGACGAGTTAGAAACAAGACCGACGGGGGCTTTGCCTACACGTTGCTTTCACAATCCAACAATATGATCATTGACGCCAAAATCATTTTTCCTAAGATCTTTTTTTTTTTTATTATTATTTCAGGCACAGAGCTGACTTTTAATTACAACCTTGACTGCCTCGGGAATGAGAAGACCGTCTGTCGCTGCGGTGCTCCCAACTGCAGCGGTTTTCTTGGTGATCGACCCAAGGTGAGCTTTATAAACCGAGCTGTAGGTTCATTATTAGATTTAAGCTGTGTTTTGGGGACTGTTATGCAAATTACGGGTTTATTTAGTTGGCCATATCTTTTTAGATTGGAGATCATGGCCAGTTTTTTCTGGAGCAGTTTGAAAGACTTGAGTTGGGTGTTTTGAGGCAAATTTAGGGATGTTTAAAAGTTAATTGCAACCTCCTCACAGAATAACTGGTGTGTGGAAGTTTACATGCAGCATATCAAGCTTCATTCACTGTCATTTGCACAGCCAAATTCATTTATGCTCCACAAGAAAAACCCCAAAAAACTGTGAATTCAGGAGTATTTTTCTTTTAAGTAGTTTTGAGTGAATCCATTTTCTTTCTTGCATTTAGAAGATTCACTTTAAACCCCCCTTTTGATGAAGAAAAAAAACGTAGATTTAAATTTATCCCAACCTGGCATCTCCTCTGCAGAACTCGAATGGCCCGACGACCGAGCCGAAAGCCAAGCGGTTGAAGAGAAAGTATAAAAGGAGGAAAACCGAGGGGAAGAAGAAGTCCGATGACGACTGTTTCCGCTGCGGAGACGGAGGGCAGCTGGTGCTATGTGGCAAGAAGACCTGCACCAAAACTTATCACCTGTCTTGCCTGAACCTCACCAAGAGACCCTTTGGTAAGAAACGCCGGAAGTAAGACGCTACACTTTGTGATTGTACTAAAGTACATTAACTGATATTCTAACCGCACGCAACCGGAAGGAAAGCGTTGTCCATTTATTTTTGTCTGCCTCCATATGGGTAAAAGCATCCTTGGCTAAGGACACTTTTGCGATACAGAAATAATAAAGGGAATATCAGCAGAAGGTAATGAAGTGATTGAAGTGTTGACAGGTGCCTACAAACAAACCCCCTCAAAGCTGGTCTCCAAACTGTACCGTGGTTTACAAAAACGAAACGGAAGAAACGCACTGTAAATATGTATAATAAATGTAAACTGAAATGGGAAGTAGAACTGAACATTAAATTGTTGAAGAGTGATTGGCATTCCATATGTAGAACGCAACAAACTTCCACTAGTTCTAGGAGATGGCGGGAATTTGGTTGGAAGAACTTAATCCGCTTTTTTATTACACCCCACACAATGTATAAAAATTCAAACATTCTGGGACAGAGTTATTCAGACTCTGGAGGAGATCTTATGCTACAAGATCTCCAGAGACCCACGGACTGTTTATCTGGGACTGATACCTGTCGCTATAATTCAGAAGAAGGACATCTACCTCTTTAAAATTCTGGCACTCATGTAAAAAGGCCATCACAAGGAGCTGGCTGAAAAGTGATCCTCCAAACACAGGACAGTGGCTGAACAGATATACTACATGGAAAAACTGACTTAATTTTTAAGGATCAAAGCAGGGACCCATGAACAACGCTGGGTAAAATGGACTTCATTCAGGGAAAAGATGAGTAATGTTCTCAGCTGACCTGTAAAGAATGGACCAAAAATTAGAATGAACGATTGGTGACCCCCTATTCATTTATTTACTTTATTTATTTATTTAGTCCACTGTTTTGTCATTTACAATGTTTTGTCCCATTTTTTGTTAACTAAAAATGTTACTGCATGTTACTGTTAATGTAGAATTTCTTAAAACGTTTATATATTTTTTTTTTTTATTATTTTTTTTTTAAACGGAAAACTCGTATACATCTAAGTTATATTCTTCCTTTTAACCAAAAACCCAGTCATGTGGTTGACATAAAACATGCATATGCAGGCACACATCCACTTTTTTTAAAATCTTTTTATTTTATTTCAAAATAAATTATTTTGATTTATTTTCTACATGCCTTGTTGTTATGTAACATTTGTTGATGAGTAATCAAATGGCTGCTTCAAAGGGCTTTCTAAAACGTTTTTTTTTATATAAAAAAATACATTATTGATTGTAAAGACATAAAATCACAGCCTTTTGAATTTGTAAAATGTTCTTGCTCACAAAGTTAACTACTTATGCTAGGTGTATTTTAGATTTAAGCCAGGTTTGGCTCTATCTATGTGTATATCAGCAGTATAACTTTTAGTTAACATCTTTTTAGAAATAGTTTTACAGATCTTTCTCGTCGTCTTTGTCCAGCTTTTTGAGTTTATTCGGTTCATTCATGTTCTAAACTTGTTGTGCTTTGCCCTTGCTCCCTGCAGGCCGCTGGGACTGCCCCTGGCACCACTGTGACGTCTGCGGGAAAAACTCTGAGGCCTTCTGCCAGCTCTGCCCCAACTCCTTCTGCAAGGCTCACCAGGAGGGGGCGCTGCGCTCCTGGCCCCTCACCGGACAGCTGTGCTGCCAGGAGCATGAGGAGCTGGAGGGAACGAACCACCAGGATCAGGGCGTCAGCGCTCAGGCTATCGTGACCGCGAAAACCCCCGCCGCCGTCAGCAGCCGTCCACCCAAAGGCTCCAGGAAGGCGGACGGAGTCGAGGTGAAAATAAAACGCTCCAAGAGGAAAGCAGCAGAGGCCTAAAAGGGACCTTTGACCCCATCCCTCCCCATCCTCTGTAAGCCAAAAGACCAAACTAGACTCTTTGACGCCTGCTTCCACGTTCATGAACAAACCCCCACATAATGT
Source organism: Taurulus bubalis (assembly GCF_910589615.1). Lineage (NCBI taxonomy): Eukaryota > Metazoa > Chordata > Actinopteri > Perciformes > Cottidae > Taurulus > Taurulus bubalis. Next base: position 10,567,072 of record NC_136589.1, on the reverse strand, counting down.
CTCCCAAGATCACAACAATCAAGGCACTGTACATCTCCGTCATCAGGGAAAGCCGCTTATCTCTCACATGCTCGGCAGCAGCCTCCGGCTCGCCGATCAAACCGTTTTTAATTTTTTTTTTTTTTATCTTTTATTATTTTCCTTGTCTGCACTGAAGCACAAAGCAGCAGCAGAGCAAAGGTCTGGAAACTTCGGCTTCTGGATTTCTACTCTCATTTTTCCACCAAACAAATAGCCCGTTTCATTTAATTTGAGTTTTTAATGATTTCTAGATTAAGAAAATGTAACCAGTTGATATCTGCAGAAAAGAAACAGAACCAGCTTGAAATAAAACTGAGCAGCATCGTCACATCGACTAACTTGAATCTCAGTCGCCCCATCACTCAACAAATGGTCTTTAGACTGCAGAGTTTTATAGCTATATCTATATATGTGTATATCAAAGACCAAAATATGGTTACTGGAATAGTGTGAGACATCAAACCGGTTGCCAAATGTTTATATATATATATATGTCAGATTTAATATCAAGACACTATGGATAGGCCTCTGTGTTTTTAGTCGGTTACATTTAATTGTAGACATTTGTTTGCTGTTTTACAACCTGTTTTGTTTTAGCTCAGTTTTACTGTTTAGATTCAAATTATTTCTCCTTTTTTTTTTTTTTTTTACTATTTTATTTGGGATGCTGAACGACGGCGCCACAAACTGTTAATCGACCTGCCTGTCCAGAGAACAAGGGCCACTCTTAAACCTGCTTCCGACGTAAAAACACTACTGGGAGGTTTATCTGTCTTTTGTGCTCTGTGCTCAACCAGACAAATGAATGAACGTGCGTCATTTACGTTGTGTTTTTTTTTTTTGAGTTTTGAGTGAGTCCTGGCCTTTTTTATATTGAAGTATCAGAAGTCTGAGGGACGAAGATTTATAGATATACACATCATTAAGATTCACATTTTGAAGGAACAGGCTTTTTTCAATGGATGGTAAAATCATTGACGGACATCTTTTTAATTCTCAGGAGGGTTTTGGTCTCAAACTGCATCCTGCTTGTTGTTGACCACTTTAACTCAGGCTAACAGCCCACTGGCAAACATCTGATAACGTTTTTCATATTTGTACTTGACATGAAGCGTCACAAAGAGGGTCAAGAAACGAGTACAGTGGTACATTTAAGTCTGACTAACTTTTCCCATGCGATGATCGTGTTGAGCTCCAGCTGCACTTAAAGCTCTGTTGTACTTAACGTGGCATGCTTATGCTGCTTCTGGAGTTACCATCGTTACCCATACACTATGGATACCATTTGCATTATCCAGCATCCAAGTCAAACTAACAGCTGAGAAAAACAAATGTTCTTTTGCGATCTTCACTTCAAAGTGATGAGTCCATTAGACTGGAGCTAGGAACTACATCTTAAATGTCCTCATATGGCCACTGTACTAGGAGCTTTAAAACAATTTCAGATGCATGTTGGTTAAGCAAACAAATAAAAATAAAAACCTTTATTTGGAGATGCCAGATTAAACACTGATAATTTGTCTCAAATGTCATATTTAAGTCTGCGTTAAGCAAACGGAACATTTAGAATTTATGTCGTCATTGAGTTTTTCTTTTAAGAGGTTATTGAGTTTCAAGCAGCACCGAGGCGACAGACTGTTCTTGCATTGTTACATTTTCATATCAGGACATTCATTAAAAAAATAAAGAAATGGGACTCATCTTAGAATCTGAATCACTTCAAACAAGCAGACATTTGTATTTTAAAGCCACTATCTGTGCTTTTTTTTTTCTTTCTTCTAAAACGTCTCCAAAAACCTAAATTTGAGTTGTACAGACAGATGGGAGGCCATTTTCTTTTCTTTTTTTCATAACTGCACCTTTTTTGTGTTTTTTTTCTTTTCTTTTCTGTTTCCGCAGTGTGTGTGAATGGGACATGTCCAGAGGTGCAGCGAGTCTCGTACAAGTGTTTTTTTTTCGACTTTGTATGTATCCTAACCGTGACTTGTGTTGAGTGAATGTAGTCCAGCCAGTTATTTTTATAAGCACTGTAATTCCCTGTAGAGCTGAAGTGTAAACATGTGAGTAGGGGTTTCATTCTGTAACTACTGTCATAGTAAAACCAGAGACTAATATGTACATAATGTATAAGTGGTAATAGTGATGCATCTATTGTAAATATACAATTTCTCTGTATGTTTTTTGTTTTTTTTCTTGATTCAGTGCTGAAACACTTTTCTGCAGGATCTCACGTCTGTTGACTCGTGCAATAAAAAGTGAACGAACATGCATCGACTGTCTGCTTTAATATCAGAAAATCTATATCGTTTATTGGCCAGGTATGTTGCACATACAAGGAATTTGTCTAGGTGAAGGTGCATAACAATAAACATGGAAAAAGTGTATCCTCTAGTTAATTATAATCCATAGTTATGCGGTTATAATCACTGTCACACAGAGAGAGGTGTGCATGAAATTCGCCGTTTTGAAACCAAAATAGGTGACCTACGTGAATCGTGTAGAGTCGATGAGGATTTTTTTGTCGTGGGGTATTTCTATTCAGTGAACTGCGAACAGGTGCGCGTGCCAGAAGGGAGCGCGAGTGCATGGAAATGTTAACGCGAAGGATCACCAGTGCAGACCACCATCAGAAGCATCTGGCAGTGCTCAGCAGGCCAAGAAACAGACTGCTGAAGAAGAGAAAAGGGCAAGGCTGAGACATGTGGCAAAACAGTGAAAGCGGGCGATGGAGACACTGGTGGTTCAGGCAAAGAAGAAAAAATAATCTGGTTCTGAGAGTATTACGAACTGTAAATTGTTATCTTTGCCAATAAAATGTATTACAATCTGAATTACATTGTATTGGCTGTCAATCATGATGGAAGAGTAGACAAGTTAAGTTACAGCATGTCCACCATCTCTTGTGGGGGTTATGCATTAAGCCATTTGTGGTGCCCTTACCATATTGTGCCTCATATACTGTACATGTTAGACCCAGTGACAGGCTGACATGAAATGGCTTGCATAATACTTAGTAAGGAGGCCATAATAATTTTTGACTCATGCCTGAAGTTGCGTTTCTCCAGCTCTCTCCAGGTTGGCAAACAAAGCATCTCAAAATGCATCAGATTGATGCTTTAAAATATGGAATATTTACATTTTTCTTACGGGGGAGCATGCCCCGGACCCTGAACTATGATCATTATGGGTTTTAATTTAAAACCCATAATGATCATAGTTTGCCAGCTTCTTGACGAATCTTCAGTCGGCTGAGGAATGATCAGCCTCACGTGACTGAATGGAAATTATGATAAATGTAAAAAGTGTTTGTCTCTTCTGCTCTTTCTCTGACTTTAATTGTGTCCATAATAAACGTTATTGAAGGAATCAGAATCAGAAACCGTTTATTGCCAGGAATGTTTACACAATCGAGGATTTTTTCTTTAGACGAGACAAACAATCAATCAACGACAACAACAGTGCAATGATATTAAATCAAGTATACGATAAAGTGCTCAGATAAACAGATAACGTTAATGTAAGTGTACGTTAAAGTGAATGTTAAAGTGACGGGTGTTTAAGTGAAAGTGTATGTTGAGTGGCATGGGCGTTTAAATATGAAGTGTTTTAAATATGAAGTGTGCAGGGGAGTGACCGGTAAGCAGAAAGAAAAGAAGGGAAGAAGAGGAAAGAAAAGAATGAAAAAATAGTCCGAAAAAATATTCCGAAAAATAGTCCTGGTGGTGAGAAAATATTCCGAAAAATATCCGAAAATAGTCCTGGGGTGAAAAAATAGTCCGAAAAATAGTCCTGGGGGTGACAGAATCAGTCAGTGGACCCGGGCTCTGTTGATGAGCTCTTTCTAATAAATGAAAAAACGTTGTGGTCCTTTTGCTGTTCAGACCTACAATGAACATATTTAACCAGATGGTGAATCAGAAAACAAATCAAATGTAAAAGTTGAGTTTAATCTGTGATCCGTCTTCACTCTGGTATGAAACTCCAGCAATCTGCAGCGTCCAATCACATAGCTGATGAACAATAAGGGGGCGTGTCGAGTGTTAAAACACTTCCTGAAAGGCTGCTCTCGGGGCTCTTTGATCATAGCTCCTCTAAGATCGAGGAACGAGGAAACGACAAATAAGAAACTTGCGATACAAGGAATAAGGAAACAGTAAACAGTAGTGATGGCGAGATGAAGCTTCCTGACGCATTGAAGCTTTCCATCCAATTGGTTCGCTAATGGGCCGAAGCTTCATTTGCTCTACTGCGCCACCAAGTGGACAATACATGTAAAACAAGCAGAGTGATCATAACGACACCATGGCTTTGGTGTGTGAAGCTTTACATTTAATAAATGATGTTTGTGACGCCAATACATATTGTGTCTATCTTTATGATATAATGGCGGGGTCAAAATCAAAAGTCGAAACAAATTGGGAGAGGGTTGTGATGTGACTGTGGGTCAGTGGTTAGATATATCCGACTTTCAGTCAGAGGATCGGTGTTTCGATCCTCGGCTCCGTTAGTCCATGTTTATGTGTCCAATGTTTTAAGTAAAAATAAGAACTTTTCCACAGTGCTGGGCTTTTTGAGACTATTTCGCCTGCTTTATAAAATACCCTTTCACAGGCACACATGAAGCTGGGTACAGATAGGAGGGGGGAATCCATTGAGTTTCGCTGCCCCTTATATTTCAAATCGCACGGCAAACCCACGAACCATTTTCTGAATCAGTCACGTGGTACGGCCGGCTCGCGAGGCTTCGAACGTCACCGCATACGTCATCGACACGAGCCTCGATACGCGCTTCACCAAAATCTACCTGGATTACTCGACACGTCCATCGAAGCCTCGACACGAAAGGACACATCACTAGTAAACAGGACTCAGGACTCAGAGAGGGGTCATAAAAAAAGAAGGCTTCTCATTGGTCCGTTGTCATCCACATGACCTTTTTCAATCTCTCCATAACATGCTAGTTGCAGAGTTCTTGCTAGTTGTAAACATTAGCATGCTTAAGTAACCAAACTGCCCTTCAACTTTGTCACAGATTTTGCACGGAGATATGACATGAAAGAAGACACGCGGTCGGAGAGGTGCGGGTTGTTAGGCGGACGTTAATGGTGAGTAAATTAGGATATCACATGCCTTGTCAAACTATCCCCTAATCAAGTTAAGATGAACAGTTTTAACGTGATCTCTGAAGAAATGAAGCAGGTGTTCAGGCATCTTCATGAACGCACTGACTGACTATAACGATTTTAATCTTAGAAGTAACTGAAAACCTCCTTAATTTACTGTTGAATTTAGTTTTTGTTTATCAAATTATCCTGGTTTCTCTCTGAGGATTCAAATTATTCTAATCTAGAGCTTTTCAGTATGTGGACAGCTCATACATAAGTTGCCTATAGACTCATATTCTACAGGAGGACAGTACTTTGAGACTTCATTACAGCAGTGGCTAACACACATTAGCTACAAAGCTGACAAATGAGTAGGGACACGTAGTTTTAGTTGTACTTTACCTAACTGCTCCACACACCTCGACCCAACTCCATACCAGGTAAATAAGAATAAGAACATCGGCTGAAGTGAGTGCCAGCTGCCATGTTGAAGAAAACGTGTTAATGATTCATCCTGTCTTTTCTGCAGCCTGTTTGCATCTATATTCCAGTCATGGTGGGTTTTTTCCAGAGAACATTAAGACTGAGGACAGCTCTCAGACATCTGAGCCCACACAGCACCTTCTCATCCACAGCCACAGCAGGACGTCCATCTGTGGACTTTTGCAGATCTTTTCTTCCCACCACCTCATGGCAGTCTGGAGTCTGCTGTCGAAAGCTGCACTCTGGGGCAGGCGGGTCTGACCCCGCTGCGGCCCCGGACAGGCGACCCTTCTCCAGAATAACGCTGGAAGATTTAGCCTTCTTCAGGAAGACCCTACCAGGCAGAGCCATCACTGACCCTGACTTGCTGGAGTCCAGCAATGTGGATTGGCTCAAGTCAGTGAGAGGTAATGACGAGAAAGTAATTCCGCTCATCCCACTTCATGATAGAAGTTACACCACTTCACAGATAATGTCTTTCATCTCTCATTTCTCTGTTCATACATCTTCTGCAGGTTCCAGTGAAGTGTTACTGAGACCTCAAACAACAGAGGAAGTTTCTCAAATTCTCAAGTAAAGAACAAATAGTGGATGTAATGAAAAATACACAAGCGAGGGGTGTATACGGTGGTTTAAGTTGTTGTATTCCCCTCCTGTAGGTATTGTAACGGTCGTAATCTGGCGTTGAACCTTCAAGGAGGCAACACTGGACTGGTTGGAGGCAGCGTGCCTGTTTATGATGAGATCATCCTCTCCACTGCCCTTATGAACAACATCCTTACGCTTGATAGTATCTCTGGTAAGTCTTAACATGTTCTCAATGTTTGCTTATGTACTTGGAGCATATTAGACTAATCTTTAAGGAGTATTTCCTCCATCTGTCAGGCATTCTGACCTGCCAGGCAGGTTGTGTCTTGGAGAACTTGTCCATGTACCTTGAGGAGAGAGACTACATCATGCCACTTGATCTGGGGGCAAAAGGCAGTTGCCACATTGGGGGAAATGTGGCAACGAATGCAGGTGGACTCCGGCTGCTGCGATATGGTTCCTTACATGGGACTGTGCTGGGTCTGGAGGTGGTGAGTGGAATGAATAAATAAGGAACTTTAGATGTTTTTCAGCATCAAGTATTATATTACAAAATATATGGATATGTGCACTAATGTTTGTTTGCATATGTATGTGGCATGTACAGGTGTTGGCAGATGGGCAAGTGCTGGATTGCTTGGCCACACTGCGTAAAGATAATACAGGATATGACCTCAAGCAGCTCTTTATCGGGTCAGAGGGCACACTGGGGGTCATCACTGCAGTGTCCATTCTTTGTCCACGGAAACCCAAATCTGTTAATGTGGTTTTTCTGGGTACGATTTGGTCGTTGTTACTCCCTTTTTACAACCGCTCAAACTACATTACAGCAGCTTACAGGACGTTAGGGAAATTGTGTCTCAGTCCAGTTGATAAATGTCAAGCTGGGTTTTGTTCTCTTTAATTCGTGTTAGGCTGTGAGACTTTTGAGCAGCTCCTGGAGACATTTCAGCTCTGCAGAGGCATGCTGGGAGAAATTCTGTCAGCCTACGAATTCCTGGATAGTGAATGTATGAGGTTGCTGAATACGCACCTCAAACTTCCCAATCCCATCTCTGGTAGTCAAACGCACACACACATGCAAACACTTAATTAATAAAGCGGTTAACCACACACACACCCATGACAAACTCTTTCCTCCATCTTGCAGCTTGTTCATTCTACGTTGTCATAGAAACATCTGGATCTGACCCAACGCATGACGGGGAGAAACTCCACAATTTCCTAGAGGAGGCGATGAACTCATTATTGGTCACAGATGGGACTGTAGCAACTGAAGACTCAAAAATAAAGGTCTGGTCTCAAATTGTCTTCAGAATAAGTCTGTTTATATCCTCCAACAAATCCATGAAAAGACAATAAGCAAACTAAAAGCTATCTCTGTTTCGCCAAACTGTGATGGAGCTTATTCCTTTGTGCTATAAGGCTCCATTGTTTTCCAATGTCTATTAAAAAAATAACATAAATGAGCCACACCTTTGCATTAAGTGACATGCTCATTTTTATACAGCGATTTATTTTGAGTCAATCCCACATCCACCATAATGCTGCTGTTAAGACATACCACAGCAAAAACCCTGCAGTGGAAAATAGTCCCTAACAAATACAGTATTTTATTCTGTTTCAGAAATGTTTGCTAAAAACTACAATTCCAAATTTTTTTGGGGGGTGTGAACTGAAACTAATTTATGATTTAAAATGACTCCCTTCTAGCCTTAACTATGTTTAACATCCTGGTTAAAGTGATAAAGATCTTAAGGTAAGGTAAGGGAGTTTATTGTCATTGTAAAACATGAAATGAAATTAAGTTGGCGACTCATCAGTCAGTACAACAGTACCAGGTAAAAACATGTATAAAAAACATTAAGACAGGACATTCTAATTTAGAACAAGACATAAAAAATAAAAATAAATAAATAAAACACGGGCATCAATGGCTTAAAAGTGAAAAAAGTGTTGTGTTATTGTCTATTTGTGTCCCCCCGTAGCACTGTCCGGTGTGAGCTGGGTGGGGTGGTGGGTGATGGAGGAAACCGCTCTGGGGAAAAAGCTGTTCCTCAGCCTGTTAGTCCAAGTTTTAATAGTCCTGAATTTTCTCCCTGATGGCAGTGGAACAAACAGAGAGTGTAATCTTGTAATCTAACTTTCCACTACTACCTTTACAGGCCCTGTGGTCGATGCGTGAACGTGTCACAGAGGCGCTGACTCACGAGGGCTTCACTTACAAGTATGATATCTCTCTTCCGGTGGAGCGGATCTACCAGCTGGTGACGGACATGAGGGAGCACCTGGGGGACCGAGCCAAGAGTGTGGTGGGATACGGACACGTCGGTAAGACCAGAAGATGGAAAGACATGAAACAATTATTTTTTATATATATATATATATATATATATATATATATATATATATATATATTATAGTGAAATAATAGCTTGCTAGCATGAGATATGATCTTTTTTATTACAATACCTACAATGGCTTGATCTCCATTCTGAAATATTAAGTAATTGTGGTATATAGGTGATTTACATTATGGTAAATGTACTTGTATAGCGCCCTTCTCGTCTTCTGACCTCTGAAAGTAGCACTACATGTCACTCACCCATTCACACACACCATGTAAGGTGTCACTTGCCAGTCAGAACTAGCTAATCATTCGCACCCAATCACACACTGATGAGAGCATTTTGACTCTGAGCCACAGTCGAACGCGTGCCTCACTACAAATTGTACTCGCTTACCTTGCCATCTGTACTTTTAGGAGATGGAAACCTGCACTTGAACATCACCTCTCCTGCCAAAGATCCCGCTCTTCTCGCTGCCATCGAGCCCTTCGTCTACGAGTGGACGGCCAGCTGTCACGGCAGTATCAGTGCAGAGCACGGACTGGGCCTAAAGAAGAGGAACTATATCTACTACAGCAAACCCAGCCAGGCTGTTGCTCTGATGGGTAATATCAAGGCCATGCTGGACCCGAAGGGCATCCTCAACCCATACAAGACTCTACCAGATGACCTGAAATGAACCAAAGCTCCGAGCCACAACCTTATTGCCACATGTGTGTTTATGGAGGCTCCAGCTCTTTTCTATGAAACCTTTTTCACACATTTAGGGCCGAGCTGCAGGTTTTGCAAGTCGTTACGTTGTCATCTGCACAAAGCACTACCTTTTAGAAAGACATCCGCTTCTCTGCTGTTCACACTTGGGACATCTTCTACTTAGTCCATAGAGCACTGCTGGAAGGAAGAAAGGGAATATAATGTACAAACACCTTAACACCGATCATGATCAAAGTTGTGTAAATTACTAATGTACATATAAACCTGACTATTTAAATGTATACTTGAAAGATTGTGAACCCTAAATTGTATTTGTACAAATACACTCCTACTGTTAATAGTGTGTTGGATCCACTGAGCTAAAACTAATGCAGTCAGGGTTCATAATGTTAAAAACTTGTTGTGAAAACTTGAGGTGATTCAACTTCATGGGCACTGCTGAAAGCTGCAGTTTGTGGTGTTGTTGAACTGAATTGAAACTGATATTTATTTAAGCCTACTCTGATAAAAATGGGATGAACAAAATAATAGAAACACCTGTCAGTACAATGCAATACAGTTGAATCAACACCTCTAAAACGTAAAGAAAAACTGAACATAACCTTAAGAAGGTCTGATGTATTGCAGGACTGTTGTATTAGACTGCATTAGTTTGAGTGAGCTGGATCTAACAACTGGCCATTGATTGTACATTTTTTTTTAAATCACAACACAGGCTGCAAAACTGTATTTGTAACCACACATCGTGTCAACTTTGTCTGAAATGAATCTTTAATAAAACAGTTTCCAAATGAAGATTGATTGTTTTTTTTGTTATTCGGGCCACTTGTGCACTGTGGCTTGATAGGAGATAAGGAGTTAATAGAAGCCCGTCTCACTACAGAAAACAGCTTCACCTCCAATATCCTAAAAATGTTGCCTCTACCGCAAACAAGTCTTCCTTGATTCCTTTCTGCTTGCAGACGTGTGCCGGGCAGATGATTCATATTCTTTTGTGTGTGTGTGTGTGTGTGTGTGTTTTGACTCCAGAAACTACCAGAATAATTATGTATCTGTTATATTTTTATTCTTTTGTCAGTTCATGGCACTTTTGCCCTCAACTAATAATTTCTTACTATCCCCTTTTATTGACAATATGGGTACCAAAAGTCCAATAAATGCCTATCCTGTCCATTTCAAGCTTATCAGTCTTACATACGCTTCAATACTGTGGGAGCGGTGGAGATGTGATATATATACTATATCTATAAAGTTGAAAAACATTTGTCCGTTGCTCTGAGTTTTCATTTGTTTTACCATACTATACAATTACCTTTTTAAGATTTCTTTGTCATGACTTTTCAATATATGATTTAAAGATGGATTTTTCTTATGACTCTAAAAAAAAAATACTACATATACTGGCTTTTTTTATTGTGTAAATGTTATAAATGTTAATAATTGTATAAATGTTTTATAGAATTGCTATGACATACTAGGTTTTAATAACAGTGTTCATCCATTCAAAACTCTTCAGTGTGGACTGGTAGCTGGAGAGGTACCTTTGAGCAAGGCACCAACTCCCAAAGGCTGTGAGCGAATAACAATAATGCGTTCAGGTCCCGTTTGTGCATGTCTGTGTTTTAGACCCATGAGATTAACTAGGGAGTGATGAAACAGAGCAAGAAGGATTAATCAAGAATAATGAGAAAAGTCTGGCTAATCACTAAGCAAGAGTGCAGTAACTGTTTTATTACATATAAAAAAGACAAAGCAACTTTTTTTCTTCTTAAACAAACCCAGCATTTGAGAACAAATTAAGTTGTAACCAAACACCTTGGCAACTTTGTCTGTTTAAAATGAATCTTGAATAAAACACTTTCCAAATGAAGATGGAGTGTTTTTTCTTGCTATTCAGGCGACGTGTATGACATGTTGGTAGACAAGGAGTCCACAGAAAACAACTTCACCTCCATCACAAACAAGTCTTCCTCGATTCCTCTCTGCTTGCACAGAAGAGCCACAGTGAGTTAACGACATGTGCCAGGCAGAGAGGATCATATTCATGTTATATTATATAAACTAATTCCTATGACAGATACTTAGTGTGCTTCTACTCCAGAGCAGTGTCTATCTTCAGTGTTTTATCCATTTTTCCCACATCTTACAAACAAGCTCAGTAGGAACAATTTCCGACTCTTGTCTTCCAATTTCTCAAGAAAAGATTTCTCACGAGTTCCAATAATGACAATATGGGTGCAGAAAGTCCAGTAGAGTTAATGCCTAAGTATACAATCCTTTTCACACACCATCAGTGTTACATTATCCACAGCAGTTTGGTAGCAGTGGCGATTTAATAAATATAAAACAAAAATTTAAAAATTTAAAACATTTGATTCTATTGGCTGTTTTCCTTTTGTAAGTGAACATATTTGTGTGGTTTGTCTTGTGAGTCTTTGTAGCGACAGTTGTAATGTTCTATTAAAGCTGAATGAGTGAAACACTTCTGATTGTCTCTGAGCAGAATGCCACAACCACATGCCAAAAATACAGGCTGGGGATCAGAAATGTAATTATAAGAGACACTCAGTATGTGTGTGTGTGTCAGCAGTCTTGCATGGGCATTAAAGCATTGGGATGGAATACTACAATATTCCACCCATGTTTGTCACGCTCGGTAACAGTCTACAGTTCAGGTTAGTGTGCACAACGGCAACTGGTTGGTGTCCTGTCACAAAGGCTGGCTTCATTCTGGCAGGACAAGTCCAAACGTTTATGGGCTTCAAGTAAGAGAGGGATGTCAGTGGAAGGCAACCACAGCTGAAGGGAGAGAGCCAGTGAAGGATGAAGGTGAATGACACTTGAACAATGTTTTTCCTCTGGTCGTCTGTCTTTTCCCCTTGTCATCCTTTCACATTCCACAAACAATGGACTCTTCTCTAAGCCGATCCCTGACATCAGGGAGCTTCACCTGAGGCTCCTCCCCCTCTCATGACTCCTTGCCCTTCTCAAGAGAGCTGTGTATCTTGTCCAGGGTTTTCTTGATGCGCAGTGCTGTTAGCCTGGCAGAGGGGTTCTGGTACCAGCACTCCTTCATCAGTTTTACTAGAGCAGAGAGAGTCTAAGAGAAGGGAGAAATAGTTGATAAAGAAATAAAAAGAAAGATTCATGCAGTTATATATCCACAGTGAACGGTGGCTCTTGCTATTGAAATCTTGACATTTTTTTAAAACACTATGATTACAGCATATCACAAAAAAAAGAATTGTTATAGCATTTTATTTATGCCATAAAAATGTCATAAAGAAGTCATGTCATAAAACAGTCAGTGCAACAAGAAGAAGAAAAAAAAACAAAACTCTTCATATAAAAAAGTTTGCAAAGTCCTGTAAAAGTAATACAAAAAAATCATAATATTGTCAGTGTGTCATAAAAAAGGTAGCATGTCTTAAATACATCAATACAGTTTAAGTAATAGAGTAATACTTACAGGGTCAGAGAACCAACGATTAGGAATGAAAGGCCTCTGCTGCTCCACACACACCACCTTCCTCATGTCCTCGAAGCTGGGGTCATTTGGTACCAGATCGTAGAACGGAGGCTTGTACTCCTCAACAATACCTGGAAAGTCAAATTGAGATGATCGAGATTAGAGCGAGTAACCGGATCAATAGGATGAATGAGTGGCAACATCGGTCTCCCTCCTAACAGCAGGGCCTGAAGATCTGAATATACAATATTATATGAAAGTAAATAAGAAATTAGAGGCGTTTGTTTATTGTGTAACAGCCCTTAAATATGCACCAAATGCATGCCACTCACCATTGCTGTATGTGCGTCTTGCTATCTCCCACAGCACCAGCCCAAAGGCCCAGATGTCCACTCTCTTATAGGCATCAAAGCAGTCTATCTGAATGGTCTCGTCCAGCACTTCAGGTGCCATGTAACGCTTGGTGCCAACCTTCGGATTGTTGCCCACATCCAGCTGGTTGTCTGCCTGGGAGTGGGTCACAGCCAGCCCTGAAACAATCAGTAAAGGCCAGTATTTTAGTCGAGGACTAGATCTGTGTCGATATAGAAATTCGGGCACGAATATTCCCCAGATATAGGATGGACAGAAACAGAGATGGGCCTCGATCACACGGAGACGCGTTGCTAGAAACGTGTCGCCAGCAAAACGCTCCTCACACACACAACCAATCAAATCATGCGAGAGGCAGCTTTATTACTTCAACAAAGACACGCAGTGTCTGATAGGATGGGCGATGGATCAAATACATTTCTTGCAGAATTACTACTTTGGGCTTAACTACTTTACAACTTCCTTCCTGTTTTGATGGTGGTCAGTAGGAAGGAATAGTGGGAGGCAAATGCAGACAAAAGGTTGATATTAGCGATATGGAATTAGTATGATGAACTTTATGATTGAATAGCACAGCATAGGCAAAAGCGTGATATCAACTTGAATCCATTGTTTTCCCCTTAACACATTGGTTCGGTTACGCATGCAGCCATGCTCCACAGGGGCGCCCTGCTGCTTTGCATGATGGGCTTTTTCGAGGAGTTTTTGAAGTGGCCGCACCTGTAGCGACGCGTCTGTGTGATCACCGTACTGTGCCAAAGATCAATAAATGAAGAGAACGCTGCAACCCAATGTAACCAAATGCAACAAACATTCAAAAATCCAAGGAATAAAGAGATGCAGTCATCATATTTGTTTGACATAATGCATTTTGATGAGAAAAAACAGTAAAAAGAAAACCTATGTATATATATATATATATATATATATATATATATATATATATACATATATATATATATATATATATATATATAAACAAGTGGTTTGGTTTGCCTGAAGCATGAAGTACTGGACATGAACATGAAGACTAACAGTAGTCGTAGATGAAGAAAGGACAACATACTGACCCAGGTCAGCGATGCAGCAGCGCAGTTCCTTTGTGACCAGGATATTTTTGCTCTTTAGGTCCCGATGTGCGATGGCTGGTTTCCCCTCTGTGCCAAAGATCTCAGTGTGCAAGTGCACCAGCCCGCAAGCTATCGACGCCGCCATCGCCAAGCCCTCCGATGTCTCCACAGCAACTCGTTGCAAGTAGTCATAAAGCGAACCGTTCTCATGGTAATGGGTGATGAGCCACAGCTGGGTGCTGGAGTTGCGAGAAGTCATGTCAGACGCCATGAAGCCTGAGAGAAGAGCAATAAGAAATGTGATGAAAGATCATCAAAATGTGTATAATATATTAATCTATTTAACTCTAGATCCACATTTTACATAGAAAAGACAGACAACGCAGTAATCCTGTTATTTGGAACAGATGTAGTGGATTGAGCAAATATGAGCTGGAAATTTGTTTGTTTTGTTGTTGTCTTTTTTTTTTTTTTTTAAATCGGGAAAATTTATTTATTCTGAAGATTCATTCTCAGAGAGAGATATTAAGTGAGCAAGTACTCTTGCTCACTTAATATCGGTCTTCAAGCTATTTTTAATACAGAGAGGGATTCTGCTGTTGAAGCAGAAACAATTTAATTTTTAATAATTTTTAATAATTAATTTAATTGTATAAACACGGTTTTGCTTTCTGGACTTCTTATTACTTCATAATGCAAACCCGTTATGTGATGCAGCTGTTATGCTTAATTTATTAATCTATTTGCTATTATGCCGGCTTGCCTTATTGCACAGGAGTTGCAATTTGAATTGCGTGCACCTCTGTGTGTAACATATTTCAAACATAAAGGTGTTAAGACATTTAAACAGCATTTAGCTTGAAAAAGAAACATTTAGTTAAAAACATGTTTTTAACTAAAAAGGTAAAGGCAAAGTGCTTTCGATAAGAAATAAAAAGCCTGAAGTCAAAGATGTATCAGAAACTTGTTCTTGTTAACAATGCTAAAATTATAATCTTTGGAAAGAATGAATAAAATTGGAGACAGTGGGAAAAAAATCTCTTTTTATACAATGAGACATTAGATTTTTCTTTCCACCAACATTTGTGCGTAACACACTCACCCAGTATGTTTTCATGTCTTAGCAGCACAGTATTGTAGATCTCCGTCTCTCTGAACCAGGACCTCTCATCTCTCGAGGAGAAGATCTTTACAGCTACATTCTCCCCCTGCCACTGGCCCCGCCACACCTCTCCATACCTCCCTTTACCTGGAAAAGAGTGACGAGAAGAGGAGAAATTAAGAGACATCTGCATTTAAATCAACAGCACAAACTTGTACGCAACCACATTTTTCCAATTCCAAACTGTTACAAGCAGTTCTGTGTGGTACGAAACAGGATCTCAAAGCATGTGACCTACATCGTTTGAATTTAAATGCTCAAATAAAAAATTGATTGATTAATTGATAATGAGAAAACCTTTCATCACCAAGCTAAGACAACTAGGTACTAAGACTTTTGTAACAGTCAACAAGAAACACATGACACAGTTACTTTAAACAAATCAACAATGATGTGATGATGCATGTCCTATTATTGTTGCCCTCACATCACAAGTTTGACATCGCTGTCAGATCCGTATCTTAACCTAGAATAACAATGTGTAGCCATCTATAATACTGATACAAACGGCAAACTTCAAGTGACCACACGCAGAACTCAACGATGACAAGATAATCCATCCCACAGATTATAAATGGAGTTTTGTTTGAATCATTTAGTTTAGTATGCCATATATATATATATATATATATATATATATATATATATATATATATATATATATATATATATATATATATATATATATATATATATATATATATATATGCAAGACTGTGGTGCTTTATACATACCTACACACTCCAGCAGGCTGATCTGCCTGGCCACGGTTCTCTGGACCAGGAAGGGAAGACCTGAACCACTGCCGGATGTGCACGAGTGGTCCAACAGTTCCTGAAGACAGACACAGATATCAGATTAGCTGCGTATGCCATAATCGTTAGAAGGCACATAAGTATACTCATATCACACGTAGCTGTAAGGCTACTGGAGTTCAGCATCAACAAAGATCTGACTTGGTTGGTAAAATGTTTTGCTTTGGATTCAGTGAATAGGCGTTATGCACTCTTTGTTTATATCAACATATTTTTCTGCACCACAGACATTTGGGGCCTAATTAAGGCTATTTGGGGCTAATTAATGGTTATGCCCAAAACACTACAATGACAGGGTAAAATCAGGTTGCCTTTAAGTTACACTAATTAAATAGATTCATATACCTTGTGAATGACAATCAAAATAGAATACATTGTATTGAATTGAATGTATCCACTGAGGACCAGTGCACCATTAAACCATATTAGACTTTTCAAAAGTTAATTTTAAACACAATAAGCAACAATTAACTCAGCACCATTTAAGGTCAGACAGTTCCATCAATCACATAATCTGTCATTCTTTACCACAACTTGTAGACACCCTGAAAAAACTGTGTTTAAATAGTTTCTGGGGGAGAAAAATACCGTACTAATAGAGATGTACACACTGTTAGAGCCGGGAGTGAGAAGAACATGAGGGATGTAATCTCTGTACAATCTAGGGCTGTGCGGTATACCAGTTTCACTTTTCCGTACGGTAAGACTTTTTCATATACCGTCATACAGGTCACCGCTATATGGCAGGCAACAACATTTAATGTTCACAGCTTGAAGCTGAAGGTGCAGCGGACCGAGTTACTTACGCCTCATGTTAACTCACTTGACTCATGGTGTGCAAGAAATGACATCGCCAAAAGGCATGCTGGGTAAATGACACTGCCCACACAGGAAGTCTTTTCCTGTGCAGCAAAGTGGGCGGGCTTTACCCATCATGCATTTTGGGGATGTAATTTCTTGCACACCATGAGTCAACTTCTATCCGTGAGACGTAAGTAGCTCAGACCGCTGTACACGTATCTGTGACTGTAAACATTAAATGTTGCTGCCTGCCGAAGAATGACAATAGTCGTTACGGCCGTGCATGCGCCACTTGTATCAAGGAATTCCCCTGGGTCCTAAATCCCTCCAAGTTTCGTTCCCTATGTACCAATCAAAACAGCTGCTGGCCAGTTGCGAGCAAGTGATGAATAACGGTGGCGGTCCTTTTCAGCGTCAATAAATTAATGTGTTTATTTGGAGAAAAAAAATACCGTGATATACCGTGAAACCGCCAGAATCTTACAAAATACTGTGATATGAATTTTTGGCCATACCGCCCAGCCGTAGTACAATCTGCTGTGAATCTCTTTCCATTGTTTTAAAAGAACTCTCATTCTTACCGCTAAAGTGCTGTCTCCTACATTGGAGGTGATGAGGCCATCAATGGCTCCCTGTTCAGTGTCAAACTCCTGCAGCCTTTGCAGACGGCCGTGATGGAGCCTCCTGCAGGCCAAAACTGACACTACAGACAGAAGAGCCAGAACCACCACGGGACCAAGAACAAAAAAAGCTAAGGTCTCCACGCGATAACGAACTGGCTCACCTTCTGGGGCTGTGGACAAAAAGGGAAACAGTAGATGGTGACATGTCTTTTAATAGACAGCTACAGAAAATCATTATTGTATTTTACAATTCATCATGCTTAAATGAAGCATGTCATGATCTATTATCTACCTGTTGGAAGCAGAGACATCAGCGAACTCCTGGTGGTGTTGCCGTTGCACATTTCCTGGGAACAGCATAAAATGACATGGTGGAAAGACGGCGCTGTGGAGCATTGTAAACGGATTTTGTCGAGCCCCTCTAGGCAGCCATGCTCAAACACCACTCCACTGCTGCCGACTTTGACAGAGGAAAAGCACCGAGTACCATGGCACTTCCTGGCCTGAAGGCATTGAGGGGTTTCACACAGACACTCCAACTTCCCATCTGTGGAAGAGATGATATGAGTTCAGCATATATTCGGGGCATTAAAAAAGGCCATTGAAAACACATGTTGACGTATTTAAGGAAGCAAGCCAACAGAAAGACTTCTGTCTCTCCAACTTTCCCCCTCTTACTCAAACTAGCAGGCTTTCTATCTGGCAAACATAACTGTAAATAAGACAGGTGAGCAGCATTGGCACTCTGGTCACCCTCAAGTCGATGACATCAGGAAGGTGGGGTTTATCATGCGTCCAAAATTAAGTCTGTAATAGCTAAAGATAAGCCTGGTTAGTTTGTAATCACTTGCCCAGGGACTACAGACAACAAAATAGCTTTCTTGTTAACTCTGGAACATGAGGTGGTAAATTAAATGTTATTTAATGTGGACTGTCCCTGGTAAATAAATAAATAAAAACATCATAGCAAATCCTCCAGTTTTCCCAATTTTCAATTTCATTAGCCATGTACCACGTGTATGATTCATTATTAAACTGCACTTTTCCGCATTCAAGAGTCATCACTGTTTCAGTAAACTAGAGACATCTTTTTCTTACCTGGAAGCCAAGATAACCTATGTACTATAGTTGTCCTGTCACCTAACTCAAGATCCACATTTTACATAGAAAAGTTAGACCACTCTGTTATTTGGAACAGAACATTCAAACGGTAAACAAGTATATTTATTCATTCTGAAGATGCCTTTGTCCAAACTGACTTACAAATGAGAGACAATCCATTACAATTATTAGAGAGCAATTTTAGGTGAGCAGGTACTCTCAGAATAGGTAGGTCTACTCTATAAAGAGGGATTCTGCTGTTTAAGCAAAAAAAAAAAAAAGTTGTATGAACACGGTTTAGCTTTCTGGACATCTAATTACTTGTAGAAATCATAATGCAAACATTTTATGTGATGCAACTGTTGTTGTGCTTCAGTGTAAATGTGTGTATATTCATTTCTGGGGAACAGTTTGGTGTTTGGTGACCTTGCATGTCCAGAGCTTCGCAGTGTGACAAACAGTGAACTACATCGCAATTGTGACACTGTTATACATAGCATCACCTACATAGTGAAAAGCCACAATGTCTGAAGAGCACCTCAAACTCTAGCTTAGCTCTGAACTCTGAAATAAACAGCTACCAGCCATAGATGTTGATCATAAGTGTCTGCACAACATGCACAGACAAAAGATATCATCACAGTCTGAAAACAGTCAAACACAAATGAGGACAATACCTGAGCCCTCAGCTGACGTCTGCAGGTCCTGCAGAAAGAGCAGTAGAAGGACGTGGACACTGCAAGGACCCATGTTTCAGTGCACTGAGAGAGAAAGGGGAGAGGAGTTCAAATGAGTGGACTCATGCAAAGAGATAATGACATGTACCCCCCTCTATGTCTTCTGATAATCCCTGCCAAGGCTTCACACAAAAAGGAAGCCACTACTTATAATGGCGGAATGCCAACAGTCCTCTGTCTGTCTTTGTCAAAGCTTTATTTAAAACACATGACTGATTAGGAAACAAACAATAGGCATCTCAAAGACAACCACCTATAATATAGTTACACTATTCATCTGTGGACGTCAAAGGTCTTTACTCCGACATAATAATGGTTCTAAAATTCTTAATTAGCCTGCTGTTCATTACCAATGGCTCTGAAGATAACATAACACTCCTGGATCTGCTCCTCTGCGAGTCAACAATACATAACGCGTCTGCAACAACTATGCTAGCATCATAATGTAAATTCCGTTCAAAGCTAACACCTTACATTTACACCACCAAAGTAAAGCCACCAGCTATTGTCCTTTGTAAACCTGGCAGACAGACCGGGGGCCTGGCTGTGTGCTGTAGCTAACAGGCCACTAACGAGCGTTTTTATTGTCCGTGCACAGGCGCCTCGGAGGCGCCAGTCAGACGGACGTCTGCCCGGTGCTGCTGCCGTTAGCCCTGCGCGAGCTCAGCTAGCCGCAGAGCTAACGGCTCAGCCGGACGAAAACCACCAAAACAAAGAGACAAATACAACGAAAGCCTACCTGGCACACACGACATACAGCCTCTAACTCATTGTGGGGCGCTTGTCTCTCCCTATATTGGGTTTAAATGGTCGTATTGGCGTTATTTGAGATGTAAGAAGCGAAAACAGGATCACAACCCAGCCCACCCACTGGCTGTCTTCCCTTCTAGCTACGCACGACGTCACCACAACATTATCCTCGAGGTGCATTGTGGGTCAAGGCAGTCCTCCTACAGGTTGTATACCAAAATAACTGTAACATGATGATGTAGCTATCTACAAATAATAGCCTTTATGTGACAATTTATTGGGAACGAAACATTTAAATATTGTTTTAACTTCAGTTCATAAGCTCTTGTTTTTGTCCACTTGATTGCTTATTTAAGTGTGAAATTCACTTTTGATGACTGAATTTCTGTTAGGTTACTTTTTTTTTTCAACAAGTGAAAGTATTTCACATTACAGCTACTGACAGTCTCTGGAACAGCCAAACAGATATTTGACATGGTGATGTTTTGGCTAAATTTGGATCAATGCATGATTCTACAATGTATCATCAATCAGTGTGTCTTGTAATATGATCCACTGCCTGTTTATTCTGAGTGAAAGACTAGGGTCAAGGATCCCTATTTGCATGACAAATAATTGCTTCTGCTAGTTTGAAGAATATATAACTATGTATGGCTTTGTACGACTAAAGACATATGGTTTGAGTTAGTTTGATTGAATAATATATACAGAATTATTTTGTGGCATGTTTTCCACTGCCAAGAGACATTATTTACATGAGAAGAAACACAGGAAATAGAAGAACAAAAATCCCCTAATATCGTATGTCACTAATATCACTTTCTAGAGGAAAAGAGCAGTGATGCTGTTTCACACGAAAAATGCAATGTGTCATTGACTAAACAACATTGATTGTGAGACAAGAAGTGTCAACTGGGTGGCTAAACAGTTTCAGTGTGGAAACGTTGTTTTCTTTATAGGGTTGCTACTGCATTTGCATGCAAATACTGCTTGATTTAAAAATTACCACTGTGCTTTCTTGTTCCTTTACCCATGCATGCTGAGAACCAGATACCCCAGCCTCCCCCCTCAAAAAAAGAGCTCCCACTTCATGAAAACTGAGATGACCCTTCATTTCCTGAGCAATCATGCAGATCTGCCATTGCATAACACTGCAACTAAAAGGTGGATTAGAAGATGAGTTCACTTTACCTGACTGTGTGAACAAACTCTACCTGTTTCGATTGATCTAATTATTGGTTGGCTCGGGGGCGCTTCACAAAATGTGTGTCTGTGAGTGTGTGTACAAAGATAGAGAAAAGGGAGGATTGTATGTAAGTAGTAGATATATTTTCCCTCATGGGTCCCGCGGCTGCGAACAATAGCCAGTGCTGTTTTGTTCTTGCTTACCTGAGGCTTTAGTATCCAGTGAACCGGAGCAAGACCCAGGCGGTATCTATTCTCCACGAGCATGTCTCCAATACAGCGACACATTGTCCAAAGCTTTTTAATTAAAGACCCTGGGTCAAAACTCTGTGCCAGGTGACCTGAACTGCTCCGAGCTTGCGTGTGTCTACTGCTATCCTCTCCACTGGGGATAAGTCTCAGTGGATAATTGGAGGTGGAAATGCAATACTGCTAACATGAGATGGAGGAAGGATTATCTACTGGGACTTCGCCTTAAGAGGAGGAATAATGCAATGTTTTCTTCTTTACACATCCAGCCTACCTGCCTCTTTCTCCTACCTTTTACCCTCTCTCCCCCTCTTCCTCTCCCATAACCAGGTTACAAGAGAGGGAGGGAGGAACTGAGTGACTTTTTTCTTCAATGAAATCCACCTGCTCCTCATCTCTGTTGTATTAGAGAGATATTTCCAAGCAGGATTCACATCAAAGCCGACATGGAGCGTCAAGAGAGAAGACTGCCTATAGCTTTCCTCCTTTTTCTGCCTCTTCTGTCTGTCAGCTGTGTCTCCAATAAAAAAACTACAGGTAAATCTAAAAGAAAATCAATTCAAGACTGTTTATAGATTAAAATAGACTTGTCATCCACTAGGTGAGTTTTAAGTGACGTTTTACATGTTTTAGAAGGTGAGGTTTGCAGTGTAGTTAGGAAACATTTGCAACCCTAACCTAGCATTTATTTTTCACTGTATTTGTAACTCTTCCCCACTGTTTTGTGCAGTCTCCTGGTGTGTGTTGTCTGACGTCGAAGAGCAGAAGTGCCTGGATTTGGCCGGGAACGCCACAGCTCAGAAAATCAGAGGAACTTTACTATGCGTCCGTGGCCTGAACACCAGAGACTGTATGAACAAAATCAAGGTACCTGAAGAAAAAAGGATAGGAAAGTGGATTGTCCAGTTTACATTACATAATATGACCAGTTTAACCTCCATTAATTACTCAAATTTTGTTGAGTTTTTGGAAGCGAGGATATAATAAACAGACATATTTCACCTGATCCTCAACAGTTCTTCTGGTCAATTTAGTTGTACACCATCTCAATATGTCCATATGTTTTTTTTCAGAAATAATTGGTAATTTAACATGGCCCAAACAGGACATGCTTGTGTTGTGAATCTTCAATGTTTGTTACCATTTCAGACAATTTGTAATAAGCGACATTTGAAATTGACTAAATAAATGTGTTTTTTTGTCAGAATGGGACAGCAGATGCAGTCTCCATGTTTGCCGATGACGTCTATGCTGCTGGCCTCTGCCACGGCCTGGAGCTGGCTGCAGGAGAGTCCCACAACGGAGTTGGTAAGTCACAGGTTTGAGCATTACTGTACTGAAGCCTCAGCACCTTAACTAATGTAAGTCACTGAAGATGAGGTCATGGTTATACCCAAACAAGTATTTATGCTTGCTAGGGCGACATATACAGATGTAGGCACATCATTATTTGTGTCTTGTCTCTTTATTAATTACTATATTACTTTTTTTTTCCAAGCACCGCTGATTTGACAAATGATTCCCACATGCTTTCTCCAGATGGTGTGAGCTACTACGTGGTGGCAATGGCTCGTCGTTCCTCCTCAGACCTGTCCCTGCTGGAGATGCATGAGCGCAGCTCCTGTCACCCCGGCATGCGCACCACGGTGGGGTGGACTGTTCCTATTGGCTACCTGGTCAACACGTCCCAGATCAGAATTGGGGAGCAGTGCAACTTCCCCAGAGGTGAGACAGAGCGGGATGGGCTCAGGGAGGTGAGGCGACGTAGAAGTGTACGCGTGTGCTGACGTGTGAAAGCAATATGAGCGGCTCAGTGGGAGGAAGGAGGGAGCGGTGATGTGAAAGAAAGAGTGAAGGGATTCAGGGGGTGAGAGGAGAAGAGTTCGAGAACAGTGCATCTGTCTTTGTAAACGTGAGAGAGTGTGAGAGTTTAACAATGAACAGAAAGACATATTAGGAGATGGTAATTTCATTTAAGAGAGGGAAAAGGAAAGATGAGGCTAGCAATATTTAGCCTAGTTTTCTTTTCATCAATAAATCCCATGTCCCAAAAAATGAATTGATCCCACAAAAGAGTATTATGTTTGTATTTTTGTCAATCTGAAATATCCAAATACGTTTTGCCACAGAGCGTCACTGTTGTGCCAAACAACAGTGTTGCACTTGGTGACATGCTCCTTTAATATGAAAAAATGGGCACTGTAGTTAATTTTGAGTCACTAGACCAGAGAATGAAATCTCTATTAATCTGCATCTGAAAATAGTCAGCTGGAGATTATTACAGCAATATTTTTGTCTTTACAGAAATTAAACTACATATTTGTGACCCATAATAAAAGTTTTCCATCCACAGTTGTAATCAATGCATTTGGAGTTGAGCGCCGCAGAGAGGGTAGCGTTGAAAGTATTAAGATGCCTCTTATTGTTTTTTTGACATTTCATGTGAGCTGTATAAAATAAGAAAATATATAGAAAATCAAATTGCATCTAAAAAACAATTCTGCTACCTTACAGTGTTATTTCCATTGTGATTGTCTAGTTCTTTGTATTGCAGCAGGCAGGAAAAAAGACAAGCTACAATACTACAACACTACACAACAAGAAAAATGAAAAACACCTTATAGGACAATTACTACTTACTTACTAACATCAAACAGATAATTACCAGAGAATATATTTAAAAGACCCTAACTAATGCAACTAATGATTATTTTCATTATCAATACATCTGCTAATTACTTTTACAATGAATGAATTATTTGGCATACAAAATTTGAAAAAATGGCTGTTACAATTTCCTAAAGCCGAGTCTATTCAGTACATCACATAAAACAAAGAAAAGCAGCAAGTCAACTTAACTTAGAAGCTAAAACTGAAGAAAATGTGTCATTAATATTCAATTGTCAAAGAAGTTCTCAATTCATTTTGAGTTAATTAATAAATCAAGTGTTTTGGCTGGAAGGGTTGGTTGCAGTTTGACCCTTCTTTTTAACACTCCACTTCCACAGAGGACTGACTTAATTAAACAATAATGTATCCTCCTTCAACCTTTCCTATTCTTCCTCCTAACTCATTCTTTGTCTTTCTCACCAGCCGTTGGCAACTTCTTTGGTTACAGCTGTGTGCCGGGTGTAATGGACTTCCAGCACGACCCGAGAGGCAACAACCCCAAGAACCTGTGCGAGGCCTGTATAGGAGACGACAACGACAGACACATCTGTGCCAACAACCACAGAGAGCGGCACTATGGAGAAGCAGGAGCACTGAGGTACAACGCTGACATTAATAACATGGGAAATAATATGCTAACGAAACCCAGAGGTGGAGTATTTAAAACCTCTGCCTCTGTGTCTCCCCTCGTTTTCATCTAGTTCAGCCTACTCTCTCCATAAATAAAAAAAAGAAGTAATTAAAGCTGCCTTCTCTGAAAAAAATAATGCAGTGATGAAAGTAATAATATCGTGATGAATGATTCATGACCCTCATGGGTGTTTTCGGGTCTGCAGAAGAACATGGTGGTAACAGACACAAACTCTGTAAATTCTTTAGACTGCAAACAGTTTGGATTATCAATTACTGTGTGCTTGTAAATGTAAATTTCCCTCAATGCCTGCATGTTATAATTGTAGACAATACCATTTCATTCACAAGTCACATATACAGTATATTACTGTGTGTTACAGTGCAGTATTGCTAAGTAAACTCGCCTTTAGCGGAGTAGTTTAGTGTGTGCAACAATAGGCGGCAGAGGGAGTTTACTTATGGCCTCCAGAGGCATGCTGTTACAACAGCACATTCCCGAGTGTGCTAATCTCCACTTTCTTCATCTAATTATAGATTAAATGTGTCTGATTATTCATGTGTTTTATGTTTTTCTTTCAGGTGTGTGGCAGAGAACCTCGGCGACGTGGCATTTGTCAAACACACAACAATCTTTGACAATTTGGACGGTCAGTGTTAATATGCATATAAAAAAAACTACACCACTGGTTACATAATGATATTATTTTATAATTTAAATGGTGTATGATTAGGTTACTCGGGGCCAACAGAGAGAGAGAGAGAGAGAGAGAGAGAGAGAGAGAGAGAGAGAGAGAGAGAGCGAGAGAGAGTGCGAGTCCATGTATTAGACACAGGATGTCAGTGTTTCACAATGTTTCTCTTCAGAGTCTTTCACAGTCTGTGAAATTAACACATTATATGTGAGACAGCCACAGACAAAGAAACAGATGGATCACAATAAGAAGGAAAGATAATATAAGTGAAAAAAACAAAAAGATATGAAACAGACAGGAAGGGGAACGACAATGTTTCAGAAATGTTTGTCCAGCACAAAAATGGCCCAATTCTTTGTTTGCTGCATCTGCTTCTCCACTCTGGGCAACATCCCAAATTAATGGTGATCATTATCACAGTCACGCTACACAGACTCTGCTGGTACAGCCGAGAAGGAGCAGTTTGACACCAGCTCCACAAACAGTGTAGCCGTCTAACGAAGCATGCTTTTTCATATGCTTCAGAAACGTCCAAGGTCAGAGTAATTAACAGAGGTCAATACAACACAGGAGGTCTGTGTTGTTGTCAAGGGAAGGAGGAAGTAGCTTCAAGATGGACTATCTTTTGCCTCTAATTTGTTTGGCTAAATGTGTGCTTTTTAGATGGCCAACCAGATCTCTCAAAATTCAAAAACCGTCTTGTTGGACGATACGTTTCCCCAGTCCAAGCCACTAATATTGACCTAAACTCTGATTTCAAACCACCTTGGCTCCCACACAGTCTTGAACATATATTTATTTTACTGTAACCCCACAACATAATGTGATTATCTAAGTCCCACCCCTTTCCTTTGATTGTAAGGTTGCTACTAGAAGCTAATTAGCCAGGAATGCTAACGGTTGCAGCTTACGTTAGGGCAAATGAACATGCCGTGTAATCCATTCCTTACACTTTTTTTCCTTGTATTTTTGGTTTTGGAGAGGGCTAAAAAAGATGCCACCCTCGAAACTCTTCCCACAGCCTACACATTATAGAGTTACTAAAGCCCAGTGGACAATGGCTTTGGCATGTGGACAAATCCAAAACTCGACAGGCCTGCAAACATTGAGGGACCGGGTTTAGCAGTAGTCCACTTCATTAATAATAGAATTTTCAATAAATATCTCTCTTTCATTTTTACT
Organism: Taurulus bubalis; assembly: GCF_910589615.1. Classification (NCBI taxonomy): domain Eukaryota; kingdom Metazoa; phylum Chordata; class Actinopteri; order Perciformes; family Cottidae; genus Taurulus; species Taurulus bubalis. The sequence goes on along the minus strand of NC_136589.1, from coordinate 10,540,302 downwards.
ACCTTACATGATAATGCTGCTAAATGGGAGTGGGAGTTGGGAATGGACTTAAATAATAAAACCGGACACTCCTCTGCGGCCCAGGTAAGAACCAGGAGTCCTGGGCCCTGGATCTGGAGCTGGAGGACCTGAAGCTGCTGTGCCCCGATGGAACCGAGGCGGACCTGGAAGAGTTTGAACGATGCCACCTGGCAGCTGTCCCAGCTAACGCTGTGGTGGTGCGTGCGGAGGACAAGTGTCGCGTCTGGAAGTACCTGGAGCGTTTACAGGTGGGTGTGGACCGAAATTGCATCATCCGCGTGTGAGTCTCCAGATTTGTGTGGTTATGCCTGTCTCATATCTCTTTGGAGTCTGTGGTATCGATCAGCAGGTCTCAGAGTACAGGTATCTGCTAAACTGTCATCCTTCTTCCTTACTGAGTTTGTGTGTGGGGGGGAGATGGCAGGATGACTGATGCGTCCTGCGCTGATCCCCTGGCCATACCCAAAGAAACACACACACACACACACACATACATACACAAAGCACGCCAACGCACAACCAGCATGCCCTCAGCATCAAGTCCTATTACTCTCTCTCTCTGCGTCTCTCTCTCTCTCTCTATCTCACTCTCTCTCTCTCTCTCTCTCTCTCGTCTGCAGAATGCGTTTGGCAACTCCACCGAGGGCTTCCGCCTGTTCAGCTCAGCAGGCTACGGCGAATCCGATCTGCTCTTTAATGATGCCACCCACCACCTGCAGAGGGTTCTGGGTAGCTACACTTCTTGGCTGGGCCCCACTTACACCACCATGCTGCAAGCCTTCGAGTGTGAGGGTAAGAGTGATGATGTCTCTTTGCTTGTGTAAAGGATGTTTATGTGGATCTGTCGATGAAGGCGAGTGGCTAAGTGGCTGGAGGAGTGTTTTCTCCTTTCTGTGTGTGTGTGTGTGTGTGTGTGTGTGTGTTTCCACTGCAGCTGTTCTCATTATTGCGCTTTCCTTCCAACAGGCTTCTGCTGATGGAGCAGGAGGATGACATCCAGCATGTCAACTTCCACCCCGTCCCTCCATCTCCTTCCCACCGTTCTGCCTCCCCTCGCCGCCATCTGTGCCCCTCTGCCACTCCGTCTCGCCATCTCTCATCGTCTCTGCTTTGCTTCATGTGTTTGTGTCCTCCCTGAATTTCACCACCCATTCTTTACTATCATGCCCTTGTCCTTCTTTAACATAGTGCTCCACTCTAGTGTACCGGCTGGTACATCGCTAAGAGGGGCTAATCAGCTAAGAAATGTCCCCGAAAATGAGCTTAGGTTTTAAAATGACACTGGGAAGAAAGAGTGGGAAATAAAACTGGGAATTAAAAAACAATAAAATAGAATTGAAGTGCAAATTAACAAGTTGTAGTTTTCATTGTTTTGACAGATTGTGTCTCTGAAAAAGAGGATGTTGATACAGACTTGAATGGAAATACCACATATTCTCCAATATTGATTAAAAAAAACAGTCCTGTTAAATGTTTCAATATGTTTGTCAGGAAATTGTGTTCGTCGAAGCATCAGTACGACCCATTCACCCCACACCCTCCTCACACAGGGTCTGTCTCTGGCACTGAACAACTGGGTGCTATAACTCTGAGCTTAGAGGTCTTAGTTACTGTGTGTGTGTGTGTGTGTGTGTGTGTGTGTGTGTGTGTGTGTGTGTGTGTGTGTGTATATAGACTTTGTTCGCACAGCTGTTATAACCTAATTGGCAGTCTAGCACATCATACTGTGTGTGTGTAAGAGAGGAAACTGTGTGTGTGTGTGCAGGTGTCTGTATGTGTGTTATTGTGTTGATAGGGCTGCTGCTTTCCCATGGCTTGTAGCATTTTGCATTGGATCACTGCTTTCTCACGTCTGGTATGGTGGACTGTACTATGAGAGCTCGCAGTGCATTGTTACACGATACAGTGAGGAGAAACTGGATTAGGGCTTGGGCTGCCTCCAGTGACCCTCGAGTGAGTTTTTTGTGTCTAAAAGCTTTGATAATTTTCTCATCTGTGACATTTGCATCACCCAGACCACCCAAACTGTCTTCAATGCCTACTTTGTCTGTCCTGCTTCACTACGTAGAGGAATAGGTGGTCGTCTGCTGCATTTTTCTACAATTTAGCATTTATACTTTAAGGTTGCTCATAATAGCAAGACCTTGATAATGATAGAAGTTACTAACAGGAGGATGTCCAAGGCTGGTCTTAGAGGAATACATTAGTCAGTGCAGTGTGTGATATTATCAAATAATTATTATGAAGAAGAGTGTTACTGAATAAATGAACTATGAAAAAATGGTGATTGTCAAAAAATCCATTTCATTTTCTGATATGTTTAAGGAAGGGTAATTAAAGAGTCACAGTTCAGCGTGTTTAAAGCTTCACTTGACCCACAGAATCATGCGCTGTGAAATGTATACGGACTGTAATGCTTTAATTGCCATCTCCATCTTTATTATTTGTTTTATGTTCTGCACCACAGAGCTCGGCAATAAACTGATAAACCGGTTGAAGTTACCTCGTCAACCAGTTTTCTTTACCTCATCGTAGTGGAAGAAATCCATCGAGTTAGAACTAATACAACAGATACAGGATGTATTTGCAGTCTTGCTGAGGCAATGCCTTCTCTTTGAAATGAAATACTGTCACATTTCATAATGTATGGGTTACATTGTGGCTCTTGACGGCAAAAAAAACTCCCCAAGTGTGAATGTGCGAGATGAAAGACGCCACAATTCTTGAGAGAAGCAATCATTTGCACCTCATTTGCGAAGGGTAAAGGCATGACTGGCTGAGCTAGTTCAGTTTTGTACCATTATTGTTGTTTCTGCTGATGTCCG